>NC_072797.1:70952196-71255227 GCF_028583425.1 Eublepharis macularius | reverse complement strand
GAACTTATAAGGTAGTATTAGATCCAGAGGAGTTAGCCGTGTTAGTCTGTAGCAGCAAAATCAAAAAGAGTCCAGTAGCACCTTTAAGACTAACCAATTTTATTGTAGCATAAGCTTTCGAGAATCAAGTTCTCTTCGTCAGATGCCTGATCAAAACTGGGCCTGATCAGGCATCTGACGAAGAGAACTTGATTCTCGAAAGCTTATGCTACAATAAAATTGGTTAGTCTTAAAGGTGCTACTGGACTCTTTTTGATTTTATAAGGTAGTATTGAATTTGTATGAAAGCATATGCCATCTGAGAAATATTGCCATAAATTGTCATGCTATACTGAAATCCAAAAAACGATGGTTTCAGTTGAACTGTTTTTGAATGATCAGAAATTCGCTTTTTTTTTTTACATTAGTTACTGTGAGGAAAGCAAGACAAGGCTGTTATATAAGAATAGCCAATATATCTTTTCAAGCGTTAAGTGTTTATTCACTAAATTGCTGAAGAATGTTGAGCATTCATGGTTTCATTGTATACATTCCCTGACACTGAAGTAAATGGAACTCCAGTGGAAGCTTCTGCTTACATGAATCTCCATCTGTTCATCAGACTCTTGCAGAGTTTTGAATTGCAACATGCACATTTAATCATGATGTGAAAAGAGGTGTGCTTGAAGTAGTTGAGGTATCTTTCACAACCCTTCCAGATAAGCCTTTATTGCTGTGTAAGTCTCATCATACTTTGTAATATGAACTATATTTTACAACTTGATATGTTGAAGTTATTCTCCTGTTTGTTGTTAATTAAAATGTTCATCCTGCCAGACCTGAAAGTAGATGCCTGAAGCAAAGGATTTTCAGCTAGCTCAAACATATGGATGGCAGAAGCTGGCTATGGTGTTATATCCAGTCCAGCAGTCACAAACTTTAGCCAGTGATGAGTTCAGTGCAGCAGAAGACTGGTTTATTGAAAAGTGAAGTAGTTGGCTCTGATCAACTGCAACTGTTCATGTACCAAGTGTTCAAATTCTGAACTAAGCCCACCAGCAATCATTACAAGGATCTCTAGTTATAGCAATAGGAGTTAGATCAGGCTCTTAGAAATTGAGACAGACTGAAGAGTACACTACTATGTTTATAATCTCTCTGATTCCCAAGGAACCATTGTAGGCCATCTTTTGGGAGTAGGGAAGATTTAATTAACTGCTATTACGACATTCACGCCCACTGACATTGAAGGCAAGAGCAAAAAAGCCAGGAACAGCTCCAGGTTTGTTAACTCTATAAAGAGTGCTACAAATGAAAGAGGAAAGCAACCATAAAAGCAACTGCTGCATTAGGATTTATAGTCAGATGTTAGATATCATGACATCAGCCATATTAACTCAGCACCTGTGAAAGCTTTCGCTGGGTTGTATGCTAACAAAGTCTAAATTCTGCCCCATAAAATTGTGAATTATGGCCACAGTTCAGAGGTACATGCATAGTGGATGCAGGAGCTAAAGAATAGGAACTTAAAAAAAAAAACAACTCCAGTTAGCAACTTTACGTATCTGCAAACAATTGTGGCTTCAAGCTTTATAGCTAAGGTGGGATGGGGTACTAGCCAGACTGTTTTGCCAAGAACAGGAAAGGGCAATAAAGAAGGAGGGAGCTATAAATAGGATAATAGTAGTGACAGGTGACAAACTTGTAATTCCAAAGCCGTATTTGTGGCCAATGAAAGCCTTGTTCAGCATGCCTTTCCTCAATTCTGAGATTATACCATTTAGGTACAATGATTTTTAAAGAGACTTCAAAAACAGCTTAACTCCCAGTGATTCTAGTGGAGACATTTCCGTTCCCCTACCATCTTCCATTGCAGGATGGCTGAAGAGTAGATTTTAATGCTGCCATCATTATTTTAATGTGGTTGTTTTAAGCTACCTTAAGTGCTTTATAAATGAGGAAGGTTGGATATAAATGTATAAATAAATAAAATTGTTTGCATTTAGTGGGGCAAACTTTGATGACTTGGTGGAAAACAGGTATTCCATGTCATCAAGAACACAGTTCTTTGTTCTTGATGACATGGAATACCTGTTTTATTCCACTACCTGACTTATCACTGATCCTTGAGACTGTTCTCTGATTGTTTTATGACTTTTTTGATTAATCGATGTGATTTGTTTTGATTAATGTTGAGTTTGATAGTACTGAAGGGGAAATTAAGCCAACATCCTTAGCCAGTTGTAGATTTTCCCACTTCACTACTAGTCTGAGAAACCCACTCAAGGTTTAAACTGAGGAATCATGGAATGAGAATATGTTTATTTAGCAATAAGCCTTTGATGCAGTCCATTAGATACCAAATGCATACAGTGAAACATCAATAACTATTGATATACTTTTCAGTCAACCTGTAACAAATTGTTTATAGTACAAAATGATCTATAACAAGTCAAATCAGAAGTACAGGATATATGTATATGACATCATGATCAGAGGGATATAAATGATCTTCTATATTACTTCTGCAGATGTTTAATTCCCCATGATATAGACCCATATTAATTTCCTCACCTGTTGCTCCTGCACAATGCTATCTCAAGGGCTTCCAGAAAGTCAATGGAACACCTGGCCTAACTGGTGTGAGGTCACTTGACGCGTACTGTTCCAATGCTACTGTCATCTCTTGATGTTGTCTTGAAGTGAAAGTGCAGACAAACCAAGAAAATTGTGCTTCAAGCAAAACTCTTTTTCTTTTTACCATTTTAAAAAATACTTTCCCATACTCGTAAAATCTAAGCTGATTCTTTGCAAAGAGCCTAGAGAGACAGGATACATGACAAGAAACAAATGATGATAAACCATCCATCACTTGAATTTGGTCTCTCCAGCACATGGGACTGAACGTTGATTGGATAAGACTAATGGTGCTTAGATGGCTTATTATCCACAACTAGTTTTTCAGGCCCTGTGTCTTAAGCGTACCTGTGCTGCAATAAATTGAATATGCTTAGTGGGGCTGAATCCAAACAAAAGAGAAATCACTGCTGAGTAATCTTAAGGCACATGCTTCTTATTCCTGTAGGTGCTACAGTTTTTTCCAACAGCTTTTACTATAAACCTACTGAACCTGCTTTGTACTGAGTTGGTTATTTGTATAATTACTAGAACCCTATGGAGAATTAATTTCCCAGGGGTCTCATTTAAGGCTCAGATTTACAAGTACGACAGAGATTAATTCTTGACAGACAAAAGAGGCTTTGTGTATGACAGTGGTTCAATCCAGCATTGCTAGAGTCCTTCTAAACGGGAAACTCACAAGAAGAAAGTGTGATTCCAATTATAAATAGGATGGGGAAGAGTCCCTGTTTGTGAAAACATGAGCACACATCCAGCATTATCTTAGTGCTTTCTCTCTCAAGGGCATGGCTAGCAGTTGTTCTGCGTAACACTGACAGAACTTAATTATTCCCCAAAAGTCAAAAAAACACAGTCTGATTGACAGTTAGAGGGAAAAAATCATGTACAGATAAATATATGAGGAAAAGCAAAGTAGATACTTAGGGACTACATTAAAGGGCTTTTTTTCTTGACAGGTGTGGCAATATGATAATATTGCAGTGTCTTGATATATAGCAAAAACAGTTTAAAAGAAAAGGGAAACAAGAACTTTGCTACTTTAAAATGAAAAGCATCAGCAGTCCTAGTAGAGGCCATCAATTCTATTTCTTCTAAAGAGTCTTAACTGTGTGGCTTTTCTTTCAGAGGGATACTCTGGAGTTTCTGGGAGATGAGTTCAGCGGAATGGCAAGGTGCCCTTATGATGCAAAGCATGCCAATGTTGCATTGTTTGCAGGTAATAAGAAAGAGTTAAAAATTAATCATGCTTACCTCAGTACATTTTTTCTCACATCTAAAATATGATGTATCACATGAACAGGGACATAGATTACAAAACAGGAGGAAAGTAGTGGTTCATGGTGCATGGCGTGGCCAGGAACTGAACAGCTGATGGTAAAGAAATAAAATCTGTCCACTTTGCAAATACTTATTTGCAGGTGTATGTACAACTGTCAATATGCTAATATAATGTTGGGACAGAGTGATATGGAAAATCATACCAGATCCTGGTTCAGTTAAAAAAATACACACATAGACTGTAGTGATAAATGTAGTGGGTTATCACTAACTCAGTCTTTCTGGGTTAAAATAGAAGAAGAAAAATGGACAAACCTGGTGTGATTAAGCTTCTTGATGTTTGTTACCAGCTGTGACAGGGAAGGGTAGTGAAATAGAGTCTGTGGATTTAATCATGATTTATTATGCATGCAGAGAAATGCAATTAACTCTTAATTCTTTTTGCAGTGGTTAAAAAATTGAGTGCTTATTAGTGGGGTTAATTTGGGCCATTGATTATAGAATGGGATTTTGGAATTTTGCTCTTTATAGATTTATGATTAAATTGTCTCATTACTGAAATTGTGTTATCATGAACCCCAGTGAACCCATTTCAAATTTAGCTGTAAAATATTCAGTAGTGTTGTGTAAACCACACAGGAATAGGCTCTCAGGTGTTTTCAGAAAGTATAGCATTGTAAAAAAAAAAACTACCTTCTCTCCTACCTACCATCATTTCCCACTATGAAAAGTTCACTTCAATGTGTAACTGGTTAACATCAATAAAATAATAATTGTTTGTTTGCCTTTTTAAATCACATTCAGAGCATTTGAATCCATCCAATCCTAGAAATTTGATTTGCTTATCTTTTTGCAACCTTGGTGTTGTTGATGTCATGCAGTATGTTAGGGGCATTTATCTGGCACGTTTCTTGATCATTTTCATTTCTGCTGACTATTTAGGCTTTGTCCAGACCAGACTAGATCTTGATTACATTTCAGTTCAATTTAATGGTAGTGTGCGCGCACACACATGCATGAGTCTCATTTGCCCATAAAATAGGGGTAGTGGGCATGGTTTTGAGATAAACAATGCACTCCTGAGCAGAGAGACCTTATTTATCTACCTAATAAATACCTAATTTACCTAATTTAATACCTAATTTAATAACACTAATTTTATATACCAATAGCCAGGTGGCCTTGATCTGAGGATACTTAAATCCAGAGATTGGAGCCATGAACAGACAAGACAAATCTTCCTACACACATGAAAAATTCTCCAGGTTTGCACAAAAATCTGAAATCTGAAAAAAAAATACTAAAAAACCCTTTAAAAGGAGTTCCTGTAGCTTTAAACAGATGCCTTCATAGACTGTTGAAATGTAACCATAAGAGTTCTGCCACTATTCCAGCCTTGGTTTTGTCAGTAAAACGCAGGGCAGGCAGAACCCTTTCCAGGGCTGTTTTGGACTTTGAGGGAGGACTCATTGGGGCTAGGTCCAGAAACAACCATTGTACAACTTGATACTACATGACTTACATGACTCACCTAGGCCTGGCTGCTTGCTACTTTTGAACAATAGCCCCCCCCCCCAATGTAGTGGTTAAAGTAGGATCTGGGAGAGCCAGGTTCAAATCACCACTCTGCTGTGGAATCCCGCTTTGTGACTTTGATCCAGTCACATACTCTCAGCCTAACCTACCTCTCAGTGTTGTTATGAGGATAATATGGAGGCAAGGAGAATGATATAAGCTGGTTTGTGGAGAAAGGCATGATATAAATGTAATAAATTAAGAAAAAATGAATACGAGGGGCAGATAAAAGGTAAGTTGCTTAGTGGTTTCGAAGGATGTAGGGAAACTTGAGTATATGGAGGCTGCCAAGAGAAGGGAAAGAGGAACTAGTGTGGGGAAGGGGATATGGGAAAAGTCTTTGAGTTTTTTCACCATGTAGCTGGGCCTGGATCAGCCAGCACCACACAACTAGGTCATGGGGAGAGGCTGTGGGGGTTGGGAAAGCGGCAAGTGTAAAAATAGGGGGCAGACAAAGGTGGGTGGGAAGGAGAGAAGGAAGGAGGAAAGGTTAAGGGGAGGTCAGGGAAGGAAAAGATGACGTGGAGGAATGGGGAAATAAAGATGCCCCTTGCAAGTTATTGAGAGTCCTCAACTTGTACCCTTCTAAGCCCATTGATTTAGAAGGGAGAAGCTCTGCTTTGGATTGTATAGAGGTTTTGTCTCTGATAAAATACCTTAGCAGATGAAATCAGCAATGTGTTTAGAAATACAATGATCACCATTATTTTAAAACTATTTGGTGTATAAAGCTATTTAGTGTATGACAGAGGAATATTGGCCAGAAAAATGGACTAACTGAGATGTCAGGCAAAATTTATATCATTTACTGCTCGAATGATCTATAAATATTTGTACATGTAAAATAAGAAGAGGAATACAAATAGTGACAGATTCCAGGAATGGTTTGTGCTTCATTCTTTGTCTTTGTCAACAGTAGAAGTGTCCTAACGCTTGCTCGAGAAAATAGCCAGGGGTCCTGGGCATGCAGAATAATTTATTGACTGAATAGTAAATCATCACACCATGTTCCACATTGCATGCACACAAACACTAGTTTTGAAGCAAAAGACAGTATTTCCTTGTATTTAAATGAAATATTGCAACAGGTACCATCTTGCCAGATGTATCCTCTCCTATGTACAAGGAAGAGAGAATGCCTCTTCTAATACGGTACCTACCATTAGGAGTTTTGAGTAATAATAACTACTAAATCAGTTATTGGAAAGAGAGGATGAACCTTAGAAAACACATTATTTGAGCCAAATCTACTGTACCATATCCAACAATGGTCTCATTGTGGCAACAGAGAAATAAGATTTTGCCTGCCTTCTTCTTGTATGTCCCCCTTCCAGCTGCTTACAGACCATACATTTATCATTTGCTACCATTCTCTCAGGTCTAGTGTTATGCCTATGAAGAAGAGTTTTTACATTTAATTCCAGAATACATACAATAATTCCAAGTGTATACTTCTATGAATAATATGGAAATGAAACACATGCCATTCTAGTTACCTAAGACAATCAGTAGAATATGTAATGATTTGTAATAGTATTGATAGAATTTGAAATAGTAGAATGATATTATAGAGGTGCTTAAAACCATCTAAAATCCAGTTATTATTGAGTTGGAAAAAGAATTGTTTTGACACAACTAGAAATGAATATGACCCACTTATTGAGAATTCACAAAAAGAAGTAAAAATGTCAGATTTATTCTAAAAAATTTACTGAAATTAGTCCATTTTAAAGTGTATGGCTTAACATTCTCTACAAAGTGTTGTTAATTTGGGTAACAGCAATGGGAGTCAATGCACCTACCCTTCGTTTAAAACAATATCTTTTTGTATATGAGCTTTTTTGCAGCATCAAAATATTTTATAGATGGTGAGTGAATTCTGTCTAAATTCACATAACTGTGACTTCCCTGCCTGTCCTCTCCAGCTGCAGCCTGAAATGCCCTCACCCCCAAATACTGTTCATGGGAGATGAGGGACCCTCCCCCAGAAGAAGCAGGAGGGTTGGGTGCTGCCACATGTGGAAGGAAATTGGCAAAAATGACACACACCCTCTTGCGTTTACAGATCTTATCCATGGGATCCAACACCTAACCCACAGGAGCCAACCTGTTGCCTAGGAACCTTGTCTATAAAACTTACTTTAACTTGATGGGAAGGAAAATGAATACATTATTGCATATATGTGAAATTGAGGCTGCAGCTGATTAACAAGCTTTCTGCAACCACTGGCCCCAATGATCATGAGTTAATGTGACTGTGATCTGTCAAGAATTAGCAGGATCACACATGTATTTCTCTTATTTTGGGTAAGGAGATTTCAAAAGGAGGTGACAGGCTGTTACTTATCTTCTTCACTTTTAAAGCTGGAGAGGAAAGAAGAACCCATCAGCATTGTGATGCCGCACCAAACTATGTTCCTAGAAGCATCGTTGAATTTTCTTATAGCAGTTTTTACCGTATGCATCAACAGCAACTGCTATTACCTAGCCAGGACAGATTAACTGCTTGAAAAGAATTTCCAGGGCAGCTAAGGAAGATGAGTTGGTATGGAGTAGAGTCCACAGTTCTTGCTACTCCTTTCCTTTCTCTGAGTATTCAAGATCAGACATCTACTTCACTTCCTGAAGCTCTACTTGCCATGGTTAGCATCTGTAAACACTAGGGGTGTGCAAAATAAAACATACAAGCCGGAAATACACTCAGAATTAGCTGTTTCATTTAGTTAAAGCAGCTTCCAGAATGGTGAACCCAGTTTAGGAAAAGAAGATGTAATGACCCCCACCCCTGCAACAGAAAAGTTTGTTTGTTTCGCTTCTTATAGGCAGAATCTTCTTTTCCTTAACTGGAAGTCTACCAACTAATTGGCTTCCAAAAGGAGAGACTGAGCCCTTAGTGTCTCCCTGCCAATATGTAAAAACAGGATTTTTATTTAATGCTATTGTTGTGCTGTGCTGTGCTGGTTGGAGCACGCTCCTGCTTGGGCATCGCCATCCCACAGCACCACTACTACTTTGCTGAGCAGCTTCCCACCAATGTGAACCCCCCCCCCAACACATGCCCTCTTCATGCTCCATTGCTGAATGTGTGGGTAAGGTACTTTAGGGAAAACTCAGTCGGTGGATGGTTTAGAGAGAGGACTGTGTTCTGTGCAATTTTGGTGCTGTTAAGTGTAAAAACAGCTGCTCTAGAGCCTCATTTCCCCAACCCCTTTTTTAAAAGAACAGCGTGTGTCTGCACATGCACAGCCAGCATTCGTCCTGCATGTGCAATGGGGCCCAAATGCACGATAATGAAAAAACATACGAATTGTATTCAAACTGGCAATAGCCCACCTGAAACAAAGCAATAGCAGAATGGAGTTCATTCGAAACTTTTAACAAAAAGTTACTCAGTGTACGTCCCTAGTAAACACTGTTAGAAGGGAGCCTCCTTGTTCTTCTGAATCCTAAGCAGGCAGACATTGGACTGAGTATATGATATCTTTGAATAGAATGCCTGCATGAATTTACTCCTCGTCCCACATAATTTACCTGATCTGTTTATATTCATGAAAAATATATGCATATTACTAATCTGTCTCATGCAACACAGTAGATGTGAGTTTATAACACTGTATTGTAGAGAATAATTTAAAATGAAGCAGTCCCCCTATATTTCTATCCCTAATAGCTGTGTGCTTGCTATGAGATTGAATAGAATTTTCTAGGACTATTTTTGGTGCTTTCTCACTGATTAATGAGGAAATTTAATTGTGTTCCTTCCTTTCTGCCTCTCTTTCTCCACTCCCACCCTGGAAGAGGGAAAGCTTTATTCTGCCACTGTGACCGACTTCCTTGCAATAGATGCAGTCATTTACCGGAGCCTTGGAGACAGTCCAACTTTGCGGACAGTCAAGCATGATTCAAAATGGTTGAAAGGTGAGTAAACAAAAGAGGGGAGGAGAGGGGAAGGGCAGCACTTTGATTAGAGACGTGGATTCCTGACAAACCTTGCTTTGTAATTTTACTTATATTTACTGTGCTGCTTTACAGTCCAGTCCTCTCTTACCCCCTTCACAGTGTAATCCTAAACAGATTTATTTTCACTCATTTCATACCTATGAACTTTACTGAGCTCAGACTGGAGAAATTCTGCTTAGGATTGCACCATTAGCGATCTTTACAAAGAAGGAAGTTTAAAGCACTTCGCAGTCATACTTTATTTGGCAATACCTTCTGTCAGGCAGAAAGAACTAAATTTACTTGTACATATATTTCACTAGTTTTTTTCTTCCTGAGTCACCAGATATTGATGAAAAGCCGTAAGAGTCACCAAAATAGAATATACACCAAGTTGATTTTTTAAATTCTACAAATTTCATTATAGTATGGAAAATATGGGTTTTTTTCGCATAAATTTTATTGAAAGGTTTTTAAAAACAGATTCAAGTTAAAAAAAATAAGAAAAAAATAACCAAAAGGTAGAGAAGATAAAGGAAAAAAGAAAGAAATGAAAATGTATATAGGAAAAAACTTGATTTTCTCTTTGACAAATATTGGCATAATTACAGAATTCACACTTATACTCTTGTTATTAGAATAAAGCTTCCCATTTTTCTATAATCCTTCCCCCCCCCCCCTTACACTTCAAAGCCATAAATCATCAGTTCATTTTTTTCAGTTTCATGCACAAAGTCAATAAGGGATTTCTTACAAATGTAGATAGTGTCTTCTCTCACTAATCAATGCAGTAAGTTTAGCCATCTCAGCTAATTCTATCATCTTCACAATACATTTCTCTATTATAGGCAATATTGCACTGTTCCATTTTTGAGCATATAATAGACTCGCCACTGTTGTCATTTATAAAAATAAAATACTGTGTCTATTTTCTAGCTATCTATCCATTAATCCCAACAAAAAAAGCTTCTGGTTTAAATTGTATATTATATTATCATATGGATATTTTTTATACATTTTAGCTAGTTTGGTGGAGACATATACAAACAATACATCTCTTCATAAAGAGTAGATTTCAGACCCTTCATCCACATATTCTTCCATTATTCCAATTTCATATTATACCTCAACAATTTTGCCCATTTTATCATAGAATCTTTCACTCATTCTTCTTCTGTCTCAAATTTCAACAACAATTATACATTTTAGCAGTAACATGATCATCATTTATACTTAATTCTGTTTCTAATTCAGATTTATTTATTTTAAAGCTTTATAACAGTTGCGCATAAAAAACCATTGACACCTATAACCTTTAGCTATCAGAGCTTCTGTTGACTTCATTTTACAGTTCCCCCTGCGAAAAGTCTAACAAGTCCCCATAGGTTAGCCACTTCTGTTTAGTTATCATTTCACACCTATAAAATGCTTCCTGCATTGAGAACCCCTGTGGTAATTTCTGATATAGTCTCAGTTTATATTTGTCCTATATTCTCAAAATGACATGTCTAATATAATTGTTTTTAAAATCCACATTAAGTTTATTATAGCATAAATAAGCATGCTATCCGAATCTCAAGTCATGCTCTAAGTCCATTATTTCTCAACAGAAACTATTCTTTCATCCACATTAAGCAACAAGAGGCAAAATATAATTTCAAATCAGGTAAATACATATTAGGAGTGTTTTGTAATAGTAGTAAACTACCAGCCCTTCCTTCTGATTATGCTAGGTAGCTACCAAAGCTTTATGAGGTGTAGAGAATTTGTTCTGCAGCATTAAAATCCATCAATAAAAATAAAATAACCAAATCACCATTTTACTGTCAGGTAGTACTATATGGGTAAATTTGTGTGTTCTAAATAACCTCATTGTTAAAAATGTAGCTGTTCATTTTTTCACAACATTATGAATGGATGCTACATAGCATTTAGAGGTTGTGAAAAGTTTTGTTTTGTTTGTAACCAAAAGTTTGTAACCAAAAGTTTTGCTTGTAACCAAAAGTTTGGAAATGGTGTCTTTAGCCTCAAATTTTCTGTTAAAATTTTAGTCATTCTACTGCTAAGCAAGAGTTTACTACTTCTGCGCATGATTATTGGCAGTGCTGTTCTGATTTGGCATTTTAGTTCATTCTTCATGTCAGAGTGTCTCCTTCATAAACAAAAACCAGTGATTGTCTGTCCCTTCAAAATACATTGATAGAATGCTAGATTACACTTTGTTCAGAATTTTATTGCAGATACTTCTGTAATTTGAGAGGACTATGACTTTAGCTCTGTGCAGGTGACTGACCCACACACTGATTCACCATTCAGGGAAGAAGAGTAGGCAGAATCATGCAGCCCCCCCCCCCAACTCCACCTCCACTCAGTCACCAAGATATCCGCACTGTGCAAATATAGAGAGGAAGTGCCTGCTCACACGCTCCCTTCCCATGATGAGCAACATTCAGAAAGCAGCGGTCACTGATCACACGGAGGAGGTGAATAAGCAGATGCTTTCTCACATTTGCTCTGAGCATATTACGTGGCAATCACATAAGGCAGGGGGCAGGGCCAGCACGCTTATGCCTGATCTTCCTTCCTGCAGATAGTACATCTGCACAGGCAGCTGTTTAGTTTATACATCATAACTAGCTTTGCACTGAAAGTCACTAGGTTTTCATTAAGACAGGCCATTGAGTTGTAATTAAAAGTGTTGATTTCCCAGAGACACTTAGGAATAAATACGTATCTTTGGAATAATACTATTCAGTTTTACTATAAAATTAACAACAACAGAAACTCTTTTCTGCTTTGGTTTTTTTTTAAACCAAACAGTAGTAGGGACTAATTCTGAAAAGTTTTGTGTTTTTGGTCCACAGATAACATGTTTGTTTAAACTGGTTCTTCCATGACCAATCCTACTTTTGTGGGTGAAATCAGTTCTTACTCTTATGATCTCTGTGCATTCACATATATAAGAACTGCTGGCACCTGCCAAAGAGCTTTGTTTGGAATATTATTGTTGCTGTTGTTGTTGTTTTGTTGTTTTTATTATTATTAATGGTATTTATAGTCCACCTTTCTCACTGAGACTTAAAGCAGATTATATAGTGTGAGATTAGCCCAGTCAGTATCAAGAACATTTCAATAAACAATGCCATAGGTAAATAAATGCAAATTTACAGAGACATAACATTAGCAAAAGTCCAATACAGAGTTGAAGAAATGCTGAAACAGAATATAAACAACTCTAGAACTGACTTAGACAACATAGAACTACCCAGTAGAGTCATACTTAAAGTAACAGGTAGTATATAGGAGCACATACTTAAAGCAACAGTGCGTAAGGCAACACAGTGATTAAATCTGTGGTCCCTAACTCATTCGTGAAGCATCTCTTTGAGATCGTTTCCTTACAATACAGCCCTCCTATCTGTGTAAAAAAGCCCTTTTGAATAATTCAGTTTTGCATAGTTTGCGGAAGACCAAGAGAGAGGGGGCTCTCCTGACTTCCTCAGGAAGGCTGTTCCATAGGGCTGGGGCCACCACAGAGAATGCTGTTGATCTCACCCATGTGCAGGATGGCACCTGCAGGAGACTCTGTTCATATGAGTGAATCTTCTAGAGGTGGGCAGGTAGGAAGGAGAGAAGAAAGAAGGAAAAGGTGATGATATCGGGGTTGCCAGGAAGAGGGAAAGCAGAAATAGTGTGGGGAGGATGAAATCTGGAGCCCCTCCTCCCCCCGGGTACAAGTCTAGCAGATTTTCCACCATGTAACTGGTTCTGGTGGCCATCACTGGCTTAACTGGGCCGGAGTTGTCTTGGATAGTGGCTACCAGGAGGAAGGAAGGTGGAAGAGGGGGAGCATATAAACAGGGCCAGTGCCAGAGTTTCTGGCGCCTGAGGCTGGGGGCAGCTTCAGGACTGTTGCTGCCCCCATGCGCACGCATATGCGCACACACACGTGCACGCACCCAGACTGCTCAGTTGCCCCACATCACCCTGGCCACCTGCCACACCTGGCCCGCAGCTGTGTGCTAGTGGCGGCGGCAGCAGCACAGGGCAACTTAGAGCTGGACCAAATGAGACGAGGGTCATGCAAGTTTTCTTGGAGGGATGGGACGGAATAATGACAGAAGAAAGCAAAGGGGAGGGAGAGGAGAAACAGCTAGAGAAACAGCTACACCTCAAGGTGTGCATTTTAAATGAACTGCTGAAGATGCAAATTCTTCTTCCAGGCACAAGCCCCCCTCCCCACCCCTGATGTGAGGGCATCCTGGGAGAGAGCAGCAGCAACCCACACCACCCCAGAATGGTCTTTGGGTGCCCTTGCATCCAGCAGGCTTGTGCCTGGAAGTAGGATTTGAGTCTTCAGCAGCTCATTCAAAGCACACACCCTGAGGCGCAGCTGTTTCTCTAGGTCCTTCCTGCTTCCTCCTTCCTCTTTGCTTTCTTCTGTCCCATCTCCACCCCCAGTCCCCCCAAACAAACTTATCACTTTTCCTCCACTCCTTTGTAGTTTATGAGGCAACAGGCAGGAGATAGGGGGGAATTCTTGGTGTGCGTGTGTCCTCCCAGCCCTCCCACTCAGTTGCTCTGTGGCACGCACCCCTGCGCCCCGTCCAGCGCCTCTGCGCTGGAGGTGATTGCCGGACCTGCCTCCATTGATGCGCCGGCCCTGCATATAAAGCATGGTTGGGTGAATGGGAGGAGATAAGGAAGCAGGAGGAGGAGGAGGCTATTATGGCTTTCAGGGAAGGGAAAGAGGAAATGGTAGGGGAGGAGGGAAAGAGATGCGGCTAGTATGGCTTCAGCAGCATATAAGGATAGTACTTACTTTCCTACCCAGTTCCACAGTTTCCTAAGCTGTCCATGTTATGTTGTGTTATGTTCCCATGGATAGCTTTCATATTTATATGTGAATGATCAGAACATTTTGACTTTTTTCAGAGCCTTACTTTGTCCAGGCATTGGATTATGGCAACTATATCTATTTCTTCTTTCGAGAAATCTCAGTGGAATACCACAGCATGGGAAAGGTAAGGAAGTGAAAAAATCCTCATAGACCATAATGGATTAGAAATGACCTTGAAATGAGAGCCATAAATCACAATGACAAGGTCACTGTTTTGAGAGAATCCTGCTGCTCATGGCAAAGGTTGGTTGGAGTGCAACATTACACTGCTTTGAAATAAAACATTCTGGCTTGTGATGGCGACAAGATGGGAAATTCTTTTTTTTCTTCTCTCCATTAAGCTGGAAAGCATATGGCAAATTGATTTAATTCAGAGTTTCAAATAATCATTACAAGTCTGACTTTGAAGCAAGGAAGCAGCTGTATTTGGAAGTCCTTCATCAGAGCAAGAGAAGTAAATGGGAAGAAATTTCAATCTGGCTGTATCATAAAGAACAATGGATCCCCTTATTGAAAGCATTTTTAAAAATATTCCCACAATAAATATATTTTAAAAGTTACAAGGTTAAAAAATGACACCAATAAAAAGCCTGATGATGCTTACATAGATTTTTAAAATGCTGAGAATACTGCATACCTCTGAGGCCAGCAGTGTAGGCCAAATGGATGGCAAATATAGAATGCACTTTTGTTTGTGGAAATTGAGAGCAGAGTAAGGAAGTGGTCTGCATGGAAATGAGCTTTATATATACTGAGAAAGGATCTTCTAAAGGATTTATAGCTGTGTATGAAATGTCACTGGCTTATCTTTCATAGCACACAGTTCTAAAGTTGAATCTTCTTCTGTTTGTTATTTGTCACAGATTATTGAAAACATGGGATCATATTAAATCGCACAGTTATTTCTTTCTTTAAAAAAAAAAGTTCCAGTAAAGTCTTTTGGATAACCACTAGTCATTTCAGTTTCTATATTTTTCCTTCCTTCCCTTACTGGAGGTCATTCTCCCAAGAGTAGCTCGGGTCTGCAAAAATGACATGGGTGGATCTCAACGAGTGCTGGAAAAACAGTGGACTTCCTTCCTGAAGGCACGGCTGAACTGTTCAGTTCCAGGCGATTCACACTTCTACTTCAACATATTGCAGGCAGTTACACATGTTATCCATATCAATGGCCGAGATATTGTTTTGGCCACTTTCTCCACTCCTTATAACAGGTAATCTTTTCAGGAGCCTTTACTCCCATATGTCACTATTTTAGTACTTGGGGTAGGGTGGACATTGCTGCCTACTTGACAATATTACTATAATATTTAATAAATGCTTTAATGATAATCTTAAAACATTACACGTAAATGAACTGCTATAATATACTGACATATGTGGGTGGCAAAACATGTACTGAAACATAATAATTAACCACACCTAAGAAATATTATTATGTTCTGTAGTAGAAGAACTTTGGAAAGAAATAGATCTGTGTGATTCTAGTTTTTGACATGTATGACTTCCTTTTTTTCCTCTCCCTAGAAATGTGTGCTTCTTCCTCCACTTTGTAGAAGAATCAGTTGTTTTTTATAGTTGTCTGCAATTTCTTTAATTGATGGCCTTTTCTTCTTTACTGTCCCTATTCCCATAAATGTGTGTTCTTGCACCATGCAACACAAGACATGAACAACTTATTCGGCTATCCATCAGCAAACATTTTCCGTGGAAAGTTCTGTGAAAGACCACCAGTATAGACATATATGATAGTGATTAGAGATGGGCACGATCGGCATTACGATCGAAAAATACCCACAATAACGGTGATCGCGCAATTGGGACCCGGCAGCTCGGTGCCATCCACGGCGACCGATACAGCGTTTGGGGGGGGGGCTTGATCGGGGCGATCGGGCTCGGATCGGGAATCCAGACACACAGGCGCCAGCAATCTATTCCCCTGGCAACGGAGCCAGGGGAATGCCTGAGCTGTGTTTGCCCTCCTTCTGTCGCCCTGGAAACCCGAATGGAAGCCCAGCTTGCCTTGATCAGTAGGGCTTCCTTCCAACCACAGAGCAGCAAAGCACTCACCAGTTGGGAGAAGACACCCAGGGGAGGGAGGGGGAAGGGGGTGTTCTGTAGCCATGGGCACTCCAATCTCATCCCTGCAAACCCTGATAGGCAGCTCTGATGGCCAAACACAGACCTCCTGTGTTGCTGAATGGGACCCATGCCATGGGCTCCCAGGCTGGGTTTCACTTTCTGCGAGCAGTGAAGTGGGACAGAGCTCTTGCTTGCTACTTGCTAGCCTTTGGAGAGAGAGAGAGACTGAGAGAGTCGGCTGCCGCCGCCACCCACCTTCCCACATAGCTGGGAACAGTGGGGCACCCCTCTGCTTTGGCCTCCCCGATCCACGATTCGGAAACGGGAGATGATCGGTGTGGATCGCTAGTTCGGGATCGTCGCTGGCGCCAATCCACGATCAGCTTGATCGGTAATTTTTTTTGGATCGTGCCCACCTCTAATCATAATAGTGGGAGATGGCAAGGAAAAAAGGGTCATTTATTTAAGACCCTGCAGACTAGAGATTGCATTTGTTCTGTCAGGTATTCCAGAGGACCGAAATGATGTGGTTCTAGATCAAGTACACTCCCATGTTTTCCCTGCTGTACTCTATTTTTTTCAAAAGGCTCATTTCCATGGCATTTTTTAGCCTTTAACATGCCTTCTGAGGAGGAATGTTAGATGACACTGATGGCCAGAGACAAGTCTAACCCTTTTTAATATGTCAGTCCCCTTTATACCCTGTGTCTGTTAAAGAGCGCCAGCAATGGTCAATGAGGCCCTTTGGAGAGAGGGGGAGTAGACAGAGGAAAAAAGAGCTGTTTAAATTATTTTTTTATCAGATATGATTTAGAGGTCTCTTAGGTGGGCTAGGAATTTAGCTGTACCTCCAGTCACTTCAGGCATAAGACAACTGTGTGGTGTGGTAGTCTGGAGTGACACCACATTGGTTTAAAGTTCTCTTACCTAGATTTTCTGGTAAAATTGGATACACTGCTTGAACATTTGTGCTATGAAAATCTTACTGTCAGAAGTACAAGTTTACCCTTTGGAAGAGTGGTCTGAAAATTCATAAACCATGTATAATTTCACTGTTGATATTTCTATATAACACGAAACAAGACTATCAAAGATTCTGAATGCAATTTATTTGGACTGTCTGCTATTCAA
Source organism: Eublepharis macularius (assembly GCF_028583425.1). NCBI lineage: Eukaryota > Metazoa > Chordata > Lepidosauria > Squamata > Eublepharidae > Eublepharis > Eublepharis macularius. The sequence goes on along the minus strand of NC_072797.1, from coordinate 71,237,703 downwards.
CTGTATTGAGATGAATAGAACTTGTGAAATGAAACAGAGCACCCGCCTGGACAAAGCCCAGTGCATTTATTTGTTAAAAAGTTTATAACGTGCCTCTCCACAAATCTGTAACTGAAGCGAATCCACCAATTCCCCCGTCCCTGTGCAGATCTCCACTGTTCTTGATGGTCTGCTCTTGCTTTCTCTACCTGAGTGTGGTGGGCTAGCACCCAAGGATCAGGATATGGGAGAGCTCCCCCAAAATGTGCCAGAACTGACTACCTGTGAGTTCTATAACAAAAAAAAGCCCTGAATATACCAATTAAAAATATTAAAATGCCTCATTCCAAAACCAACAGGAATCTATAACCATAACAACAGACTAAACTACAATCGATAAAAATACTTCAAATTAAGATGATAATTTCAACATGCCTTAAAAACTCGCATTAGAAGCTTTACATTGTAGGACAAAATTCATATAGCAGGAAGTTAAAACCAGGGTTCTAAAACTCTTGGAAGAATATTGAAGGAATATAAGTATGTACCACTACTGAAAATACCCTTTTTATGGTACACACCCACTGATTTTGGTATATGTGGGCACACAGAGCAAGTCCCTTGAGGATGACCTCAATGCTTACAGGAGATGGTGGTCCTTCAGGCCCCATGGCTCTAGCTGTATCAGGTCTTATAGGACAATTACAGCACTCGGAATTTGGGTTGCAACAAAATGACAAGTCAGATATTTCCAAAACTGGCAAGAAGTACTTCCTATGATTTACACCTGCTAGCAATCTAGCTTCCAAATTTTGATCCAGTTGTAGCTTCTTAACTATCTTCATAGGCAGCCCCACACAGAGCACCCTGCAGTAGTCTAACCAGGATTTCAATAAGATTTTTTGGAAGATTGAATTCCTTGTGAATCACTAAGTAATAGTTGCATGCCCAGTAGGAATCCTTATCCTTTATCATAGTCTGTGTTTCCTTTATCTGAATGGATACATCTTCCTTTTTCTCTGTTCAGCAGAAGCTTGTTCATAGTGATGTCCTTTGGTTACTGTTGTAATTCAAGTAATAAATAAAAGTAATGGGGTCCATTATTTTGACATTCACAGTTTTTAGGTCAGCTAATAAAAGACATTTACAGCATCACCTCATCTGTTAAGAATTTGTAAGTGCTAGTATATAACCACACACTTCCCAGTAATTTATGGAAACCTGCTAAGGTCTCTGGGAAACTTTGGCAAATATGTTAATTAAAAAAAAATTACTGCTGTAACTACCAGGGTCTGTTTCCTTTTCCATACATTATATTAGAAGGGACAAATGAGGGAAGAAGGAATGCTTCATTTCACATGCTCACGCTATGTATTGGCTACCTGAAGTCAAAGTGTGACCTCAACAAGGTCAGAGGCAGACCTCCCGCTGTTGTGAAATTGAGAGAAAGTCCAGAGTACACTGCATAATAACTACTATTGACAACAAAATTAGAGCAGCTGCTTTGGGAATGATTAAGCCATGAAATGAAAATACAGCCAAGCACAAGTAGTAAACACATTTTACTTGAAGGAAAATCAAGTATAATAGGTCATTCTCCAAAAGGGAAGCACTAGAAAGAGGCAACAAGATGCTATTTTTTCAGTGCTTTCCTTGCTGTAACTTCTCTAACTTTTATTAACGTATTCAGAGATTTAAGTTTCAATAGCAAAATTACTCTTTCAGGACAATCCATCAATCACTGTTCTCTCTCAAATTATGCTGTTGGTTAGGAAAGAAACAAAGTTTTCCTCCTGGAAACATTATAGACTGATGAAGCAAACTCCTATTCATAATCATACATATAAAAGCTAGTTTGGTAGTTCTGTCTGTCCGTCACACTCTATCATGAACAAGAAATTAAAGGTAGAACTATGTCAAATACCCATTCATCTCTTCTGAGCTACAAATGGCAGCTGTCTTCAACAGGATACAGCAGCAAAGCAGATAATTATAGAGCAGATGGCAATACCGTCCAAATACCAGCGCTTGCCAAATGGTGAGATGATAGTTTACATAGTTGAGTTCCTGGTGCCCATAGGCCCATCCCTGTCAGACTGCTTGTGGTAGAACAAACATTTGCTTGAGTATTAAGGTAGCTCCAGTGAATTCTGTTACTTGTCAGTACAAACATCTTTCAGTAATCCCTAATTCCATTATGCATATATTCATGCTGTAAACAAAGCACACTGTGTAAACTGCCTCATCTGTTACAAGGTGGAAGCAGGTATGTTGTAAATGTTTAATACAGACCTACTTCTAATGTAATGCGATAAAGCCCAAGATTGTTAGGGGAACACATTATCAGTGCAGATTATAGGTGGCACTGTTTTCATCCTTTTCCTCATCACTGTCACACAAGTTGCAGCAGTTGTTCCTCAGGTTCCTACATTCAACTAAGAGAATATGGAATGTACTCAATGGCCCAGGCCCCATGCCTCAACGACAAATCATCTTTCAAGTGTTGCTCTGCTTCCCCCATCAGAAACAATAACCACTACCAAAAGCAGAATCTAGAGACCTATGGTTTCCAATTCTTCTGCTGAGCAAAACCCTCTCTTCAAGTACTTTTATTCATGATCAATGGCTTTTTATTTATTACCCTTTTGGACTATTAAACCTTCTAGTTAACATTCCAGTTAGTTTGTTCTCTAACAGTGTCTTGTTTTAGCCTTACCTTAGTATTGTCCCCACTTATAAAAGCAAAATTCCAATTATTGGATATATTGTAGCCTGACACCTTAAAATTCTCAGCCTGATGGCACTTACTATCTGATCAGATTCATGTAGCAAAAGTCAGACACAAATGCTGTACAGTGGGTCATATGTAAACAACAAAGACAGATCAATGAATAATTCATACCTGAAAGTCATCAACTAAAAGAAACATCTAAGCCCTTCCAAAAATGTGTGTGTAAGACAGTAATTATATTTAGTGATTGCTACTATTAGGTTACATGCAAATAATCCAAAAGTCCAGATTTAAATTTTAGTTGGTGTAAGGCAAAGCTGTATTTACCTCTGCAAACTATTTACAGTTGACAGAGTTAAGCAAATTCCTACTCAGAGGAACTCAGCCAGAAACTTGCAGGAAAATTGCATGATATTCAGAATCTCAATGGATGGATAGTGGTATTTTGCTGAACTTTCAGGTTGAATTGGGTGCATCAGTATGCAAAATGTATCTACTCCAACATCTCAATGGTTTCTAGAATGCAAGTGGACAGACAGCAGGGATTGTGAAATTTAATGTCAAGAATGTATTAAATTTACAGCATAAATTTCCAGCCTGTAATTTTTTTATAATCCAGTAATTTTTGGGTACCATGAGTTGTCAGGATATATCTTAGAATTTTTTAAGTCCCCAAAATTACTGTAATATACTGTTGTTTGTATCTTTTAGAAGTGAGTAGAACTGACAGGAACTGACTGTCCATTGGTGCATCTCAAATGTCTGCATGGGAATAGACTTTTACTGTCAATGCCCTGAGGTTAGGAGGTTCAGAATTGAGTGGCCTCAATTGACAGGAAGACTTCTATGCAGCATGTTTCTCAAACAAAAAATTATGCATAGCTGCTGAATGACTAACTATTTCTGGAAATGTCACATTGCAGCATCCCTGGCTCTGCTGTCTGCGCTTACGATATGCTTGACATTGCCAATGTATTTGCTGGGCGATTCAAAGAACAGAAGTCTCCAGATTCAATATGGACACCAGTTCCTGATGAACGAGTTCCCAAGCCCAGGTACTTTTATCTAATAAGTGTGCTGCAGGGCAGATTTGAGTGTTTTCATAGCAATCTGGTCAATGGCTGCCTGATTTGTTTGTTTGTTTGATTGATTTTTAAACTACTTTTCTTCATTTAAGAGCTCAAAGCAGTTCACAACCGTTATGTCAATTAAAAACCAATACAAAATGTAATATATTCAATAAAATCACAATAAAACAACATAGTACAAATAGTACAAATACTTAAAACTATTCTAATCCCAACTCCAGACTATAAAACCCTGCAGATAACATAAAATTTAGCAATCAGCTCTACCTCATAATAAAAATATTAAAAATATTAAATGCCAAAAGCACATTGGAATAGTTCTACCTTGCAGAGGTCCTACTGGACACGAGTGCTTTCTGACAGTGTATTCCAGAGGGAGAGTGTCACAGTCATAAATGCCCTCTTCCTAGTGGAAGGAAGTTGTGCACCCGCAGGATCAGGAACCACTAGGAAGCCCCATGATGATGAATTAAGGGGGTGGGTGGTTCATAAAAAGAGAGGGGGACCCGAAGGTATGAGGGTCCCAGGCTCTAAAGGTGAGCACCAACACCCTGAATTGGATTCAAATGTAGGCAGCTTGGCGGAATGTTGGACAAGTGACAGTTGAAAAGTCCATTGGACAGCAGTTGGAGAGCCAAGCTGCAAGACCAGGATGCCTACATTTCCCATCAAAACTTGAGGGAAGCTGACAAGTGTCCAACCTGTGTCATTCATCACTTGTAGCTTGGCCCTCAGGGACTAATTGATAACCAGCGCAGCTGCTTCAAAATCAGTGTTATATGAGCTGACCATGATGACTTGGTCAGCAACCTAGCAGCCTCATTCTGCATCACCTGAAGTCTCTGGAGCATCTTCAAGGGTAGACCTTGAAGATGATTATAACATGGATCAATGTGGCAAGGTTGGAACTGAGATAGATACTGGGAAAGTTGTTGGGTCTAGCAAAGATGAAAAAATGTCATTCTAGCCACCATGGGCACCTGTTTCTTCATAAAAAGTTTATGATGTTCTCATATTGTATCTGTCTTCAGTCACAATAAGAAAGGCAGACTATAAATAAAGTAAATAAATAAATATTTTGTATTTATTGTTTTGTAATCCACTTACTTATCTACTGTAAAGTTGTTGTTTTTTAACGTACTTGTAATTCGCCTTGGGTTCCAATGAGAAAGGCTGGCTATAAATGAAAATCATCATCATCATCGCCACATTAAATAAGATACAAAACCAAATATAGAATAGATGAAAGTGTAATTTGAGTGCAACCAAATGGGTTTCTAGCCTTAGTTTAAAAGAGTTTCCTTAGGCAAGAGGGGAAAATAGTGCTTCTAGTCTGTTCCATTCTTACATAAGAATATATTTAGGCTGTGATATGGGAGACTCATTCACGGTTAAATGAGGGGGCTGGGCTGCACACAGGAAGCTCAGCCCTCACTCAAGCTGCAGGAGGCTGGTCTAACCCACCCTCCTGCCTGGCTATAATGGGGAGAAAGAAACTTAAGATGTTATCTGAACTAAAGCAGGCCTAGTTCTCAGGACTCTTTCCATATTGAAGGCAGAAGTTTATCTCTCTGGATGGGTCATCAAGAGCTGGGTGGCCTGGCTTTCTGTGGGAGTTAACCCATTGCTTTTCCACAGAAGGGAACCACACAGTAAATCTAATTTCCGATTTTTGTTGATAAGACAAGGAAAATATAATGTAGAAATAAAGACAGTCCACAGGCGGATGTTATATGAAAAGTGGAATGTATTTTATCTCTGACTTCTAGGGAATGTCTCTCCAGCTTCTGGCTCCTCTTTTGTCTCTTAGGTGTGTCCAGAAGACATTTTGTCACAGTTCATTTCATTTTCATCCTTTGCCCCTATCCGTGTTTGTAATTTCCTCATCATGAAACGTTAATTGCAATACAAGAGTTGTTAAATCTATGCATGTCCATAATTGCTCTATGTCGCCATGCATCTCCTTCTGCAGCAAGCGGATAAGATAGCAGCTGTAGAAAGAAGTGTAGGAAGGAGGAGGAAGGGGCATGCATTAGGGCATAGTCAGCAAAAGAAAGTAGATTTTTCTGCTGGCAGCATATGACTGGTTTGGCCCAGCTTCCATGAGAATACTGGGGAGATTCCAGGAATGAACTGAACACATTTGTATTCCAGTTATCCAAGACAGATAGCACTGTGTCTTATTAAAGGACTCTGCAGACTCATGCTTAAAAGGCTAGGGTTTTCATACTTGTCAAAAATAAAATGTTCCTGGGAGCCATAGAAAAGAGGATATTTACTCAGATGCTGGCTGGATTCACCCTGCAGGCTGTGTTTTTATGCAGCTTTATTTCACACTTTCAGAAAAATGTAACATTTCCCTTGTAAATTAAATACAGTTCTTAATTCCAAGAACAAGAGCCTTGTAGAAGTAAATCTGGAGCGTGCCTAAAGAATTAGCAGAATCTTGCCAAACTATACACATGTTTATTGGGCCCCATGTAGATGGATGAACTGTGAACTTGCATTTTACAAACTTCATAATCTGCTTAGGGAATTTATATGCCCAAATAGTCAATAAATTATTCCCCTGATACACAAAACTGAATGGTAAATTCTCACTGTGGGATGACTAGGCCTAGAGGCAAGCTAACTGAGTGTATCAATTGGTGGTATTATGCATTGTTCAGATTCTTCCTCAGGGCCTCTAGCACAGTCTCACCTAATAACAGATGTTAGAAAGAGAATTTATGTAAAATATTTACACAAAAGCATTAAGTAATTACATTCCTTTTCACTCTGTGTTTTATTTAGACCAGGTTCCTGTGCTGGCTCTGAATTGCTTGGAAAATACACATCTTCCAGTGAATTTCCAGATGACACTTTAAACTTTATCAAAACACATCCTCTCATGGATGAAGCAGTACCATCTATTGGCAACAAGCCATGGTTTCTGCGGACAATGGTCAGGTAAATACCTTCAGATTCCTTCCCTGTGTTTCCTCCCCTCATCTTTCAGATATGCTTTGATTTAGCTATTCCACAAACATGTCTGCCATGGTTGTCATAAATCTGACTCTGAGCTGGATTGAAAACTGGTTAAAAAAATTGAAAGAATAAATTGGAATTTTTTCCAATGACAGAACCAGTGCTGTTTATATTGAGCCCGCATTAAGGCAATATTGGAACTGATGCTATTTAAAATCATCTTAAATAATGTGGAATCAGGGTGATCAGTAACATAGCTAAATTTGTAGATGTCATCTAAACAGAATGCTGCACTAATAGTGTTCATATGAGTTGTAAGAATAAGGAATTGCCACAGATAGGGATTACCCCAGTACTACCAAAACAGCTTTAGAAAATGGAAAGATACTATTCACTCCAACCAGGCTTCTGAAAGCCTAGATCTCAGAGGAAATGCCACCAACATGTGTGTTTGCTTGTGGGCCAGCATTTTGATATCTCAGTAGAAAATTCTGGGAAAAATTAGCACATACCTTGAGGGTAAATCCACCGGGTATAAAATCTGTGTGCTAGTTTTGTTTTCAGGATATGATGGTGCTGGTCAGGATACATTGTGGATAGTTCCAGTGTTTAGACAACTGTTCAAGTAACTTTTCCTATCCAAATAATCATGTGTCTCAGTGTAAAAGGAAACAGTAATAGAGATTTTTTTTCTTTCTCCACAAGGATATATAAGTAATTTCTAGTCTGTGGAAATACTTTGAACGATTTATTTGTTTTGTGTTATGGGAAGATTTGCACATTATTTTTTCCACATGTTAACTGGCACATATAACAGTATTTTCATGTTGTTAGTATATTTGTGTCTCACTACAGGAATCTGATTTCTACATCAGTGTCTGAAAACATGCATGTGTGTTTTTTTTTTAAAAATACATTTTGTAGCCATTCCCATATTACGAAGTATAGTACACAGTTTAATATGTACTTGAGGACCAACACTGAAAAAATATTACACAGAAATCTATGTAGGAAATGCTCAAAAACAAGCAAGAAGCACTAGTTTGCTGCAAAATTGTTGAACATATACAAAAATAAAAATCATGCTCCATTTCAGCCCACCCTAGATGAGATTTTTACTGAGAATTTACTTTATATGGATCTTTGTGAACACCTTAAATGGAAAATTGAGGCAGGGCATAATATAAATTGTGCTTGGAAAATTGCTAAATATTTTTCTGTGAACTAGAAACATAAGAAGGCAAGTGACTGGCTAATGCAGTGGTGTGAACATTGGGCTATTGTCATTTCAGATACCGTCTGACCAAAATTGCTATAGATGCTGCCGCTGGGCCATATCAGGATCACACTGTGGTATTCCTTGGGTCAGAGAAGGGAATCGTTTTGAAGTTCTTGGCCAGGATAGGAAAGAGTGGTTTTCTAAGTGACAGCCTTTTCCTGGAGGAGATAAGCATTTACAATCCTGAAAAGTATGTATCATTGGTTATGTGTGTCTTTTTTTTTTTTTTTGGAAAAACAAAAAACAATATCTGTTCTGAATTCTCAAGCACAGTGCTGCCGGGGGAGGGGGGGTTCTGTTTTTAGTTAAACTCTAAAGGGTTTTTTTTTGTTTTGTTTTTATTCATTTTTATTTCACCATGAAAAATAGACCACTAATCTGAGCAAATGATCCCATTCTGGGGCTCTTTACACCCCCAATTTACCATCCAGTGCACCATTTAAGTACAATAAGGGTGATCCATGGCAAGGCTAATAATTTGTGTGACAGGAAAAAGGAATGAGAATAGATTCTCTGGCCCACACACTCCACAGCCTTTTCTTCTAGACATGCCAGAGATCTTGATAGGAAGAGGACGGCAAAGCATGTTTGTGCCCACTGCTCTCAAAACCACACTGCCTCCCCACATCTTGAGCATGATTCAGCAAGCCAGGATGTTAGGTATATATGATAATCTGATTTAATATTGCCTAAAGAATAGGCAATATTCAGGAGAGCAGAAACTGAAAATTTCTGCTCTCCTGGTTTTATTATTGTTACTGTTATAACCCAATTGTGCAAGAATTATGATACTACCATCCTTTTCTTTTTCCAATCAGGTGCAGCTATGATGGTGTAGAAGATAAGAGAATTATTGGCATGCAGCTAGACAAGCAGAGCAGCGCCCTTTTTGTAGCATTCTCAACCTGCTTAATAAGGGTTCCCCTGGGAAGGTGTGAACGTCATGGCAAGTGCAAGAAGTAGGTATTTCTTGACATCCATTTTTTTACTATCTCAAAATCACAACAAAGTACTGACAGTACTACCAAAGAGTTCTAGAATGATCCATGTACATCTCCTTTATTAAGGGCCTGCATAGCTTCTAGAGACCCATATTGTGGATGGATAAAAGAAAATGAAGCATGCATGCAGCTCTTACCTGGAGATAGGTAAGTTGTAATTGGCATTGGAGGACGTCATTGCTTTCTATAATAATATTGCTCAAATATGCCTTTGGATACAGCTATAGTAAAAACCAACAGGTAGTAAACCTTAGCACTTTAGATAAAAAAGGGACTAAATATAGGATTTTACCATTTGGATTCTTCCTATTACTGTAGTATTACTTTATGCAAATTTCTTTCTGAGTAAGGCTAGAAGTGCACATTACATGCATCACAAGGATGCCACTCAGAGCAGTGGGGGTGCTGTTTCTCCCTCTCTACTTCTAATACTTTCAGTAAGTGATCTTATGTTGTACTGTCATTGTGCTGAGCATGTCCCCACATCTGTTCAGCATTATTAACTGCTGCTCTCAGGGATGGGGAACTCATGACATAATGACATCACTCACAGAGCGATTCTCAGGACGCAATTAGATGGGAAGGTCTCCCTGCCTCTTTGAGTTCATTTCAGAGCTGCTTTAGGGGGTGGGGGGGCATTCTTCCATGTTATTTTCCCAATTTAAAAGCTGCTTTTTACCCTAATAAGGAAAAATATGGTAAACAAGGGTACAATTAGGTTTCCAAAAATTTGAATATGGTTAGGTAGTTCAACATGATTCTGCCTATTAACCAGATCAATCTTCCACTAAGTACACCACTGTTAAAGTGAGAAAACAAATAAGAACTTAATGAAAGTGTCTGAACCAGTTTGTTCTGCAATTTTCATGGCTAATTAAATTTAAAAACGTAAGTTAAAACTTAAGTTAAAATTTAAGTTAAAAATTACAAAAGCCACTGTCCATTGAAAACAGCAACTTTTTCTAATGTTATGTGCATCAATTAGGGGAATCAGAAAGTACTAGGCCTCTGATCTACTAAGTGTGGAATTTCATTATGTTGTAGCAATAATCATGTTGTAGCTGAAAACTGTACAAATAATTTCCACTGTCCTGTAATGCTTCTTTAGAAACTGCATCTCTGATTCAATTGAACATACCCATCTACCAACAACATTCCCTGCCCTCTGTCTCACCAGAATATACAGGTTCAACTTTGGCTGGTTCAAGTGTTAATTTCATTTAACCTCTCCATTTAATTGCTTTGCAATTATTTCTTCTTTAGAGCTGTCTTCATTAATTTTGTTTTGCCATTAAGTCACAGTTGACTTATGGCGACCCATAGGTTTTTCAAGATAAGAGAGTTCAGAGTTGATTTGCCATTGCCTGCCCCAGTGTAGCAACCCTAGACTTCCTTGGTGGTCTCCCATCCAAGTACTAACCAGGAATGACCCTGCTTGGCTTCCGAGATCTGATGAGATCAGGCTAGCCTGGATTCCACCTTGGTAAGGGAACAACTTCCAAACTCCGGAGTTAAGAAGTTTACTGTAAAAATTCAAGAACTACAGCATTGTTGTTGTGAAATTAGTACTTTATCATCCTAAAATGTAGCTGTCCTAGTCTAGTTCAGAAACATGTGAATTAATTTATACCATAAGGTTCTCTCATGGACAGATAGCTAACTTTATTCCTGATTTATCAGCACCTACCTAACCCTATGTTTGGCTCTAAAAACTGGTTCTTGCCCAATGAGTTTTGGTTCTGAACAAACCCTAAAATAAGCTTCAAATCTTACAGTTTTGGAGTGCAAAAATTCATATTTTTTTTCAGCCAATGTACATAAGAATGTGCTGGCAGTAGCATCCCAGACACCCAAACCCGACTGTCCTGCTGTGCATTCATTATACATGCTATTAGAATCTGGGAATAGGCTGTTACATTTTAAATGTTATCCAAAAAGAGTATGTAAGGAACATTTGGGAGGCTTATATATGATTCGCTGGATAATTTTGTATTGTTTGAATGTTTCAAGTATCTAGTTGACAGTAGTAAAATTTACAGGGAAGAAATGTTTGCAGAGTATTGTTTACCCCGGCCCCCAACCGACTGGAGACTAAAACAACATGGATTATTTTATGCATGCATTGTGCAAGTGTTAGAAGAATAACTGGTTTCTATCTTAACTTTTCACTCACCAGCTCTATGACTTGTATGCAATGAGGCCTCTGAATGCAGTAATTCACACCATTATGTTTCTTTCTGTCGTGTAGCCTGGAATTTGAGCAGGACATAGAGAATGGCAATACAGATGGACTGGGTGACTGCCAAAGTAAGCAAAACATGGTTTTTACTCTTTAATTTATCTTATGCTAGAGAATCTCTGTAAATGCTTGAATGCTGCCAGCTCAGGATCAGCAAAAATAGTAATAACCATAGTGGAAACAGAACTTAGAACAACAGAACTTTTAAAAGGTGAGTAAAACATTCAAGGAAATGGGCAGTACAAAAATATCACCTGTTTAAATGGCAATTATGTTGGAATTAAAATCTAGCTCTGGAGGAGATCTAATTATAGATCGCACCTTGGATGTGCGTCAGAACTGAGTTAATAATAGTGAGTATTTTTTTTTATATCTTGCACCATCTTTGAGTTATGGATTAGAACTGACCTGAACCAATGTGAAGTGTTGAATTTTGTGATTTTTCACAGAGGGAGGTATCTGCATAGTGGAATCATGTACCTCATGCACACAGCAATTTCTTCCCAGTTTCTAATAATCAGACAGAACAGAGAGACACTTTGCAGTTCTGATCTGAACTCTTTTTAAGTATGACAACAATTTGACAATGAATTCTTCATCCTAGTCATAGTGTTTCTGGCCAATGAGATTCAGCTAAATGATACCCTTGTTATTAGGAGGGGAAAGGGCTCTTTGCAAATGAAGTATAGTGCCACAGAGTTGTGAAATGGGGCAAATAGTAATAGTTTTGGGAATCTTACATTTTGCACCCCCTCAAATGCCTTTTTTATGCTGAAAATATTCACTTCTGAACATTCAGCTCAACTCACAAGGAAGCAATGAGTCAGAATCCTGCTAGAAACTTTAAATGCAAATGTCCATTTGTACAAAGTCACTTTAAACAAATATATGTTTGCTTTACAAATGTAAGACTAGGTTTTGCTTTGGACTACCTGTCTGCTCAGGGAAATAAATAACCACAACCCAAGCAAGCCAAGTTTTGATTCCAGGTGTGCTAACACGAATATAACTAAGTATAGTTCTACCAGCCAGCACTTGAAAAGGGAATGATATAGAAGGGCAAGAAACATTTTAGCCTTCTGTAGATTGTCTAACTCTAAACCATTGTCTTGATGGTAGAACAGGTTTATCTAAGAGGGAGAATCCCAAAGGGTTGGGAAACAGAGGAGAAATGTCTTAGGCTATCATAATTTATACTTGATGCATGAAATACCCTGCTGCTACTATCACCTCAGTTTGTCTTAGAGTTTGAGCCAGTTAAGGTACGTTTATATTTAGAAAGTGAGGGAAAAGTAGGCCAGAAGTGTTTTTCATTGTGCCTGTCCTAAAGTCATTTCTTCTTGGAGAAAATTGAAAGGCTTTTAATATGATCAACATAGTGCATTTTTTTTAAAAAACCCACAAAGTATGACGAATGATGTGTATACCAATCACATAAACCTGAAGAACTACAGTTTGCACACTGGCTTGTGTAACAATGCCCCAGTGCCATTTTAAAAAACAAAGCCACGTTGGGAGATCTGAATGTAGGCCCAGTTGATACATGCAGCAGATTATACTTCTCTGAGACTGTCCAACTTTCGACTGCATGTGGAGGGTCATCATCATAACTTTGGATGCTGTCTTTCTCATGGAAAGAAAAATACCCTGCACACAGAAAAGTACCATGGCACAGAGAAGACTAAGCAAAACTCTTTCTTTTTCTGAGACAGTAGTTTTCTACATGCAAGAAAGGAGGTAAAGGAACATTTTTTTAGATGGAGACGTTCAGATGTGTAATTCCTCACATAGCCTGAAATAGTACTGCTCAGGAAAAGATTTTTTTACTTGGGTCTTCTTATATATATTGGCCTTAGAAGGGAAAACGGGCAAGGGGCACTTAGTGCAGTCCTAAGGACACTTTCCTGGGAGTAAGCCCCATCAAATAGACCTTAATAGGAGTCCAAGTAGACCTGTTTAGGATAGCACTGTAAGTCCTGCTCATAATTTTCTCTCATAGGGTTTGAAACATGTTTGGTCTTGCTTATAAGACATAGTTATTTATTTAAATTTTAAATATTTATATCTTCTTTTTCTCCTCACTGGGGACCCCCAAAGCTACTTGCAACAATATTTTCTTCTGCTTACAAAGCCTGTGAAGCAGGTTAGGCTCCGATAGATGGACTAGCCCAAGGTCATACTTGGTGACCTTCCATGATCCAGTGGTAATTCTAAACTGGGTCGCCAGATTCTACTCTGACATGCTAACCTCTACCCAACACTGTCCTTTATCCTGGTCTCTTTAGGCAACCTTGCACATTTTCTGCTCCTCAAAAAGCCATGTGAAGAGCAGTGTCATTCTTGTTGTGGGGAAAAAAAACAGTTAATTTAACATAAAGCTATGAGAATCAAATCTACCCCTTGAGATGAAAAATATATACATGACCAATTATCTAATTTCTAAACTCAGGAGCTACATTGACGAAGTAACCTTCTTTCCTAACTCTTAAAAATCAGCCTCTTTTTGCTAACCCCAGGGGAAACATTTAGTAGAAGCTCATATGCCAGAAGTCATTTAAATTACTGCCTCTGTGCTGAGACTTGATACAAAGCAGCCATATTCTAATACCTTCAGCAGTGCTTAAGAATAATTCAAGGTGCATCTTCAACTTGTCTTGAATATCCTTATCTTCATAACTTTAATTGATTTTAATTGGTTCAACATTGTGGGGGAGGCAGAACAGTGCATGATTAAACAGTGAAAAAAATCATGCATCATGAAACACTTCTAGCCTGATCCTAAGTACGTGTACTGGGGAGTACATTTCACTGCATTCAGGGACATTACTTAGGAGAATGAAGCCTTAAGACTCAAATCCTGAATATATTAACCTAAAAGCAAATTCCACTGATAAGAACAAATGAGTTCAGAGTGGCTAAGTTGTTAACTGTAAAACGGTTAAACCAGGGCCGGCTCCAGCATCGCCAGCACCTGAGGCAGCTTAATTCTGCCTGTGTGCATGCAGACTGCATGATGACGTCACTGTGTGTGATGTCATCATGCAGGGGCTGGTGTGCGCATGAGGGGCCTTCCAGCCTCCCATTCAGTTTCTCTGCGGGCCAGGCGCAGCCAGTTGCCCTGGCCACTGGCTGCGCCTGGCCCACAGAGCAACTGAACAGGAGGCTGCCCGCTCAGCTGCCCCACGCTGCCGCCGCCAGCACATGCTCCTGGCCGGCAGCAGCTCCACGGTGCATGCCCCTGCCCCCGGGCCGGCACCCCTCCAGTGCCTTAGTGCCCTGAGGCAGCGGCTTCACCGGTCTCAATGGGCGGGCCGGCCCTGGGTTAAACTGTAATGCTTGTACAGGTAGGTCTACTAAAGTTTTACTTCACTCTTTTTGTATTGCCTGCAATTAATGAAATACAACTGATAAAATTTAGGAATTAACATACGCTGGCCCTCCCAGAAACCTATGTCACATAGTACAAGCCTATTTTTTGTATGCCACCTTGTTTATAAGCGAAGCCCATTTTGCTTGCAGGCTGCAGTTCAGCAAATAATATGCCTGTCATTGTATTTAAGTTTGATCCTGCCAACTCTGTACATGACTTTTATTCCACCATCAATAACAGGAATTTTACTCAGTTCTCAGTATTATATGTTGGAATCAGAGACCATAACATCCTTCATTGCATTCCTCACTCTTCATTTGAGCAAAGATTTCACTTCAGACTTAATTCTTCTTTATGAATTCCACTGAATGCGAGACATGATACTACCAAAGAACATAGCCATATTTACTAAAATCAGTATGTTCTTTGAATAAGTGGACTATTTTTGACATGTAACCATTTAACAGTTAATCATGTTGAAAATTTCTCTCTTCTCACACTACTGCAGGATCCCATTTTGTTATGCTAGCTGAAAGGAGTTAGCTATGCAGTAGTTGCCAGGCTAACCAACTTAGTTTGCCTACAGTCTAAAAAAATTTTTAGTCATCAGTCTTATATAGTGAATGAGATTAATCCCTATGCACAGAGCTAGTTATTTGCCATATGTGTAATTTGTTCTGAAGACCCAAGTGGCCTACTAGCCTTGACCAAAACTCCTGTACAATCCTGTCTTCAATATTTCTGTCAGTCTTATCATCCCCTCTGATCTTATAATTCACTTATATGGTTTATCAAGTAATTTGTTGCCTTTTCTCTTCGCTTAAGCTTTGATTATGCAAAGAGCACTTCATGAAAAGCACTGGCTCAGATCCTGTGCTGCCTTTCCTTCTGTATACCCTCCTTAAGGTTTTATTCAAAAGAAGATGCAACAAATGTTATAAACCTGTATGATATGCTCAAATAATTGCCACAATATGAATAGTAGCAAGGATGTACGCAAGGTTTTATGGATACAGAACGTAGAGCAATATTAGAAATAATTCTTTCCCCTCCCTTCCTTTCTCTCTTTTTTCCAGATTCCTTCGTAGCCCTGAATGGTAAGGAAATTCCCAGTCATGTCATTTTAATGCTTGTTTGTACAGGTCAATTTTGGAAGAATCATGTTTTACAGTCTTATCAAATACTTCCATGCTTTTTATCATTTTAATATTGTGCCTGATTTATTTTTTTTCATAGACATTTCAACTGTTTCATCAGATCATGAAATGTCTTACACTCCAGTGTATGGTCAGTGTCTGGATTTCTTTTAAAATTCTTCCTCAAATCCCTGTGTTAGCTGGTAGATTCATTCCCAGAATAGATGGAATCCTTTTCATTATGGGGCCTGTTTCACTAAACTCATCATTCTCTTCCCTGAAGTGCAATTATTTTGGTCACTTTTCTCAAGAGCACGCTTTCCTTTGAGAATTCAGGATGAAGCCAAATACCTTGCACATTCACATGCTTGAAATACATAACTTTTTTAAAAAGAACGTAGCGAAGGATGGCCTATGAGAATGCAGTGGCCTGGAGAGTGGACATCATTTTGCTGCATGAACTGACTACTTCATGAATCAGTTAATATAATAATATTGGTGCCATTTGCTATTAAAGGCTTCACACATGTCAAGCAACCCCCACAGATAGATAGTAGAATAACAATACAAGTAAAAAAAAATTAAAAGTCTGTGGGCAGTGGGTAGAGATTAGGTTCCTGCTTTCCCCTGCACCATAGTGCTGAGATAAATCAGGCCCCTGCAGACTTTCAAAACAATATTTCTGCAGGGAGAGCAAGTCAAGCCCAGGAAACTTTGACTGAACTAATTAAAAAACATCTCATGTGGTTCTATCTTTACTGTGTAGCTGATATGGGACAGTCAAATAGAATTTAGCATTCAAAATTCACATGTACATGACAAAATCAAATTCTTTTCTCACAGTGAAAGACACATAAATGTTTCTGCCCTAACAAGTCCATTTTAAAAAGCCTTGTTTTCCATCAGGGGTTGTAAGATTTGCAAGTGACATTTGTTTGCAAGTATAGTAATAAAAACACAGGAAGACCAATGGGGAGATGTCTGACCTTTGCTTTGCATGAGGAACAGCATTTCATTTTAGTTCAGAACATGATGAAAAAGAGGTTTTCTGATTTATACTTCCAAACAGGTAGCAGCAACTGAAGCATTGTCAAAGCAGCATCGAGTCTTGAAAGGGAGGAAGGGGTTGTAATCGTGTGTTTTTTTCACCTAAGGAGCTTAAGAAAGTGTGCATGCCACCTCTCCAGACCTCCTCAAGGGGTATAACAATTAAAACAATAAAACAAAAACAACCAAGGCAAAAAATAAAAATAAGTTTAAAAATGCACCTATGAAAGCAAGTTGATAAAACAAGTCAAGCCAATAATTTTTTTAAAAAAATGCCTATAAAAACAGGCCATGGCATAAAAGCAACTCTCAGTTTTCAGATTTTATGACCACAAAAGTATGTGTAATAAATGTTGGTTCTTGTGGTCTGGCAGATATTCCTCTGACTGATGCATGTTGTGGAATGGACTTTGCTGGAAGCTGCCTTCTTTGTTTAAATGGAGCACTAGTAAAAGGATGTACATTAAGATTATGGTTTCCTAAGGGACAATGGGCAACATAATCATGCCTTAGATTAGTATTTATTACATTTATATCTTACCTTTCCTCCAAAGAGCTCAGATACTAGCTCCTCATCTTCCCAACAACTCTAAGTCAGAATGAGAGAGATTGCACAGTGAACATGCTGGGATGAGATTTGAACCTAGGACTTCTCTGTTTTAATTTGAATTTTTTGCCACAATACCACACTGGTGTTTATTATTTCAGCCAAGATACATCTAGTTAACCATTGCCAACAAAGAGCACGTTAGCCCTGTTCACGTGTTACAGTGAATCCATGTACAATCCACTTACAGTGTACACTTGATTTCTTTTATTCATTGAGTAATTCTTATGTTACATTAAACTCATGCACAGCTGAACATGTGATTGAACCCACACATTTATCCTGGTTTCATTTGTGAAGTAAAAGGACATGTTGGCTCTTTTTTACAAACGTTTGTACACATGCACATGCAGAATGTATGTGCATTCACTGTAACAATTGAACAGGGTTTCTACATGCTTCCTTTCTAATTATTGAAAGCCCCACAGAAAACATTTCCTGCTTCAGCCTTCCGCATCGATCACTTCAGTGTTTCTGCCAAGTCAAATCTTGGGATGGCCACTGAATAAGATCTTTTCTTACACTGATAGTAAAACCTCATATACTGACCATTCTGTGGCATCATAAACATTCCTATTCTTCTTGTGTTTGCTCAAAATGCCAAACAGTTTTTCTTATTAACATTCCCTTTTTGGTATTCATTATAACCATGCAAAAGAAATTTTGAAAAGGAAAGTATACATTTCAAGTTATTTTTAATGATGCATTTGGCTGACATAATTGAACAGAGGACAGTAAATATCATCGTATGTACCCAAATGCTGAGCAAATAAATTGTTTTCTCCCTTTACATATTTGCACTCTTTGCATGAGCTTTTGAAACCTCAGCCCCCCTTCTGTATTCAGTCTCTTGAGTTGTTTGGCATCAGCACTGGCAAATGAATCCTATAATCACTTACAAAACAGGTTATAAAAGTGAAATGCTGCCCAGCTAACCTTTCATGTGCAGTCATTTCCCATATCCAGAATAATTATATATGCACAGCACCTGTTTTGTCAGGAAGTGAGAAATGTGTGTAGAAGCACTGGAGGACAAAACAGGCTTTCTGCCTGCCATTTTGGACTTCATAAGGATCCATTTTAGTGAATCAGGCCCTTGTTCTGCCAACAGCATCTCTCATCTCCCTCTGTAGTGTTGATTTAACTTACCCAATTCATTGTCTCTCTAGGTTGTGCTAGTTTCTAACATAATAGTATGTAGCACACCTTAATCTCTGTGGTCCATTGAAACAAATGTCAAAGGTACTGATATCCTAAGTTTTCATGATCCTTGACTTGGAAAGATCTAGTGGCATCCAACTGCTTCTTGTTATATTGTTCCAGCTGTGGGTTTCTACTGTTATAAACATGGTACTTTCATATATGAAGCAAAATTGTAAATCAGACTCAGTTTGACAATCTAAAGATACAAGTTTTTTATTTGAAATTAAAGCATTGTCTGAAAACTATTAGTATATGCTAATTCAAAAAGACTACAGTACTATTTTAATGTAATTGTTTGTGAAAAATTCAATTTAATTCCTTTGGTGGATTTGTATTTCAGCAGTCTTTGAGGTAGTCTGTATTAATCTAGATTCTTATCCATGATTTGCAGTTTCACTGCTTTAGACATTCCAGAGGCGTATCTTAAACAAGCAGAAGAACTGCTTGCTGTGACAATAATAATTTTGAATAGTTTGCAAGTTGTTCCCTTGCTTTCAATTTACTTTTGGGCAGTGGTCATTCTGCTGAGCAGAGGAATTATATTGCGCTGTTCAAATTATTTTAATATATCTCCACTGGGGAGGCTCATATGGCAGCTCCCAGGGATCACTACAGCTCCTTGTCATTAAAGCACCACTAAAGGGGAAAGGAGATTCAATGCCTTTACCAGAGCATGAGCTGGCAGCTAGAGAAGAATATGGGTTCTTGGTGCAGCACTGTGTAGGACGATAGCTGCTGAGTGGATAGCTGAACCCAGCACTAGCAAGTGATGCCATCAGCGGCACCCACACCAGGGACTACTGTCTACTTAATGATCATGTGTTTGCACAGTGGTTCAGGACAGAGCAGCCTGCTGCCTTTTTTGTGCATCAAGACATGCTTCAGTACAGGTACCAGATCCCCGTTCAGCAGCTTTCATTAGCAGTACCTGTAGTTCTCCCCTGATCTGCATCCTAAGGAATGAGGGTCCATAGGGCTGTTGCTAAGCATAGTCTTTCTGTGCTGGAAGTCTGTTAAAAGATCCTATGAAGCAGCTCTAGGAAAGACCTCTGTCTGATATCCTAAAAAGCTAATGGTCTGGGTGCTAGCGCTGAACTAAATGGACCATTGGTCTGATTTTATGCAACACGTAGCATGTGCTGTATTTAGCATGCATATAGAATATGAACAGTTCACAATTTTGTGCTAATGCAGTATCCAAAGGGTGAACATTGATAAAAGCAGTTTATTGCTGGTGCAGCTCAGTAAAAAAAAAAAAAAGTGCGCCCAGTTAGTGTTTGCAAGACTAGATCTGAACAGAAGTGGGAAAGATTAGTATGATCCAGCCTCATCTCAGTCTCTATGTGCTAGAAAGGAGGAGACTTTATCTTGATTACATATAGAAAATCATTTCTCAATGCGCAGTAGACTAACACATTAGTAATGGAGAGAATAGGCTGATTTTTCACATTTGTGTGAAACACTTTCTTGCCCTACTGCCATCTGGTATTCATTAATTTCTTTACATAGCAATAGCTTTCCATTACCAATGAGATCTCCACATAGTTGCAGCATATGGTTTGGGAACTCTTAGTGCAGAGAATGTGTCCCCTGGGCAAGTATTTTCCCTAGATTACTGTATTAAGAAAAAGTTTTCCTTAACCATATGTACAATTTAACCATAAAATGGCCCCTTGAACACAGCTAAACTAATAATTGTATCTGTTCTGGGATGTGGCTGCAAAATGCATATCAAATTCAGGTCTAAAACATAACTTATATCTAGTAATGGCATTATCTAATGCTTTTAGATATGACTAATTGCTTTCTTGTGCTGATAATTGCATTGCTTGTGAAGACAAAGAAGATTTTCTGATATTCCAGAGTAAATGAGTGGGTGGGAGTAAATGCTGGGACCTGTACGTATTTCCACAGCTGTTTGCTTGCTTTGCAGTTAGAGGTACAGTTGTGGGACAGCCAAGACACTGACAAGCATACCATTCTACAGGGTGTTTTTTTCCCCTTTTTCAGAATATTCCAAGTTACAGAAGCCACATGTTTTCACTGATGTTATCATCAGCAACCCTTTTTGAAGACAGGGAAATGTTTACAATGCTAGGCAACAAGTATCAGAACGTGTCCTGAGGCTGAAACCAAGCTAACTATTTTATTTGCTTTGTAGACTTCCTTAGAAGTGTTTGCCCATTTTGTTCTCTGCCCAGTCCCAATTTAAGAAATTATTTCAGAAACCATGAATGGCAGCTTCCAAGCTTCATTATTAATGGGCACGGGTGGAATTGCACTCCCTGTCAGGACAGATAAAGCATAATACAGTGCCCTTGTCAGTATAATTCTCGAGCTGAGGGTACAGTCCTATAAATTAATCATGTTAATGATTAGCTGTAGTATCTGATGGCTGAAGCCCCAGTAAATCACAGTGAATCTGACCTGCTTTCCTGAAAACTAGTTACATACATAGAAATGGTAATATATCAGGGCTGGCTGAAGTTCCTACACCATACTGAAATCTTCACGTGGCTGAGAGCAACAACTTCCACCTCTGTCACTCTTCATTTGTTGACACATGCACACACACATCCTCAAATTTTGCTGGTTCCTCTCCACTCCATTCTGAACAGTATCTTCACTGACAAGTCTGTCCTTTTCGCTCAAGCTATCCCACAGTGTTTCCAAATGGTCACAGCCTACTATTCTTTTCTCAACCCCATGATGCTTGTGTCTGTGCTGCCATTTCCTGCCTCTCCCAAGCATCCTTGGAGGCAAGCTGTACTACTCCATGTGAGCTGAGTGGATTTGATTTTGCTCCCTCTAAGCAAGACCATCCCCAAAAGAGTGGTTTCACGGCCTCAGTGTTCTTCAGGGCCTGTGTTTGTTCCAGGTAGAATCTGTTAATTTGGATTTGCATGTTTCAACCTGTAAAATAAAGGCCTGACCTTTTAGTTACTTCCTGGGCTGACTGCAGTAGTATACTTTACCTAGAACATTAACCTTGAACAGTGGGAGATTTTATGGGTACAAAATACAGCTGCTTGCGTTCTATTGGGAGTGAATAGAAAAAACCATTAACTTTTGTACTTCAGAATTCATCCTAGCTTTTTGTTGTGTTCTGAGTGTGAATCAAAGTGCTCCTGATTTTCTGTATAGCCATAAATGAGGGAAATATGTTGACCTGCTGTATCTTCAAATGCACCTTCACCCACATAATCTTCCCTCTCATGTTTTCTGAGATCTTTGGGATGGGCCTTCTCTAGAGGTTTGAAGTGAGGCAAGTTGGAATAAGGAACAGGGCCTTCTTGCGTGAAGATTCTAGAACTCCTTCCCTTGAAAGGTTCATTTAAGCCCCTTTTGCTTTGCCAAAAAAAAAGTCAGTATTTTGAATCAATGTTTTCATTGTGGATCTGTGCAACAATTTTTTTAGGTGCTGTTCCTGCGGTAAACAGGATTATAAATCCTTGACTTTTAAGTCCATACATTTGTACACTGGATATACTTACTTTGGAAATGCTGTTTGTTGCCAGGCTACTTATTTTCACTTTGCCTAACTCTATTTATGATACAACAGGGCACTCCAGTTCCCTAGTTCCCAGCACCACCACTTCAGACTCTCCAGCCCAGCAGGGCTATGATGCTAGGGGGCGCATGCTAGATTGGAAGGATCCAGTTGGCTCATCTGAAAACACAAATCCATATGTTGCTGTTTCATCCCATAATCACCAAGACAAGAAGGGTAAGGCCTTGGAAATCATTCTTCCTATGGTGGGGAGGGAGGAGGAGTGACTGCAGTGTAACTGCTTCCAGCTGGAGCGTGGCAACATATAATAAAACTCTTACCATATAATTAAAAGCTTATCTCAAAAAAGAGGGCCAAAACAAATTTTAAATTTGGTTCTGGCTGTTTAGCGATGAAGAAAACCATGTGGAACAAATGCAAGCATATAAAGTTTGAATGTGTTTGAGGACAAGTTTGGAAAGTTTAAGTTAGCTCAGATGATGATGGTAGAAGATGATCCTCAGCTTTACGTTATTGATCATTTTACACTTTCAGCCAAACTTATAAAAATATTTTTTATGTTTAATTCATTTAAGCTGCAAATTCAAGCCACTTGCTAGAGATATGAAAATCTCAGTGAAATTAAGGGCACAATCCACCTGGAAGTTTCCGTTAGTAGGTCCAATAGAAATGAATAGAGGCTTGAGCTATTCCCATTCATTTCACGGAGACTTGTGCAGGAGATCTTCCTGGTGGGTTATGCCGAAACAGACTAAGCACAAGAGCCCATGAACAGACCTCTTGCAAAATGGCTGTTGCCATTTTGGATGTCTTGTCTGGGTTTTCTTCTTCTTGAAAAGGAGAGTGACATTTTCAACATTTCTAAGTCACTCAAATGTTCGCACTTTTACTTTTTAATATGTGTGTTATGTGCTGTCAGGTCACCTCCAACCTATGGCAACTCTATGAATAAAAGACCTCCAGAACATCCTATCATTAACAGACTTGCTCAATATTTTTAAATACTTTTTAATATTGGCACTTTATGGCTGTGGGTAAGTAGCATGTTTTCAAGTTCTTGGGTACTGTTAGAAGCCCCCACCCTATCCCTCATACACATGCAAGCAGCTAGTGGTTAGGCACCAGTATTTATTATTTTGAATTAATTCTTGAAGCAGGGAAAGCATGTTTCCAGTTTACAGTCTCCTAAATTGAAAGCTGACAACTCATCCTCAAAACTAGAGAAACGATACATGATAATGTGTTCTGTGATAATCCGGCCCCCACCCAGCTGGCAGCCAAAGGCTTGACTCAGGAGGCCGCATTTGCTGCCACGGAGAATAAGCGGCAGCGTTTCCCCGGCCTCGTAGGGTCACGCGGGAAGGGGGCGGGGCTTGGTGCCTTAACAGGCAGCCCTGCCCCCTGTTCCTGTACTTGCTGCCTAGTACTCAGCCCACCCGCCCGCCCAGTGGCAGTGCAGGTTTTGACTGGTCACCTTACGGGGGCCAGGTAGGAATTTTTACTTTTTTCCCTGATTGGCCTTGGGAACTAAGTTTTTCGCCTACCTTGTACTGCTTGCTGGAGCTGTGGCTGTTGGCTACGGTGGTGCTGTATGGGCTGTCGCTGACAGGATTTAGTTGGAGGGATGTTAGCGGGATGGTGAGTACCCTTGGCACATCCCCATTGGTGGGGATATTGGGGGCCTGTCAGGATCGGCTGGCATGCTTGGCGACGGCCAGTTGAGAGGGCAGGCTGCCTGGGGGGATCTCCTGGACAAGTCCTGCCCTCATGCTCCACAGCGGATCCCAGCCATGCATGTGGATGGCTCGCATCCGGGGCAGCGGGTCTCACCCAGACAGGTCAAGGCGAAGTCCAGGGAAGTGACCCCAGGGCTTGACCTGTACCACTGGTTAGGCCCTTGCCAGGTTTCAGTTGTTGCAGTTCATGTTGTTGCCATAAATAAAAAGTGGCCCTTTATTACCCAAGCCTTGTGTCTGCCTCTTTATTTCGACTGGGGATGGGGGCAATGCAGGAATGCTACTAGCAGCCTTCCTTTAGCAGACAATTTGAGAATAGATTGGATTGTTTTACATAGACAATGGCTCCAATCAAAAATGTTGTAATCTGGAAAGTAATTTGATCTTAACCTGTTCCATTCATACTACTCACCAAGAGACACCAGCTTTATATATTCTGTTTATATTTTGCCACAACTTGTGCCCTCTGTTTCAACAAGGCTTCCATATACACTTGTGTAAGTGGCTTGAACCTGCAATTTAATAGTGCCATCCTAATCACAGTTACATCCTTCTAAGTTCATTGAAGTCAGTGAACTTACAAGGGTGTATATGTTTAGCATGGTGCTATAAGAATTAAAAAGCAGTCAGAAACAAGTTTAAGGCACAGTCCTTTAAACGCAAAGTTATGAAGCTTCCATGAATCTCAATGAGTCTTGCAAATTTATTTAAAGTTGATTGATTGATTGATTGATTGATTGATTGATTGATTGATTGATTGATTGATTGATTGATTGATTGATTGATTGATTGATTGATTGATCTATTCAGTCAAATTGGTTAAAAGATAATTGATGAATCAACTGAACATTTTTTTTAATAAAGAAGAAAAAGATTTAATACAAGAAATGATAAAACTGAGCATTTGTTACGCACTGAATTGCCTCCACTTTCAGTAAGCAGAGAACAAATCTTTTAGATTTAATTCAGATCACTTGTTCTTCCTGGTTTTTAAACTTCGCTACTCCTTGCGCAGCAGTTGCCTCAGTAGGCAGACCAGCTGCTTTTCAAGCCATACTGCATTATCTTTCCATATTTCAAAACAACTCCAAATGAAATTCCTGTCATAAGTGGAAAGCTGATGGGTCTTCATTGTTTTCACTAAAATTCACCTCATGAAGGAGTTACAATAGAGGCTTTATTAGAACAAGTTAAATGCTGTTTAAATTCCATGCATTCTTTGGGACCTGATTAGGATCATTACCAAAGCTGGAAGCAGTCTGTACACATTAAAGCAAAGAAACAATGGTGGCAGAGGTGACCGCATGGATGTTTACCATTATCACATATCTGTGTGCTGTCCCCTCCTTCCCTTGCCCACCCCAAGCCCAGCTGGCACTCAAATCAAACTCTGATATTGTAAAAAAAATTTCAAGGGCAAAGGAAAGAGATGTTATGCAAACTTTTTATATATATAAAGAACAGTGTTGCACTTAATCTTCCTTGTATTTATTTTGGTTGTGGATTTTATTTTCTTTCACAAAAATATATTGTTTCTGCCTTTATGTTTTTTGTTTTGCAGAGTGCTTTGTTAGTGTTATTTTGTGGTTGTGTTATTTCTGTGGAAAGTTCTTTTGTCTCCCTTTCCCCCCTACAAAGAAATTACTTGCCTCTAATTATACTAATTCTTAATCCACTTGCTGCTTCACTTTCAGTGCCATTGATGCTTTGATGATGTCACATCCATATGTTCAGCTTTTAATTCAGCACAAGCACCCCAGAGAATATCTGGAGGGGATGTGCAAGAAATGGGGAGTGGTATAATTAAGTGGGATGACTCATGAGAATGTGACATTTGTGCGCACCACAGCTTCAGCAACCAAATATACTCCGGAACTGATGATTTGAAGAACCCTCACAATTCTTGCCATGATGAAAATTTGGAGTGCAGTGCACAGCCTGTAGTTTAAAAACTGTGTATTGCATTCCTTATGGCTTTTGTATTTTGATCATTATAACAGACCTTGCTTATGAAAGAGGTCTAGAGGGGAGGACTCTGTAACCACCAACAATTCTACTCTCCAGTTTTGCTTGGCAAAATATTACACTTTTCTGTTGATGACTTCTTTATCCTTCTGCAAAATAAAAATGCAAATACAATTCCGGAGTATGTTAGTTTGTTCTGCTTTTGTTTCTTGTGTTTGCAATGTTAATTTAATTGTGCATTTTCCACCTTTATAAACACTGATATTTCTCTCACAGTGCAATCTAACCCTCCCTTCTGCTGCCATTGTACATAGTCTCTCCCCTGCCATTTCCCATGATAGAAATCCCTTTGTGTGGAATGCTCCAAGGCTGTACCCCCTTTACTATTAGTACTACAGGGCCATGTTTAGATCTTCTACTAACCAAAAGTGTGGAAATGAAAAAAGGAGAGTCATTTTCTCTATCAGTGACACCCTTGCCCTTCATCACCCTAGTGACCCTTGTCTGCTATTTGTTCTTTCCCTTGGAAACTACACATTATATTATCCTTATGTTCATTAGTTAAAGCTGCAACAAATTGTTCTATTTTTACTCTTGGTCCTTAGATGTCTAGCATCTTCCAAGCCGTCCCTAGTAAAAGCTTTGAAAATGGGATACAGATGTGGCTTCAACATTGGTTTTGCTGTAGTTGTTGCATTGGTTCACTTATTTAAAAATTAGGCCAAATGTTTGTTGTTCCATTTAAATGTACAAACTCGTAGTTTCTTTTTTAAAAAACAGATTTCATATCACTTTTCATTTCCCTCAGATATTGGATGAGGAAAATTTATTCCTGGTAAGGTGATCCTAATATCCTTACTTCTCTTAGGATATATTGTTAATCTGTTCTTAATTACAGCTTCTTAAAAAAATAACGGAATAAGCCTGTTTCAGAAAAAGTGCTACGCTCAAAGGCAGCTCCTCCATTCAGTTGCTGGCTCACACCTGAACCAGTGATCATATACATTGTGTAACACAGGAGCCACAAACTCATGCAAGATCATGGCTCCAGTTCCATAAAGTAAAAAAGAAACAGAAAAGAAACCATCACATAAGTTCGTGGTTCTCGCATTGTACAACTCGTATATGTTGTTCGTTCGCATACATAGTGATTTCTGAAAGTGAGCTGGCAGCTGAACATGAAAATAGACTCCTTGTTTATGGCCACTTTTACGTTATGAGATCCCTTGAGGACCCAATAAGGTGGATTATAAAAATGTAAATAAAAATTAAAATTATAGCCTTCATCAAGTTTGGAAAGCTAAAAGTTGTGTGTCTGGGAATAACTTTTTCAGTTTGCTTTAATAACATTATCAAAGAAGGTATCCAAGGTAAATTAAAGCTACACCTCTTTCAATATGCATAAGCAGTTGCTCTGCTCATGACAAACAGCTTTTTAAATTATATCTCAAAGACAGAGGGATACCATTGAGATTGTGAACTTCAGTGGGCTCTAATACATGTAAATACCAAGGGCTGATTCAAACAATATGCTCCGCACATGGACCCCACCAAGAGTGCGGCTTTTTTTTTTTTTTTTTGCATCACTCCAAGCCAGAACTATAATGTTTGTAATTAAGTTGCCCATGTATTGCACTGGTCATCCAGAGCAGGGGTTTCCAACCTTTTAAAGCCTTTGGGCACATTTGGAATTTTGACAACGGCCGGTGCATGCAGCTACAAAATGGCTGCCACATGAGGTGGAGCCAATGGCAAAATGCAGCTACAAAAAGGCTGCCACATGAGGTGGAGCCAATGACAAAATGGCTGCTGCATGAGGCAGAGCCACGCACACAGATGAAGTCCAAGTGCAGGTAAGAAGAGGAGTAATTTTAAAAATATACTAGAAAGTACAGTAAGAAAAAATAAATCCAATACTTGAGGGGCAGCTGCAACTGAACAACATTATTTTATTTTGCACACACCCAATCAGATATCCAGTTGCCAATCAGAAACTCTGCTGTGCAGGAACCCCACATGGATCCACCCACATTCTAAGAACACTTGGTGGGCACCAGGAAAGGTGTCAAAGGGCACCATGGCACCCACGGGCACCATGTGAGACCATTATTCCTATAGTTATGATTATTTATCATTTAATAAATGCTTGCTGGCACTCAGAAAATAATTTCATAACAGAACTTTGCTATTATCCTCAGATAATTTATTGACTTAGTCCAATATCTTGCTATACATTTTGTCACTGTCACTTTCTTAGCAAATAATCACTTTATAGATTTTGGGACCTCTCCTCTAAGAATCCCAAAATTATTGCACAAATATATATTTATTTTTATTTTACTTTGTTTATTGAGTTTAAAATATTAATCAAAAAGTAAGAAACCCCTGCCTTTACACATGGGAGAAAATAATATAACTTTATATGTCATTCTTTTGCACTGTTATTGCAATCACTAAGTACAGAGAAAAATTCGGTGACATAACACACAAGTGAACACTCCAGTGCAAGCCCCATTGAAATGAATAGGAAGTATGCGATCATACATGCCTGTCCTCTTCTGCATCTTGCTTATTTGTAAGGTTTTGTTAACTGGAATGCTTGGACACTGACTTTTATTCTAGGTTCAGAAGAAATATTAGTAAACTTCCAGTGAAATCCTAAGAGATACTCCAGTCTAAGTCCATTGATTTCACTGGGCTTAGACTGGTGTAACTCTGCTTAGGATTTCACTGTTTGCCTTAAAAAGTATCTGTACTGTTAGAAGGCACAAAATGTAAGCATAGAAAGTTAATCTATACTGTTAAATGACTAAAAGGCCAGATTCATTGTATATAGCATCATAGCTACAAAAAAGGTGGAATTGTGCACTTTGTGATAAAAGCATGCAAATTGGTATATGCACAGGAAGCACATGAAACTTGAATTAAAATAGCAAGGCATTCCTAATATTCTCAAAATTCAAAATGTCCTTCAGTTTTGTAATTAGTTGGGAGATGTAAAATTTCCAGAAAATGTGAACCTGGGATAGGGAAAGGGGTGGGTTTTTTCCTCTAATTTCCCCCCAAATTGAAATATATGCAATACGTACTTTCCAATCAATGCTAAAGTTATTTTGCTACTTTAACAACGTAAAATGTATTGTGTCTAAGTTTGTTAGCATATAAAATGGTGGTAATTGGCATATTAATGGAAGTGAAAAGAGTAAATGCTTTTCTACAAACAAAATTGCAAATGTACCCAATACAGAGCAGGAGATAGCTGCAAACTGCTGTACCCTATACTATTTTGGAACATTTAACTCATTCCAGAAGAAAAAAATATATAGTTCATATAGTCAGTGTTTATATTTCAGCACACTCAACTGACTACATACATCTTTCTTTTTCAGATTTATTGCGAATGACGTCTAGTAGCAGGACACCCATTGTTAAGTGGTTGACATTGATGAATGCTTCTGAAGATTCTGGGAGTCAAGCTCATTCCAAAACTGACTGGGAATTTTGTGTGGTGTGTCAGAAAGTAGCAGCTGAACATTTACAATGCTCAGCAATAGGCAAAGGGGCAGCTGCTGATGCACAAGCCATCCATGGATAACCTATGAGAATTTGTCATCAGAAGCTGCCAGCAACACTGAAGCTCAAGTGAAGGTGGAGGAGCAGAGGCTACATTGATTTTACTCATGGCAAAATGGCTTGAAATGTAGCCTCAATTTTAACAAGATGTTTCTACATGCACAGAAGAGGGTATGTGAGGCTTTTGTTGAAAAAAGTACAGCTAGTTGTGTCTAGAACACCCACATCTAGATTATCAAAGCCTTTGCTAGCACATACAAATAGTGCAGATTTTATTTTATTTTGTGGAAAAGAAACTGGAACTGACAGACTATATTAGGTCTCCACATTTGGCACTAATCAGGATGTTCGATCCGTTGCAGCACTTCTGGAAAGCAGCCAATGTGCAAAACTCAATTAAGGAAACACAGTTGCCCTCGTGGCAAATTATATTAAGTGTTTAGTATTACTGTACAATTGTGGAAGGGCAGTCAGAACACCTGACATTGGTGGAAACAAAACTGAATACACCACAGTCGGGATTGCATTTGCTGAGCTTGTGACATACATGGAGGCCATGGAACAGACTTTCAAGCTGAGTGAGCTTGCTTATTTCTATAGTTGCCAGATGAAACAAACAGATGTAGTTCTTGAGCATCAGATCTATACCACCAAGCTAAAACAACAGATTTTCTGTACACAAACTGCTGTAGCATAGTGGTTAAGTGGCCAGGTTGCAAATCAGCACTCTGCTGGTTCCACTCCCACTACTGCCATGAGCTCTGCAGGTGACCTTGGGTAAGCTATTCCTCTCAGCCCCAGCTCCCCATCTGCATGGTGGGCATAATAATAATACTTGCTTTGTTCACTGCTCTAAATATGGCACTAATCTGTGTCCAGAAGGGTGGTACGTAAGAACGCTGTTGTTATTACTATTATTATTAAACTGGCATGATGTGCTCTTGGCATTTGTTAGTGCAATTTCCAGAGCTCTAGCACAAATTATGGAGCAAAACAGTGATGGTGAAGCATTTCCTGTGCCTTTTGGACATACTTTTGCTCATTTGCCTCTCAGAAGAATAATAGTGTGTGCGAGCAATAGTCTCTGCAGGATGTGACCTGAACCCAGCAGCAACAGCAGCCCCTTTGACTGTTGCTGAACATTTTAAATGATCATCTGCCACTTCCTGATGCACCATATAAAACTTACAGTCAGTTGTACTAGAATTTTGATTTCCAAGTTCTTCAGAAGCATTTGTTAATGTCTTCGTTATGCTATATTGTTATTAAGATTCCTGTTTAATAAATATGGAATAAAGTATGATGTATACATGGTTAGTTATGCTGAAATATAAACATCAACTATTTCAATATTACCTATCTTAAGTTATATAGGGCTGATTTCTGATTTGTCCCCACTTCCAGGTTCCAGTGTCTGCCACTATCCCACCTCCACTTCAGTTAGAGCTGAAAGCCCAGCTGCACTGAAAGTGAGACGGAATTGGAACGGAGGAGACTAAGAATAGACAGTAGCCTGCTCATGTGAACAGGAGGTCTCTTGAGAGGGGGAGAAAGTTACTTTCTTCCCTCTTCAGTATTCCGGGTAACAGTAACCAAGCCTAATATTTATAGCACCAGTGGTTACTATACATTTAGATTTTTTGTACCCCTGACTTCAACAATACATCCAAGGATGTTAAAAGAAAGTGTATGTAATACATATAAACAAAAACTCACTATATTTTTTGTCATTTCATAATTTAGAAAAGAATCCCTTACTGCAGATTTCTGCCAAACTGTCAATGGTTAACAGAATACCCCAGAGCCCAAAAGATGATAAAGGACAACATTATTTTTAAAACTCTGCCAATCCAAGTAGCAATTGCTTAATCAGTTCCATCCGGGACCAGGAAGGAAATCTATTCCTTAATACACATATGGCTGGAGTCAGTTTCATTTTAGTAAACCATTTTGACAACCAACATCAAAAGCAAACCCTTGACTATTCAACACTAAAGACAAAGGCAGATTCTCTCTTTTGTTGCACTGGTTTTACATCAGTGTATTTCTCACACTTATTGTGCTAGGGTTTCCAGATAGCTTATCAGGGCAGAATTAGCCCTGTCTGTCTCCATTTCTGTTGTTTTCTCAACATCTGGCAGAGGTCTGCAACTTGAAGTAAGAGATTTTGTAACTATAATCTAAGTAATCTTTTTTTTCTCTCTCTTTTTGTCAACTTGATGGCACAAAAAATTCATATAACATGCTTTGGTTGTATCAGCAATCTTAACATGTGAACATATTTAAACTTCTCTATTGTAACTTAAGCTAAAATCTAGGTACTTTTGAATTACTCTATCCTATATAAAATCATTTCGATTTTTCTCCTTAAAGTCTATGACAAATGATATTCAAATTATTGTAAACTGCCTTGGCAAAATGCACATATTTGCACACGTTACAAAAGGTTTCCTTTTAATTGAAAATTTAAACAAGTAGAGTATAAACAAGATAATAGGAAATGGATTAAAAGGGGGTCACAGGAAACTGATGGAAACTGAGACTATATTCTTCCATGAAGTATGCGTGGTTGTGGACAATGCTTTATTAAGAGATAAAAAGCAAAGATGCAGGAGAAGAAACCTGTGCAAACCGAGAAGCAGAGATGAAGATTCCAGATCAGCAGCCAAAACAGATGAGAAATATCAACTCCTCATTCATAGATCATTCCATTAGGGGGATGAAGAGGAGCTTTAAGAGAGGCAACTCAAAAGAATGAAGAAACATCAAAATCCAAGCAAATCCTGGAGCTATTTAGCCAAGTGCAGCAATTGGTCAAGGCCATGCAGCGTTACCTGTTATTCGAGAAAGGGAACACAGACCGTCCTAAGCAAGGAGTTGCTTCTCTGTCCAACCACGTTCAAAGTCTGGCTGCTGCATGTAGAAAGCACATCAGTTGATGCTGTCTCTCGGGAGCATACTTTACTCATGGGACTGAAAGACATGGTAGCTGTCTCGTGGCACCGAATACGTAGATCCTATTCTGAGCTGCTTACAAATATGGTGCCCAACACTGAAAAGCTATGTCCATGTGTATATTTATTGCCAAATAGATGATCACCAGTGTGGCCAAGCAGACAGTGAGCAGGAAGAGCGGAAATGGCTTCAGTTTTCCCTACTCCCTTCCCCAGGAGGATTATCTCTGTCAGTTTGCACTTGCAGTTACCTTAAGTAAGTAGGCATTGTATTATATAAAAGACAAGCCATATTCCAAACGACTCACCTCTTATCCTGGTGTGCCTCCACAGGGCGCCGCTGCGGCGGGAAGCCCAGGCAAGGAAGCCCAGGCCTCCAGAGAGCGCTCCATGGCAGGAAGCATAGCCAAGGAAGCTCATCCCACCCTCATGCACCCCATCTTCACCCAGCAGCGATCAGCACCCAGCCAGAATCAGGAGTGGAGCAGGCGGCAGTGCCCCCCTGCCTGCCTTCCCCTTTCTAGAGCCCATTGTATTTTTTCCCACAGCAGACTTTGTTGCTATTCTTCCATATTTCACTATTACTATTATGAAGATTGCCCCTTGAACAGCTAATAATAATAATAATAATAATAATAATAATAATAATAATAATATAACAACATTGGATTTATATACCGCCCTGTTCAGGACAACTTAATGCCCACTCAGAGCGGTTTACAAAGTATGTTATCATTATCCCCACAACAAAACACCCTGTGAGGTGGGTGGGGCTGAGAGAGCTCCTAGAAGTTGTGACTTACCCAAGGTCACCCAGCTGGCTTCAAGTGGAGGAGTGGGGAATTAAACCCGGCTCTCCAGATTAGAGTCCCGCACTCTTAACCACTACACCAAACCACTACATCAAACTGGCTAGGGAACTTCAGAAAGAAATTTGCTTCTGCATATGTCTGTCCTCAGGTGGACTGCAGCAATTATGTTGAACTAAAGTTCCACTGATTCCACTAAAACTCACCTTCTGTAACATACAAGACTAGTATGTTCAAAGTCTACAAGCCTCTTGGAGCTGAACATATTCCCGGGTCCTTCCTAAAGTTTTAAGGCTGCTCCTCAGCCACATAATAATGGAATTAGTCAGGTGGCCAAATATACGTGGATGTCCTTGAGAAATTATCTCAGCTTAAAATTGGTCACAAGATCAGAGTTTGTGAGTCTTATTTTAAAAATTAGCCAAACACCTTGGACAAAGACAGCAACAGCATCCCCATATTTAAACATTATTCCAAACTGAAGTATCTCAGGCATCCCAAACAAGTTACCAGCCTTTTATTACCCTAAACCAGAAGCTTGCTTTAAATAAATGAAGCAAAGAAGAGTCTTTGAAGAGCTTTGCACAGATCTGAGGGTTTGTTTAAACTGTTGGCAGCATATGTAAAGTAATATACTTAGTTTGCACACCAGAGATCCAGATACCTTGCAGATATGTATAGCACAGTGTGCTACCTAAGCATGCATAGCTATGTTGCATGTGTTGCAGCGCAGCATAAACAAGACCCTGAGCCTGTGCAAAGTCACACAACAAAGCTGTTTGCCTCAATTTAAAGAGAGGCCTAAATATGCTTAATTTTTACGGGATTGTATGCATATTCATTACCAGTGACCCTATAAAGTCATTTTCCTAGCTGCAAATATCTTGCTCTCTTTGGACATCACAAGTCATGCTACTGGTACACTCACAGTGGCTGAAGCAAATCTGGAAAGAGGAAGGAATGTGCTGCTTCACATTAAAAACTGCTCAAGGACTATAAAAACAGAAAAGTAAAATTAGCATTAAAAGAATCTGAGAATATATTTATGAAGCTTAATTAATGTGGTTTATACTTTAAATGGCAATATTCTTAAGGATATTTGAATAATTCATCTTTTCATATTAGTTTTTTATGATATGTGTTTAGCCTTAATAATTGCATTACTTAATCAGAGTTTGTAATAATTTTATGACACTAAATCTTTATAGTCCTCTAATTCAGAAATGTGTTCTTTTTCTATAAAGTTTATAGGCGATATAATAATTTAGAATTGGCATGTCCCAGTGTCCCTGAAATTTCCAGGGCTTTACCTGATTAAGATTCTTTAACTTGTTTTTTTCCTCCAGTTTTTTTGTTCACCCATGCCACCAAAATGAGCTACAAAGCCTTACTGCAAGCATCATTTGTGTGTGTGTTTTAGTAACACTATTGTATTTAAATCCCAAGGATGGTATACACAGGGGTAGACCCCTACAGAATGTTTTATGCAAAAAGATTCTGACCAGAGAATACGACTTTCTTGCCTCCCAATGCTGCACAAAATGGCCCCTGAAATGCTGCTCCCCAGAAACAGCATTTTCAGGGATACTTCGTACGGCAGCAGGTCGTGGGGCAAGACACCTCCACTCCATGGGGGAAGCCCATCCATCTATGGAAATGCTCTGTGGAATCCACCATGATTCTTCTCTTCATTTTATCCTCATAATAATCCAGTGAATTATGTTAGACTAAGAGTGTGTCTGACCCAAGGTCATGGTAGATTAGAACCCAAGCCTCCACAGGCCTACTCTTGCACTGTAACCACTGTTCTACTCGGTCTACAAGACAAACATATAACTATTTTGCATAGGCCTCATTTGATTTGATTCCTGGATTTGGAGCTGGGGGAAATTTCATGTGGTTAATAAGCATTGGATCATATACTAGCAACAGAGCCTGTTGTCTGAAAAAATACAAAGGGCTCTAGTAGCGGGGTCGTGCCCCCCTCCCTGTGCATGGTCTTCCTACCACCTCTGCAGCCCCTCAGAGGCCTGGTGCAAGCAGCAGGGGGGCCTGGCGCAGCCCTCTCAAGGCCCTGCAGTGGCCGCGATGGCATGCCAGGCTGCACTGACCTTTTATCCTGGCGCAGGTGCACTCACAGGGCCCTCAGTGCACCTGCGCCAGGATTAAAGGTGAGTCGTTGCCAATGCTGCTTGGCCTTTATATAGTAGGGGGTTACATCCTCAGGTAGACATTAGGTGCACTTAGGCCATTGCCTAGGGTGCCAGTCTCCCTAAGATAAGGAAGGGTGTCAAAGCCCTCCTGCAGCATTGCAGAATCACACTACCCCTACCCTACAAACTTACATAGTAAGCACCTTTTCCCTTCTCTGACTAACTGCTGACAGTGGGCACTCTTTCAATTCTATGTAGGCAGGAGAGCCAGGTTAAGGGTAAAACAAGCTGCTTGAAGTCATTCTGCCTTCTGTAGTTTATATTTAGTACTAGTAACAAAGCCCGTTGTGGGGGGGGGGAATACAACGGGATCTAGAAGGGGCAGGCAGAGCAGGCATTGCTGCTTCTGCTGTTCTGATCTGGTGCGAGGGAGGGCAAGGCAGCCAGGCCTGGCATTGCCCCTCCCCAGCGCCCCACTGGGGGAGGCAGGCGCCCTGATGCGCTCCTGCGCCTGGCAGCCACCTGGTTTGGCCCCATTTGGACCAGACCTGTTGCCTGACATGGTGGGGAGCACTGCTGGGGGGAGGGGAGCATGCAGCCTGGTGCGCTCCTGCACCCGCCAGCTGCCTGGTTCAGCCCCATTTGGGCCAAACCAGTCAGCTGGAGGCTAGGGTTGACAGCCTCTAGGTGGGTGCTGGAGATCTCCTGGAATTACAACTGATCTCCAGGCCACAGAGATCAGTTCACCTGGAGAAAAGGGCTGCTTTGGTGGGTGGACTCTATGGCATTATACCATGCTGAGGTCCCTTCCCTCCCCAAACCCTGCACTCTCCAGGCTTCACCCTCAAAATCTCCAGGTATTTTACATCCTGGAGTTGGCAACCCTTCTGGACGCATGGGGAGCGCGGCGAGGGGGAGGGAAGGGAGCAGGTAGCCTGATGTGCTCCTGCATCTGCCAGCCACTCAGTATGGCCAAACCGTGTGGTTGGAGGAAGTGTGGGGAGCATAGGGGAGGGAGGGGATCAGGCAGGCTGAGTGTTCCTGCGCATGCCAGGGTGGCTGGAGGCACGAGAAGCGTGGAGGGGGGAGGGGATCTGGCAGGCTGAGTGCTCCTGCACCTGCCAGGGCGGCTGGAGGCCCGGGGAGCGTGGAGGGGGGGACCTGGCAGGCTGAGCACTCCTGCACCTGCCAGGGCAGCTGGAAGCATGGGGAGCACTGCGGGGGTGGGGAGTGGAGAAGGAAGCAGGGCACCTGGGAACTGGGTGGCTGGTGGGCATGAGGGTGGGTGTGGGGTTAGGGAGGGGAAAATGCAGCCTGGTGTGCCCCTGCTCCAGCCTTGCCTCACCTCTTATATCCGCTAGGGGCGCATGAGAGCGCACCTGTACAGTGGAATCAAGGTGAGTCCTCTCGAACACGCTTTCTCTTATATATATATAAAAATAGTATGAGTGGTTTCACTGAAATTTTAAAAAGGTAACTGTATGATCACTGATTTAATTTCTTTTTGTACTGTTAGCACTTAGATGCACCAAGGACCTAATACTGCTACAGCCCCTTTCTACTCTTGTCTCTCTCGTTCCTTCCATCTCTCCCTATCTATTACATATTTTTAGGCTTATTTATCTATTTTTATTTGAAAGCAAGGGTGGTTCCTGGTTAGACGGTTGGACTAGGATCTGGAAGACTCAGAATCAAATTCTTATTCTTGCCAGGTGGCCTTGAGCCAGCCACACTCTCTCAGCCTAAACTAATTCACAGTGTTGTTGCGAGTTTAAAATGGGAGAGAGGAAAATGATGTGAGCAGCTTTCACTCCCCAGGGGAAGAAAAAACAGCGTAGAAATGAAGCAAATAGGAATAAATAACTGAATAATAGTCAAACAATTGCTTTGGAAATAAAAATAACAAGGTCCTTCAAGTCTCATTCTGATGTGGAGTTACCCTGTATTTAACTCAGAGTTGCTGCTGTTCTTCCACACAGAATTAGTCTGGAGTGGAGACCTATTACATTTGACCATCTTAGAGCTAGGCCAGGCATATACTTCCCCAATTGCAGAAATGAATGATAATAATGAGTGCAACAGCTGCACCAGTTTTGTATTATCATGACATCAGCAAGCTAAGGATGGGTATTCATAATGACTGGGTGTGCTTTACAAAACTCCCAAGCCAAAAATATGCACAAAAATCACTGATTCAGGTGGTTGCCTTGATTTTACAGAACAATAACACAAATTTGGGGTCTATATTTTTTTATATAATTTTTTTTATTTTTAATTACTAACCTCAAAAACTACAAAAAAGGGGAAAAGGGAACAGGGGGAAAGGGAAGAAACAACATATAAAAAACACACACTACATCTACAAGTATTGCATTCCCTTCATAATACAATTATTTAAAGTTAAACTTTTTAATATGCTCTTAGATTGGTAGATCTTATAAAATACGAACTACAGTCAAGATCAGGTCTTCTCCCCCCCCCCCCCGCATTTCGGTCGCAGCTCTCTCTGAACAGCTACAGTAGCTCCGCTCACTCCCTCCTCCCCATTCCCCCCTTCAGATTCTAAATCCTCTCCTTGCTGGAACTCTTGATGATTAAACACAAAGTCCCTCAGTTGTACTTCCGATGTTATCTTGTAGGCTTGGTCTTTATAACTGAACCAGATACCTTCCGGAAATAACCATTTGTATTTTATTTCACGCTTCCTCAGAAGAGCTGCAAACCTTTTATATTTGAATCTTCTTTTCCGAGCTAAAAATGGAACGTCCTTCAATATCTTAACCTTGTTACCCAGAAAGTCCAAGTCCACATTGTACGAATTATATAAGATGGTGTCCCGAGTCTTCTTAGATGAAAAATCAATAATAATCTTGCGAGGCAGCTGATGCTTCGTTGCATATTTTGAAGATGTCTGGCGGACTTCCAGAATATCGCTTTTTAACTCTTCTTTAGTTGCCTTTGCGGATGACGCCAAAAGTTCCGACACCAAATCCTTTAAGTTTTCACTTTCCTCCTCCTTCACATTCTTTTTTTTTTTTGAAAATTTTTTTTTATTGGGTTAGAATCAAATGTTTATACATTACAATCAATTTTCCCATTTCCCACTTTCTAACCCCCTCCCTTTCCCCCCCTTTTTGTTGACTTCCAACAGTTTTCCAACCCTTTATCCCTTTTCCCTTACTCTTTATATATTCCTCTATCTAACAAATATATATTCTCCCTTTATTCTAAGCAATACTTCTTTAACTATTTTTAATACTCTGTACCCTAACTATGAGTCCCTTTTTTCCATAATGGATAAACAATTTATCCCCTTTTTCATAATTCCATTTTCAAATATTTCTATATATCATAAACTATGTAAACCATACATTCATATAAACCAGCCAGTTTAACTTATACTCTATATGTTATTCATTCTATCTTCTTCTCTCTATTTTGGTTATATTTGTTTACATTAATATTTCTATTCCCCTTCAATCATAAATCTATATATGATATCAATCAATTTGACTCATATATACCTTCAGATAAACATATTCAGTTTGGTACATTATGCAGAATCAGAAAGAAAATATTATTAGTTAGTCAATCCTTATAGTTAACACTTATGATTAGTTATTTTCTATCAATATTCTATTTATTATTCTATATATATCAATCTAATAACATAGCTGCTTAGAGATTCGCTTTTGCCTCTTCTCCCCCCCGGTAAAGTCACCCCCCTCTACATTTTATTGTACTTCAATAGTTCTCAAACTGCCACAGTTCTCCTCCCACCTCCCATTTCTTCTCCAAATATTGTTTCAGCTTCTCCCAGTCTGTGTTAAACTGTCCTGAGTCCAGATTTCTCAGTTTTCTTGTCATTTTATCCATTTCTGCCATATACAGCAATTTGTAAATCCAATCTTCAATAGTTGGCACTTCTTGTACTTTCCATTTTTGCGCGTACAAAAGTCTAGCTGCTGCCGTCATGTAAAATATCAACGTCCTATGATGGGCTGGAATTCCCTCCATTCCCAAGTTTAGTAGCAGGAGTTCTGGGTTCTTATTTACTTGAAATTGTAAAATCTCACTCATTTCTCTTATTATTTCCCCCCAGTACTGCCTAGCTACCTCACACGTCCACCACATATGATAGAGGGAGCCCTCGTGCTTCCTGCATTTCCAGCATTTATTAGAAGTATTCAAATTCCCTAGCGCAATCTTCTTTGGTGTCATGTACCAACGATAGATCATTTTGTAAATGTTCTCTTTAATGCTAGTGCATGTCGTTGTCTTCATTGTAGTCTTCCACAAGTATTCCCATGCCTCCATTGTTATTTCTTTGTTGAAGTTTATAGCCCATTTCACCATTTGTGCTTTAACTATCTCATCCTCAGTATACCATTTCAACAGTACTTGGTATACCTTGGATATTCTTTTCTTATCCTCTTTAAAAAGGGTCTGCTCTAGTTCCGAATTCTCTGTTCGTATACCTCCCTTTACAGAGTCCGAGTTATATAAATCTCTAATCTGTCTATACTGGAACCAATCGTAGTAGGGTAGTAGTTCCTCCTGAGTCCTTATTCTGAGTTTAGATGCTTCAATTCTAGTTATTTCTTTATAAGTTAAACATTGTTGCTCATTATCAACAGCTCTCGGATCTATCACCTCATATGGAACTACCCACAAAGGGGTTCCTTCTTATAAATAGATTCTGTACTTCTTCCAGATTGTATATAAACTTCTCCGTATATAATGATGCAGGAACATCGAGTTCACCTTTACTTTATCATGCCATAGGTATGCGTGCCATCCGAATATTTTTTTATATCCCTCTAGGGCTAGTAATTTCTTGTTCTTTAACGTCATCCACTCTTTCAACCACACTAGGCAGATTGCGTCATGGTAAAGTCTTAGATTGGGCAGTTGCATTCCGCCTCTTTCTTTTGCGTCTTGTAGAACTTTCATTTTCACTCGAGGCTTCTTGCCTGCCCATACAAAATCTGATATTTTCCTCTGCCATTTTTCGAATTGCTTAGAGTCTCTGATGATTGGTATTGTCTGTAGCAAAAACATTACTCTTGGTAACACATTCATCTTAACTGCTGCAATCCTTCCCAACCATGACAAATTCAGCCTGTTCCATTTAATCAAATCTCTCTCTATCTGAGTCCATAATTTTTCGTAGTTGTTTTTGAATAAGTCTATATTCTTAGCAGTCAGTTCGATTCCCAAATATTTCACCTTGCTTGTTACTTCACAATCCGTCATTTCCATTAACAATTGTTGTTTCTACTTAGTCATGTTTTTACATAATATCTTTGACTTCTTTTTATTAATATAAAAACCTGCCAAGTCTCCAAACTCCTTAATCTTATCTATCGCTTTTGGCATGTTCTCCAATGGGTCCTCTACAATTAACATTATATCATCCGCAAATGCTCTGACCTTGTATGAATAGTCCTTTATTTTTATTCCTCGAATTTCTTCATCTTGTCGTATTTGTATCATCAGGATCTCCAATACCAAAATGAACAACAGTGGAGACAACGGGCAACCTTGTCTTGTTCCTTTACTTATAGTCAATTTCTTAGTCGCTTCATCATTCACCACAATTGCTGCAGTCTGGTCTCTGTAAATTTCCTTAATTGCTCTAATGAATCTTTCTCCCAATTGTAGCTTTTCCATAGTGGCAAACATAAAGTCCCAGTTTAAATTGTCAAACGCCTTTTCAGCATCAACAAAGAAGAAACCAACCTCTTTATCACAACGCTTATCATAATATTCAGTAGCATTAATCACTGTCCTTAAATTGTCTCTGATTTGTCTGTCTGGCAAAAAGCCTGCTTGTTCCTCCTCAATAACTTCCGAAAGCCACCCCTTCAGTCTCTCCGCCAGTATCTTCGCAAAGAATTTATAGTCATTGTTAAGTAACGATATAGGTCTATAGTTTTTCACATTAGTCAAGTCTTGGCCCTCTTTGGGGATCAATGATATATTCGCTTCACTCCAGGTATCTGGAATCCTTTGATCCCTTAAAACTCCATTGATCACCTCTTTTAGGAATGGTGCCAGTTCATTGGCCATTGTCTTATAAAATTTAGCCGTAAGTCCATCTGGCCCTGGCGCCTTTCCTAGATTTGCAGATTGTATTGCCTTACTTAATTCCTCATCCGTTACTTCACTGTTCAATTTGTTTCTCCAAGCTTCCGAGATTACTGGAAGTTTCATTTTCTCCAAATATGACGCTATTGATTCTTTATTTACCTCTTTCTTATTGTACAGCTTAGCGTAGAATTTGTAAAAGGCTCTACTAATGGTAGTCTGTTCCAAATACGTTTTATTGTCTTCACAAATTTTATTTATTATTTTCTTTTCCCTTCTCTTCTTCAGTTGCCATGCCAGATACTTCCCAGGTTTATTTGCACCTTCAAACGCTTTCTGATTCAGTCTTTTAAGGTTCCACTCCAATTCTTTATTACTCATTGCTGTTAACTGTTCTTGGAGTATTTTAATTTCCTGATATAATTTCTTTTTCCCTGGTCTCTTTTTTAACTGTATTTCTTTGGCTTTTATTTTCCCCTCGATCTCTTGTCTTTTCTCCTCTTTCTTTTTTCTTGCTCTACCATTTAAGTCCATTAGTATGCCCCTTATAACCGCCTTATAAGCATCCCAAACTTTATCAGTTGGTACTTCTTTATTCACGTTGTATTGTATGAAGAACTTTGTCTCTCTTCTCAACATCTCCATATTCTCTCCTTCCTGTAGCAAGTCCTCATTTATTCTCCATGCTTTCCTTTTTCTCCTTTTCCCTAATTTCCACATAATTGGATTGTGATCTGAGCCTACCATCGGCATTATTTCTACCTCCTTAGTCCATAACGCTAAGTCTTTTGAGGCCCAGATCATATCAATTCTTGATAATGTAGAGTGCCTTGCAGAATAAAAAGTAAACTGTCTGCTTTTAGGATATTCTCTTCTCCATACGTCTTCTAGAGTCTCCTGTTGTATCAACTCAAAAAAGAGCTTTGGTAATAGTCCTCTTTTCTTTTGTGCCGTTATTGTCTTTTTATCTAATTCCAAGTTTGTCACTCCATTGAAGTCTCCAGCAAGAATTATCTGGTCATATGAAAAATCGTCTAGTTGCTTCCTCAAATCCTCAAAGAAGCTTTCTTTTGCACCGTTAGGTGCATAAACTCCGACTACCAACACTCTCTTTAAGTTCCAGGTACATTCCACTGCTATAAATCTGGCTTCCACATCTTTCATTACAAATTTTGGCTGTAGCTCCTCTTTTATATACAACACCACTCCTCTTTTTTTCTTATTGGAGGCCGCTACAAATTCCTTGCCCAGTTTTCCCAATTTTAAATATTTTACATCCTGCTTTCGAATATGGGTCTCTTGCAAACAAACAATGTCACATTTTTGTTTTAATAGCCAGTGGAAAATGTTTTTTCTCTTATTCGGTGAATTTAGTCCATTTACATTCCAAGATAAAACTTTACACTCCATACTCATAATCTTGTTGGTAAGTCCTTTTCATTGTCCCTTATAAATCGCTCCATCTCTCGCTCAGATCTAATGCGCTTTTTGGCCCCTCCAAATTCAAAGGACACACCTTCTGGGAGCTCCCATCTGTACCTGATTTTCATGTCCTTCAACATCTGGATTAGCACTTTATATTTTTTCCGGTCTAGTAACACTGATCTGGGTAATTCCTTCATTATGATAATTGTCTTGCCATCAATCTCCAATGGGTCTTGAAACTGTTTAGTCACAATCTTCTCTTTCATGTTTCGTGTCGTAAACTGCACAATCACATCTCTTGGTAATTTCCTCTGGGTTGCAATTCTCGAGTTTACGCGATATGCCACATCTAGGATAGCCACAACTTCCTCCTCCTCCTTCCCCAGGTATTCAGCTAACACCTCAGTCATCTGTTCTTGCGCTGTCTTTCCTTCCACTTCCAGCAAGCCGCGAAATCTCAGCTGCTTCTCCATGTGTCTACTTTCCGCAACCGCCATTCTTCCCCTCATCAGTCTCATCTCTGTTTGTTGCGTGTCTGCTAGATTCTCCATCGCGCCTTCTACTGCTTTAACTCTCTGCTGCGTTCCTTGTAATTTATTTTGTATTGTTTCCATACCTTTCTTCACTTCTGACAGCTCCGATTTTACTGTCTGTTTAACCTCTTTAATCAACTCCAATTTCGTGTCCTTAAGTTCTTTAATCACTTCTAAAAGTTTTTTGTCCAGGTTTTCTATTGCCGATTGCCACTCTTTTTTCGACATCGTGGGGCTTGCTTTAGCTCGCTCCCACGAGTCCGCTCTCTTCCTTAACTCCGTGGCGTAAGATTTAATGTCTTTTTATTTCAAATGTCCCGATCTTCTTGCATAAATTAATTTTTGAAGAGTCCAAAATGTCGGGCATCTTTTCTCTATGGTTTCTCTATGATTTTGTAATCCAAAATGGCCTACTTCCTTTTCCGCTGAAGCCGCGACCCTTCCCCTTTCAAAGATGGCGATTCCCTTCTTCCTGCCCTCCAGCAAGGGCCGCTTCTCTCCAGCAACTCTATTGTTATTACGCACTTCCTGTTTCCCAACTTCCCACAGTAGGTCTCGCGATGGTATCTTTTTCTCACAGCTCCATAACCGCAAGTATTCAAAACAATAGTCCAATTTCTTTAATAACTTCTCTAAACTTAGTCTCTTTTCAAACACAACTCTTGCCGAGTCTTCCCCTCCTTTTCATTAGCCTGTTGCAGTTTGAAAATCTACTTTTATTCCTCTCTGTTTTTATCAATCTGTCCCGTATCAGAAGATAGTGATCTTTACCTTCTCATTCACTTTTCTCGGGTTGTAATCGCTGTTTCGATTTTAACTTCTCCTCTCCACTTCTTCCCCCAATCGAAGCTTG
Organism: Eublepharis macularius; assembly: GCF_028583425.1. Lineage (NCBI taxonomy): Eukaryota > Metazoa > Chordata > Lepidosauria > Squamata > Eublepharidae > Eublepharis > Eublepharis macularius. The sequence continues at coordinate 71,193,454 of NC_072797.1, read as the reverse complement.
GGTATTTAGGTCTTATGCCAGCCGGATTGGCCCCAGAACTGCCGCAGAGATTGTAGCCGACCTGTCGCAGGGTGGGACCTCAAGGATCGGGAGGGGACCCATTGCGCAGAGCCCCCCCTCGTCCGAGATCTAACACACCCTAGGGTCTTGAGCGTTCTTTGCCTGCTCTCCGCCTGAGAGCAGTCGGCCGCGGGCTATTTTCCCCCCGCCGGCCGCTTAAAACGGCAGTCCGGTCAGCTCCGCAAATGGAGCTGCTTCAGACCTCCATAAATCCCAAACCGGAAGTCCCTCCTCCTTCACATTCTGAAAACGCAATACCATCTGAGCATGATCCACTTGTAACCCTATCAATTGATTCTCCAAAAGTTTTACTTCTTTGTTTGTTGCTTTCATGAGTACTGCGTTTTCCCGAGCAGACTGCTTTGCCCCGGACGCTACGTCTTTAATGGTTTTCACTTCGTTCTCAACTGAGCCAACCCTTTGACCAATTTCATTTAGCTTATCAACAAAGGGCTTCATAGCTTCAATGACCGACCGTTCAACCACCTCTTCAAGAGACTCTCCTTTCCCCTGCAAAGCAGCCGAAACAGATTTGCCCAGAGCAGGGCTCTGCTTTTTCGTCGCCATCTTAGGGGGGGGGGAGTCCGCCAACTAAATTCCAAAACTCAATGAAGGGGAAGATATCCGAACCTTCTTAGCTTCAACTCCCACCAATCCTTCGCATACGCTTGGAATGACAGAAGGGATTCGCTTACTTACAGGTTTTCACCTTAAATCTGCTTGTTGCCGTTCTCCATGGCCCGGCAGCACGCGATGTGCTGCGCAAGTCTGCCGGCCTCCGTAGGAGCAGACGGGCAATTTACCCCCTGCATCGACTTCAGGGGGCTCTTCCCACAGCGCTCCGGACCCTGAACCCCTACCTGGGAGTCCTGGGGGTTAACCCTCGCAGGTCAACCACCTGGTCAGGCTGCTCGGGCGCTTCCTCCCGGACCTGCGGAGAGGAGTGTCCGACATGGCCGGGAAAACAAAACCGAATCCAAATTTGGGATCTATATTGTCTTTCATGTTTGTATGCTTACCAATGTAGCAGACATTTTACTTTGGTTCTCCATGTTTCCATGGCAGTAGCCCAGGGAATGCAGCTTCTAGCTAGTGCAAACCAGGCACAGGGCCCAACAGAGCTGTGGCTCTGGCTCATTCCTTCTCCTTACTTCACTCCTTTGTGGGAGGCAGAGCCCTTTTCATCTTTGCAGGTATGGTGAATGGTCATACCTTGTCCAGGGGCATGGAGAATTGAACCCATTGGTCCAATTTACTTGCAAGTTGTGGGTTTTTTAGTGGACAGGTAGCCCTAACTCTGCTGCAATTTTTGTGACATTTGTTTGAAAATCAGCCCCCCCCCCTCCCACAAGTCCTTCATAATGAATAATGACAAAGCTGCATGATGGGACAGGATGAGGAGGCCTTCCTCACTTCATGAAAGGAAACAAATAATAGATGACAAGGAAGAATAGCAAATGCAGTTTTCAGTGGAAAAGTAAAAAAAAATATCAGTCAGTCACTGTAACAGTCAGAAAATGAAATTACTGCAAACAGATTTTTTTTCCTTCTTAATGTTACTTGTCAGTTGGCACTCTCATGCTAAGTTGTTGCTTGACCACCATTTCTCCCCATAGGAATCAGTAGACACAAGTGTGCCTGTGCTGAGAGGTACCTACTTTGGGGGACTGTAAAGTCAAGCCCCTTTGTTCAGTCTGCTTGAAATTTAGGAGTTCTTTAGTCTAGGAGGAGGACTATGTTCTGTGCATTATAAACAGCTGCACCAGACCCAAGAATACATTCCCCGTGGGAAATAATGGTCCTGAAATGACAGAACCTGAACAGCCATAAATAATTGAATCCCAAACCAGTAACATCCTACACAAAAATCAGCACTCATGGTAAAAATCCACATCCCAGTTCTGAACTTATAAAGATTTTTATTGGATCACATTCTTAGTGATGAACATATCACTGCATGCATTTAATCTCTTGGTAACCCTGGCACCTGTATTGCCCTGTCAAGTGAGAAAGAGAATCGTACCATCCCTGGGCCTTCCTGGATTTCTATTAAGGTGGTACAGCAGTATTGCGATGACGCTAATTAAGCATGTATTTAGGAGTGGCAAGGATGGGGGGAGAAGTTGCAGACCTCTTCAAAACGAAGAGTTCTTTTTCATTCCAGAATAACACAGAGAAGAATTTTTCATCTCCCAAAGTCCAGGTGGAGAACTGACTGACTTAAATACACTATACCCATGTATGTTCTTTCAATCATTAAACGTAATGCTCAAACGCCGAGTCAGGAGCCTTTAAAGAAGCAATGCGGCTGTTCAGCAAAAATAAAAGCCAGCTGTGCACCCTAAAATGAATATGTTGATACATATTAGTGCCATTAGCTAATGCACTAGCACAATACAAATAAAAACATTGACCAGTTTTTTCCCCTCTAGCCCTACTCCAGCTCATGTATACTAACCAATCATTGCAAAGTATTTGCCAAATGCAAACATCTCATTAAGCAATCTAGTAGCAGTATTATTGACTGACACTCGATGCAGGAAAGACATTTGAGCAATTTGCTAGCAAAACTAGCCATTTAATTTCTGGTTGTATTATCTAGTCGCTGCCATTACACTGTTGTTCTACGCATGCAGGCTTTCTCTGGTTGGCACAAAGCAATTGTACTTTTTGTCAGCCTGTTAATACAGCCTGTCCACTCAATTGTTTGAAAAAGTCTTCTGAGATTTAGGGGATCACTGCTCAAATTAAATTCACACCAAAAGGCACACTATTGAAACAACATCCAGCTTTTCCTCCATAAAACATTCATGTCCATATTGCGAAACTCTCAGAGGGCACTCTCTGTGTTTGTTTAAATATGGACAAGTCAGAAGTGATGCCTTAGGCACTTTCTCAGCAGGACTCTGTGATTAATTTTTCATACAAGTGGTCCTCTTAGAATCACACAGCCTTGAGTAGAGATTTTACTCAGTTTAATAAAAGCCTACAACACTGTATCAGAAAATGCTTTTAACTATGTTATACTGACATCTTCAGTGAGTGACATGATCATTTTTTACTACCTATGATTGTGTTTGGCTGTTGACTTAACAGCCTGTTCAGAATTAGAGAACACTAGTTCACTCCCCTGCCTTAAATCAAGATACTGGGAGGGGACAGTACGCAAACCCTCCCTAGTATGTCACCTGTTACAAAATTGAAGGGGCTTGTCACTGCTAGACTATAATGCATCATATGCATGGAACAGAGAATGTATAATACGTTCAGCATAGTTTGTCAACTGTTAGGAAGATCAAAATATGTACTGTAATGGACAAGAGCCTCCATTAAGTGCAGAACTGAGGCTTGTAGTTAAACTAATTTACACTCAAGGAAAATAAAATTGAACTATCCCTACATGCATTGGCAGTTACAGGCATGAACTGTTATGTACAACATGAATTAGTAAAAGGATTAAAAATCTCTACAGCCAGTCAGATAAACTGTCCATCAATAAGGCACATAATTAAGATGGATAACTGATTAAATAAAATTATGGTATAAAGGTTTATAATTTATTTTCAGTTCAGGTTTATAATTTATTTTTTCCCCACCTCAAAGCATACTGCATAGTTTTTTAGTTCAATTAAACTTTTGTTTCCACATTTCCATGTTAAAGTTGACTAGGCAGATGCATGCACGGATCTTTTGTAAGATTTTGACTGGGAGGTGTACCTGGAATCAATAGCTTTTGTATGCATGGGCAAGGAGCCCAAGAGTGCATTTCTAACCATGTTTATGCAAAAGTCTCACTGTGTGTCATGGTTTGCAAAGAACTGCAGCTCCTGGGTATTTCAGCAACAATCCCTTTGCTCATTTTCTCTAATCTTGTTTGCATAGTTACTTATATAGAGGCAGGTTAGTCTTCCTAGTTATCCAGGGGCTTTCTTCCCCTTCACAGTCTGCTTGTTTCTGCCTTTGATTGAAACCCTATGATCCTATAAACATGATAGAAATTGAAGAGGCTTGTTATCGACAGATAAACGCTCATGTCAAAGACCACATGGACATGAAGAGTCAGTTTCACTGCTGGCTCTGTATTGCAGGTTGCTGTGACAGGTTTTGCCTCTGGTTTAAATTATTTCATATTTACTAAATTTATTCAAGATCATGTAGTGTGTTAAAGGAACCAGTTGTGTGGGGCAAGGTGGGGGATCACCATGTCCTTTCAGCACAAACTCTATAATCCTACCCACTTCCCCTTGGATTTTCTTCAGTTTTCCAATTCTTTCTCTTAAGATACAGTCATGCAATAAAACAGTGGGTTTTTAAAATCACACTTGTGTCTTAAAAGCAAGTTAACTTCTCAGTTATTAGCTGCACTATCAGTCTCCAAAAACACAATACATACTTTCAATGCCATATTCTGTGTGATTGATTTTCAAGCAAGCTAGACTACATCAGTTTCTCAGCATTAAACCTTGTCAGTCACAGGGTCTGGGGACCAAGGGCTGCCCTCCTTGGTCTGTTTGTTTTGCTTTGTTTTCTGACAGTTTATTAGTGCTTTTCATAAATCTCAGAGGATATGTTGTTCAAAGCATATATTAATTGCCTGGACTGTTTAATCAAGGGTTGGTTAAGTATTTCAGCTTGTTCTCACTTCTTGTGGGATGAAGATTTATACTAACTGCACTTCCTCTTTCCTTGCGTGGTCATGGAGCCATGTAGATAAAACTGAAGCTTAATACTGACAAGATAGAAATGCTATTAGTGAGCAGAAGGTCTGACCTGGGATTTAAGGTACCCATTCTGGATGGGTTGCATTCCCCTTGAAGGAACGGTTAGGTAGTTTGGGAGTGCTCTTGGACCCAGGCCTACTGCTAGATAAACAGGTAGCAGCTTTGGCCAAAAGGGCCTTTTATCAGTTTTGACTGGTTAGCCAGCTGTGATTTTTCCTGGGCAGAAAAGACCTGGCTACTGTGGCATGTGCCATGGTTACATCTAGATTAGATTATTGCAATGAGTTGTCTGTGGGTCTACCCTTTAAAAGTGTTCAGAAACTTCAATTGCTACAGAATGCTGCAACATCCTGCTGCAGCCAGGATGCTGACTGGAGTGGAGCTGACTTCCATTCCTTTACAAGTTCGGGCATGCTTTAATGAAAAAGACATCATCTTGTTATGACATTCCCTCATCCTTAACCAGCAGAAATGGCACTAGAGGCATTTTTAAAATTCCAAAAGTAACTAACTAGTTTATTTACCTTAGAGGGGAAAGGTCCGGTGAAATCAGGGATTGAAAACAGACTTCAGTTCTTATGTTCTTCACAGATATTTAAAGGCTTTTGAGGCATTAGTTCCCTTTTTTTCCCCCAAACACTCTAGTATATTTTCTTTTAGTATTCTCTTTCTCTTCTGGTACTTTCTAGTACCCCAATTCCCTTCTCTCCAACACCAGTGCTTTCCTTCAGTCGCTAACTGAATCTGAAAGTCTCCACAGGCATTTTCCAACCACCGTCACCCCAGGCATCTCTTCACTCTCCAGAGCTATCTCCCTGTTTGGCTGGGTAGGAAAAATCTTATCTTCTTAGAAGATCTATCTCCTTTCTGTCGCGTGTTTGGGAGTCTGCGTCTGCTTCCCAAACCTCCTTGCCAACTTTCTCCAGTTCTCCAGCTGGTGTTAAAACGGCTCTGTTAAGACTCCATCTCCCCAGTCTTCACACTTGATCTCTCTCTGCTAGGACGGAAAACAGACCCTCTTCTTATAATAATAATATAATAGCAATATAATAACAATAACAACAACACTCGATTTATTTACTGCCCTTCAGGACAACTTAAAGCCCATTCAGAATGGTTTACAAAATACGTTATTATTATCCCCACAACAAACACCCTGTTAGCCGTGTTGCCATCCAGAGGAGTTAGCCATGTTAGTCTTTAGTCGCAAAATTGTATATAGGCCTTCAACATGGCTGAAGAGAACTGTGGTTCTCAAAAGTTTATGCTACAATAAAGTTGGTTGTCTTAAAGGTGCTACTGGACTCTACTATTTTAGAAGCTGTGACTAACCCAAGATCACCCAGCTGGCTTCAAGTGGAGGAGTGGGGAATCAACGCCGGTTCTCTGGATTAGAGTCCCCCACTCTTAACCACTACACCAAACTGGCTCTTTGCAGCTCATGCTACCCAATCAGATTACTTGGAGTAGCCTGTCGCTCAAAGCTCTCTGATTCCGTCAGGGATTTACCCTTAATAGTCCTGCAGCTGTGTGTACAACACTTTCAGGCTTTTTTTTAAATGTGCAGTCCATCACACTTGTCATTTATCCCAGTCCTTGTTAAAATATATTTCTGATTTAATATGCCTACTAACTAAATGAATGCTGAGACTTCAAGTTACTTTTTATAAAAACTTCTTTCTGTCCAGGTTTGTTGGTTTGTGGAGAGTACCCTCAAGTCATAGCTGACTTATGGTGACCCCTAGTGGGGTTTTCATGGCAAGAGACTATCAGAGGTGGTTGTTTGAGATTATTCAAATACCTAGAGCTAAGCAAAGCTGTTCTTTTTGACATTGAACACTTGTGATATTCCCTAACCCAAGCAAGGTTGGTCACATACTGAGAAGAACAGGAACAAAGCAGTAGCAGAGAATTTTTGGCTCCCTTCTCATAACACCGTGAAGGAACACACAGGCTTAAGGAGAAAAATGTAAGATTTTCCCAGAATTTATAATGGCAATTATAGTGTTTCCCCAGGAAAATGAAGGGTAGAAAAAAGCATCATCTATCTTCTTCCATCAGAGATGTAGCATGTAATGCAGTTGGACCCACTATGATGATGTGAAACAGTTATTCTGAGTCCCAGCAATAAGCCATATTCATGTGAGCATATATAATTTGAGCTTATTCCAGCTGTAGTGAGCTCTCCCAAAGAAAACAGCTGGATATATTTTAGCTCATCCAAGGCATAGTAGAAAAGCTCTAAAATGTGTACAAAGCTTGGACATAATAGCCCAGGATTAAGATTTTTTTTTAATTCTGTCTTAAAAAGTAAGACACCCTCACATGTGGTTCTACAAAGAGAAAGCTATGCAATAATTCATTTTCTTTTTTTTTTGAAAAATTTTTTATTGGGTTAGAACATTTTTATTTTTACATTACAATCAATTTTCCCCTAATTTTTCGTTTCTAACCCCCTCCCTTTCCCCCCCTTTTGTTGACTTCCAACAGCTTTCCCACCCTCTGTCCCTTTTCCCTTACTTCTATTAAATTCCTCTGTCTAAAACAGATATACATTCTCCATTATATTAAGCAGTGCATCATTAACTCCTTTAATTATTATACACCCAAACTATACGTCTTTAGATAAACAATTTATCCCATTTTCCAGTTTTGAATAATTCTATATAAACCTATATATCATAAACCATAAAAATTTCCCACATTTAAATCAAACAATTTGATTTGTTCTCTATATATTACTCATTTCAACTTTTTATGGTAATTCTATATAACTCCTCAGATACTCAATCAATTTAACTCTTCTATACATTCAGTTTGGTGCATATAAATCTTGTCAAAAAAAAGAAAATATTGTTAGTTAGTCAATCCTCATGTTTAAACCTTATCATTAATTATTCTCTATCAGTTGACCTATACATATCTATATATATCTCAATCAATTAATCTAACTGCTTATAAATTCACATTTCTCTTCCTCCCCCGGTAAAGTCACCCCTCTCTTTTATACTTTTATTATATTTCAGTAGTTCTCAAACTGCCACAGTTTTCCTCCCACCTCCCATTTCTTCTCCAGGTATTGTTTCAGCTTCTCCCAGTCTGTGTTGAACTGCCCTGAGTCCAGATCTCTCAGTTTTCTTGTCATCTTGTCCATTTCAGCCATATACAGCAATTTGTAGATCCAATCTTCAATAGTTGGTACTTCTTGTACTTTCCATTTCTGCGCATACAAAAGTCTAGCTGCTGCAGTCATATAAAAAATCAACGTCCTATGATGGGCTGGAATTCCCTCCATTCCCAAGTTTAGCAGCAGGAGTTCTGGGTTCTTATTTATTTGAAACTGTAAAATTTCACTCATTTCTCTTATTATTTCCCCCCAGAACTGCCTAGCTACCTCACACGACCACCACATATGATAGAGGGAGCCCTCATGTTTCTTACATTTCCAGCATTTATTAGAAGTATTCAAATTCCCTAGCGCAATCTTCTTTGGTGTCATGTACCAACGATAGATCATTTTGAAAATGTTCTCTTTAATATTAATACATGTCGTTGTCTTCATTGTAGTTTTCCACAAGTATTCCCATGCCTCCATTGTTATTTCTTTATTGAAATTTATAGCCCATTTCACCATCTGTGTTTTAACTATCTCATCCTCAGTATACCATTTCAGCAATACTTGGTATACCTTGGATATTCTTTTCTTGTCTTCTTTAAGAAGGGTCTGCTCTAGTTCCGAGTTCTCTGTTCGTATGCCCCCTTTTGCAAAGTCTGAGTTGTATAAGTCTCTAATCTGTCTATACTGAAACCAATCATAGTTAGGTGATAGTTCCTCTTGCGTCTTTATTCTAAGTTTAGATAATTCAATCTTAGTTATTTCTTTATACGTTAAACATTGTTGTTCATTATCCACAGCTCTCGGATCTATCACCTCATATGGAACCACCCACAAGGGGGTTCCTTCTTGTAAGTAAGTTCTATACTTCTTCCAGATTGTAAATAGACTTCTCCTTACAAAATGATGCAGGAACATCGAGTTGACCTTTACTTTGTCATGCCATAGGTATGCGTGCCATCCAAAAATTTTTTTATATCCCTCTAGGGCTAATAGTTTCTTATTCTTTAATGTCATCCACTCTTTTAGCCAAACTAGGCAGATTGCATCATGGTAAAGTCTCAGATTGGGCAGTTGCATTCCGCCTCTCTCCTTTGCATCTTGTAAAACTTTTACTTTCACTCGAGGCTTCTTGCCTGCCCAAACAAAATCTGATATTTTCCTCTGCCATTTTTCAAATTGTTTAGAGTCTCTGATGATTGGTATTGTCTGTAACAAAAACATTACTCTTGGTAACACATTCATCTTAACTGCTGCAATCCTGCCCAACCATGACAGGTTCAATCTATTCCATTTGATCAAGTCTCTCTCTATCTGAGTCCATAATTTTTCATAATTATTCTTGAACAAATCTATATTTTTTGCAGTCAGCTCAACTCCCAAGTATTTCACCTTACTAGTTACTTCACAATCCGTTGTTTCCATTAACAATTGTTGTTTCTGCTTAGTCATGTTTTTGCATAATATCTTTGACTTCTTTTTGTTAATGAAGAAACCTGCCAAATCTCCAAACTCCTTGATCTTGCCTATCACTTTTGGCATGTTCTCCAGTGGGTCTTCTACAATTAACATTATGTCGTCTGCAAATGCTCTGACCTTATATGAGTAGTCCTTTATTTTTATTCCTCGTATTTCCTCATCTTGTCGAATTTGTGTCATCAGAATCTCCAATACTAAAATGAACAACAATGGAGATAACGGGCAACCTTGTCTTGTTCCTTTACTAATCGTCAATTTTTTGGTCAATTCATCATTCACTACAATTGCTGCAGTCTGGTCTCTATAGATTTCCTTGATTGCTCTGACGAATCTTTCTCCCAGTTGTAGCTTTTCCATAGTGGCAAACATAAAATCCCAGTTTAAATTGTCAAACGCTTTTTCAGCGTCTACAAAGAAGAAACCAACCTCTTTGTCACAACGCTTGTCGTAGTATTCAATAGCATTGATCACTGTCCTTAAGTTGTCTCTTATTTGTCTGTCTGGCAAAAAGCCTGCTTGTTCCTCCTCTATGACTTCCGAGAGCCACCCCTTCAATCTCTCCGCCAATATCTTCGCAAAAATTTTATAGTCATTATTGAGTAGTGATATAGGCCTATAATTTTTCACGCTAGTCAGATCTTGGCCCTCTTTTGGGATCAATGATATATTCGCTTCGCTCCAAGTGTCTGGAATTCTTTGATCCCTAAAAACTCCATTCATCACCTCTTTTAGGAATGGTGCCAGTTCATTGGCCATTGTCTTATAAAATTTAGCCGTAAGTCCATCTGGCCCTGGCGCCTTTCCTAGATTTGCGGATTGTATTGCCATATTTATTTCCTCATCAGTTACTTCACTGTTCAACTTATTTCTCCAAGCTTCCGAGATCTCTGGAAGTTTGGTTTTCTCCAAATATGATGCTATTGATTCTTTGTTTACTTCTTTTTTATTATACAGCTTAGCGTAGAATTTATAAAAGGCTCTGCTAATGGTAGTCTGCTCCAAATACGTTTTGTTTTCTTCACAAATTTTATTTATTATTTTCTTTTCCCTTTTCTTCTTTAATTGCCATGCCAAATATTTCCCAGGTTTATTAGCACCCTCAAAAGCTTTTTGATTCAGTCTTTTAAGGTTCCACTCCAATTCTTTGTTACTCATTGCTGTTAACTGTTCTTGAAGAATTTTGATTTCCTGATGTATTTTCTTTTTCCCTGGTCTCTTTTTTAACTGTACTTCTTTGGCCTTTATTTTCTCCTCAATCTCTTGTCTTTTCTCCTCTTTCTTTTTCCTTGCTCTACCATTTAAGTCCATTAGTATGCCCCTTACAACCGCCTTGTACGCGTCCCAAACTTTACTGGTTGGTACTTCTTTATTCACGTTGTATTGTATAAAAAACTTAGTCTCTCTTCTCAGTGTTTCCATATTCTCACTTTCCTGTAACAGGTCCTCATTTATTCTCCAGGCTTTCCTTTTTCTCCTTTTTCCAAATTTCCACATAATTGGGTTGTGATCTGAGCCTACCATCGGCATTATTTCTACCTCCTTAGTCCATAGCGCTAAGTCCTTTGAGGCCCAGATCATATCAATTCTTGATAATGTAAGATGCCTTGCAGAATAAAAAGTAAACTGTTTGGTTTTAGGATATTCTCTCCTCCATACGTCTTCGAGAGTCTCTTGTTGAATCAACTCAAAAAAAAGCTTTGGCAATAGTCCTCTTTTCTTTTGTGCTTTTGTAGTCTTTTTGTCTAATTCCAAATCTGTCACTCCATTGAAATCTCCAGCAAGAATTATCTGGTCATATACAAGATCGTCTAGATGCTTCCTTAAGTCCTCAAAGAAGCTTTCCTTTGCACCGTTAGGTGCATAAAGTCCGACTACCAACACTCTCTTTAAGTTCCAATTACATTCCACTGCTACAAATCTAGCTTCCACATCTCTCATAACAAATTTTGGCTGCAGCTCCTCTTTTATATACAACACCACTCCTCTTTTTTTCTTGTTGGAAGCCGCTACAAATTCTTTGCCCAATTTTCCAGATTTTAAATATTTTACATCCTGTTTTCTAATGTGGGTCTCCTGCAAACAAACAATATCACATTTTTGTTTTAGTAGCCAATGAAAAATATTTTTTCTCTTATTCGGTGAGTTTAGTCCATTTATATTCCAAGATAATACTTTACACTCCATATTCATGGTTTTGTTGGTAAGTCTTTTTCATTGTCCTTGATAAATCTCTCCATCTCCCGCTCAGATCTGATACGTTTTTTTGCCCCTCCAAACTCAAAGGACACTCCTTCCGGTAACTCCCATCTGTATCTGATATTCATGTCCTTCAAAGTCTGAATTAGCACTCTATATTTTTTCCTGTCCAATAACACTGATCTGGGCAGTTCCTTCATTATAATAATCGTCTTGCCATCAATCTCCAATGGATCTTGAAATTGTTTGGTCACAATCCTCTCTTTCATATTTCTAGTTGTAAACTGCACAATCACATCCCTTGGTAGTTTCCTCTGGGTTGCAATTCTCGAGTTCACACGATACGCCACATCTAGGATAGCCACAATTTCCTCCTCCTCCTTCCCCAGGTAATCAGCCAACACCTCCGTCATCTGTTCTTGCGCTGACTTCCCTTCCACTTCTGGCAGACCACGAAAACGAAGCTGCTTCTCCATGTGTTTAGTTTCTGCAACTGACATCCTCCCCTTCACCAGCCTCATCTCTGTTTGTTGCGTGTCTATTAAATTCTCCATCGCGTCTTCTACTGTTTTAACTCTCTGCTGCGTTCCTTGTAATTCACTGCAATAATTCATTTTCCTTGACATTTATCAAATTATATTCATGCTGCATTAACTATTTGTTTAATTTAAATCAGTTGGTATCCTGCTACTGATGCAGCTTCCAGTAAGACATCAAATAATATAAAACAGCTACCATTAAAAACAATAAAAAGATAACCCAGTAATTAGACCAATTGGAATAAAAACAGCAATTTAAAACAGCAATAACAATCAGAAATGATTAATATAAGTATAGTAATAGGGGCAGTAAAAAATTAGAACCTGACTGAAAAGATGGGAGTAGGAAGACATAACAAAAAAGAAACTCCACAAAAACCTGAGAAAACAGAAACATTTTGATTTGACATCTAAAACTAAGCAGGCTGAGCACAAGACACTATAGGGAGATACCACAGCAGAGAAGGCCGTATCTCTGGTAGTCAACCAGCTCACTTCAAAACCCAAAGTACTTTGAGAAGGCCCTCTCTAGATTTTTGTTGACTGTCATGATGAGTGACTGTTGTAATTTCTCTTTGATCTTAGCTTTTGAGAGTGTTAAAATTAATATGCGTATGATGAGATTTAAAAGCACCAGTGATAAAATAAATGATATTTACAATGGCAGACATGCATAAGGAAGTGTATAGACAGGATAGGAAGCTTGGAATTGAGAAGTGGTGGACAGGGAAAGAGTTAAGCATGCTTTTCTCACTGTCCCACTTGAGGTTCTTCTTTCCCAGACTTTTTTTTTCAAAAAAAGAAAAGGCCATGCATGTATCATCCAGACTGGAACTAGGGCTTCCATCCAGTTAAATACCCTTGAGGACTTCCATGCATCTGGTGGAAGCCCCCTCCCATTGATACATAGTACAATATGTACTGAGAAATACAAAAAATATTTGTACCGAGTACAATTTTCTTGCCTAGGGAGAGTTTAAAGAAAATTCAGGACTGTAAGAGCTTACATTAGCAAAAAAAATCCTGCTCACCAGAAACTTTCTGGTGTCCAAGCTGAATGCAACCCTATACTTTGGTGCAAAACCCAGAACTGACAGCTAATTTAAAACTGTAATATAAATCCTGGCTCTTTAGTATACACCTGTGCCTCTAACAGTACCTTGCAGGATTTATCAGATTGTATCATTTATCACTATCCTGTAAAAAGCTTCATCCAGTTCCTATTCGCCTGCTAAGTCCAGCTTATCAAACCAAAAAGCCAAGCCAGGCTAGTTTGCTCAGTTGGTATCCTTAGCAGAGCGCAAGTGCTTCAGAACTATTCTAGGCAATAAAACTGAAATGACCTTGCACTGCACTCAAAAGAAGACTTGCACAAGAGAACATAAATTAGAAAAAAATAAACTTGCAATATTGAGTGAGTTCGTCTGTGCCTTTTATAACTATGTGGCAAAAAAATTCAACAGGAGTAGCTTTGTCTGCCTCTCTGTTCTGAGAAAAGCAGCATGTATTGAATTGCCTACAGTCCTACCAATCTTAAAGGCATACAGATGCCAAAGTTGTAGTGCATCCTGCTGTAACTACAGTGTGTTCGTATAAGTAGTGGTTATCATAAGCAGCTTAGGAAATCAGCACTATTGTTTATTTGAACAAAATTTGAGTCCAATACTACCTACCAAGCAATCAAATTTTCCAAGTTATAACCTTTTGTAGGTCAAAGCTCACTTTGTCATATACAAGTTAAAAGTTTGTCTTAAATATCTTCTGTTAGATCAGATTGTATTACTTATATTCTGATAAATACATTTGGAGGCTATGTTATTTGAGCATTTGTGTGCTTACCTCTTATTATGCAGCAACATATAATGTTCAGCACCACTTTAAACACACATATTTAGAAATGGGGGTGAGAGAGAAGGGGACAAGGGCTGAGAAATTTGAGATTATATGCAGCTTTCATGATCTGAAGTTATCTTAGAAGTTAATGGCAGTGGAAACAGTGTTTTTATTTGTAGAATCACTAAAAAAAATGAACTAAGAAATAAAATTATAATGTGTATAGTGCTAAATGTTAGCTACCCGTTAACCATAAAATTATATGTAGAGTTACTCCAGCCTAAACCGTTGAGATTAGATTTAAGTAACTCCTCATAGGATTGCCCTATTCAGTTTCTATCACTAGTTCTTAACACATATGAACCCCAATTTTCCCCCCTTAAAGATATAAAACTAGATTAAATTCACCCTTGTAGGGAAAAAAAAGAGACTGGCATCTTGAGCTCAGTGCTGCTGGTTCCAAAGCTGTGGAAGTGGAAGTGGGTAGCTTCCCACTGAACCGCAGCGGGCATTGTTTCAATATGTGAGGCTCAAAATAGCTGCCATGCTTGCTGCATTTACAACTTATGGCCTATCTCCTCACCACAGCACATTTAGTCATTGAAACTTTATATCTCAATTAGCAGTTTCCTCTTCATCCCTTCCAAAATCACATCATATTTCATTTACCAAGCCTCTCTCCCATCTCCGTGTATGCCAGCATTTGTGGGTTTATTGCCTTGCCATCTGGTCCACATTATATTAGAAAACAAGAAGACGACAACAGTTTCCCACTGAGGAAACCACATTGTGCTCTCAGTTTTCCCAGTGGAGTGGCCACTGGATTGCTGTTGCCCTAAAAACAATTTTTAAAAGTTCACTTTTAGGGAAAGATTCTGCTTTTGCCAGGGAGGACAAACAGGCCAGGTGGAAAATTTGCTGGCAGCTATCACATTTTTTTGTTAAGGGTAATTATAAATATTCTGCCTGGATTGAAATAAGGAGAATCAAATTCAGTATCCATAGTGGTCTGAATTCTAATTACTATAGTTATAGAGGCTCAACTGTTAACCATCAGGAACAGGCTCTATTATTTTCTAATGCCCATTTCAAGCAAATCATTATCCCTGTTGGGCCCATGGTGGAGCTTTTGGAGGTACATCTTTAAAACTTCGGTTAGTAGCTTCTAACATTCATACGTACTGACTAGATAGTAAATATTTCAGAATGGATTCGAGTTGCAGCTATCCAGTTATTGAAATACTTATTCTAATAAACTCTTAGACACACCACTTGGAAAGCAAGTTGTCCCTCACTTTAATAAAATGAATTCATACCACACAGCAGGGAAAAAGTACTCGACAGTATGAGGTAGAAGATGCTCAGGCAGCAATGTTTGATGTTGGAATATAGATGTTATAGGTATTGAAGAACGTTGATGCTTTTCATCTGTGAACTATATGAGGAGACAGAATTATACCATAAAGGCCAACTTGTTTATTTTCATTCACAACCACAGTAATGATTTCACTAGCGTTCCAGTTTTGCCTATTCGTCTAATTGACTCCAGAATCTATTTTTCGAGGGCTCATACTGTAGGGCTTCTCATGTTTGATTTTTTTCTCTGCCATTTCTATCTGTGATTATAAATAAAACAAAATCAGGTTTGTAATATGTTGAGACTATTTTGGACTCACAGATTGCACACAAGAAAAAGAAACACTATTCACTATTTTGAGGCCCACCGTCCTTGGGTCTCTTCTACAGATACATGTGAATAACTTGATCAGGGAGTAAGTTACAGAGTATCTCATAGAACTGCATACATAAAACTTTATTGTATTAGCAATAACCATAACAATAGCATTACACAATAGGTGCAATATTAAAACTGCACAACAACATCCCAAGCTAAGCAGGTCCACAGTGCTACCATACTGTAAGCTAGTAAAAATCAAGTTGAAAGGATGGCTAAAATTTACATAAAACAAAATTACCATGTAGCATTCTCTAATCAATTAGCTTTACAAAATTTCACTCAGACATTTGCAATTCTAAATGCACAAATGTATTGCAATTGATGCCCCAACAAGATCCTCCATTTGATCTGAGTGTCCAAGATATCACAACAACGTTATTCTTAATGTATCATATAATAGACATATGAGTTCTGGCAATTTGAAAACAAAAACTTGACATGTAGCACAACCCTGTGCATGCTTACTCAGAACTCAGCTTCACTGAATCTAGTGGAGTTTACTGTCAAGTAAACGTGCACAAGATTGTGCCAATTAGAAGAGATGTCATGTTGGTACTTTTTCCTTCACTGTCTGAGACTGGTTTCTGGCACCAGTTTTATCCTTGGAATGATTAATGCTATTAATTTTTATAATCAAGCTATTTAAGGCCAGACTTTAGTGATGGGATACTAGCACAGATTTTGGAATTGTGCAAATCATGCAGATCTCGTGTACATGCTGGCAACCAGCTTACATGTGGTTTCCTGACATACTGCATCAGACATGAAAAGTCTTAAAACCTGCTTCCAAGACAAAGTGTGGTGTAATGACCAGGGTGTTGAACTAGGATCCAGAAGATGCAGGTTAAAATCACCACTCTGTGCCATGGAAGCTTGCTGGGTGACCTTGGCCCAGTCACACGCCGTCTGCTAACCTCTAGCAAGGTTGTTATAACTTATAAGAATAAAGTGGAGAAGAAGAGAATAATGTAAGCAGCTTTTGGGGAGAAAGGCAGGGTATAAAGAATAAATAATAAATGAAGCCTGCTTCCTAGACATGTCCATTAGCATCTGAACTGGTCCTTGTTATAGAACTGTTTGTCAGGAACTTGTGTTTCCATGTCAGAAAATTCAGACACTTAGACAGGCATGATGCATAGCTATATTGGCCTATACAGTTCACTTCATATGTAGAGTAATTATTTTGGAGTGCCTGCATGTCAGAATCTCCCTGCATGGGCAAAACTTCCACATCAGAGAGGAAAATTCTAGTCAGCCTTAACTTTGACCTATAAACTTTTCACATGAAAAGGTTTTGGCAGGGAAGTAAGTTGCCAACCTCCAGGAGGGGACTGGAGATTTCCCAGAATTACAACTGATCTCCAGACTACAGTGACCAATTCCTCTGCAGAAAATAGCTGCTTTGGAGTGTGGACTCTTTGCATTATACCTACTGAGATCTCTCCTCTACCAAAACCTTGCCTTCTCCAGGCTCCACCCCCAAAGCTCCAGAAATGTTCCAGTCCAGAGTTGCCAAACCTGCATGGAAGCCCCTTCAGACCAGCAATCCTCCATGTGATATAGGCACACTAGATGGCTGTTCCATGTCAGAAAGAGGGTTTTTGAAACTGTTTCGACTTCCTCTGACTGAGGAAATGTACATTTTTTATTGCCAACAGAGAAACTCTCCTTGCCTTTCATTTCTTATATGAAATTATAAGCCACTCATCAAAGCACAATAATTTCCATGGAAAGCCAACAGTAATTTCAAAATGAAGTATTATGATTTCAAGCTTTTAGACATTCTGAACTACCTTCTTTGTATGCAAATATACCATGTATGCTTACATACCGTTTTTATAAATTGACATGGAAACAGTGTTTGTGGAGAGCTGCTTATCTAAGCATTCCATGAAGCTGATGCTTTTTTCCCAGCAGCACTTGGAGATAGTTTATATGCAAAATATTATTCCAATTAATTCTATGAATAAGCTATATCTTCATATATACCATAGCCAGCATCATTATCTCGCTACTGCAATAAGGATATTCTTAGAAGTAATTGTGGCAAACATGTTTTTAAGATGCTTGCTTTCATATAAGCTCAAAATGTGTTAAGGATTGAAGGCATGCTTAAAGCACTGAAAGAGCAGTCTAGAGGTGCACCCTGAGAACTGGTCCCTCTGTGTGAGCGCTTGATTTTGCAGAGCACAACCCCTGCCTCTTTTAGAATACGAGGCATGACACAAAGTGGGCTGCTGTATTGGACATTCTCAAAGAGGGCCCACTATGCCATTTCAGCATTATACTAAAGTATAAAATGGTGTGTTGTGTTTAACTAGGAGAAGGGAAAGTATGGTGTAGGAATAGTCTTCAAATATGCATCTTGATCATCTAGGTTTGGGCTATGCATGTGCTGCTGGATGCTCACCAATCAGTTTGGGCTATGCCAATACCCAGTTTAGCAGTGCCAATATCTTTTTTAGAAACATCTTCCCTTTCTCCAAAATGAATTAGACCACATTTTAAAATTAAACTTTTTTTAAAAAAATGTTCAAACTATGTTTTAGGCATATAAGAACAACATTTAATGTGAAAGGGGGAATGGGTGGATGGACAAAAGGACAGACATGCCATTTTTTTCCTTTGTCTACTTAGCTGAGCAAAGAAACCTGGTGCAGCAGTTCTCAGTTCTCTACAGCATAGTGGTGAAGTCTTTGGTTCCTAACTCATTAGCGGATCATCTAAGATCCCCTCCCTACAATACTGCCCTCCTATCTGAGTAAAAAGCCTTTTTGAATAATTTGGTTTTGCATCGGAGAGAGTGATTTGAAAATCATAGTTACATTGTGGTTAAACAAGTAAAGGTTAGTATGTAAGTTCTACTGCCACCCTTAGCAGCTTCCAAAACCACCTCTCCGCTTTAATGGCTTTTCTAATTGTCACTACCCAGCATTCTGCCAACTCTCATTGGCTATTTCCCAAGAGAGACAGAGCTGGAATTATTCCTGTCCATCACATCAAGTTTTTCACAGACCCCCTCAAGCCTACCCCTTCTCTCTCACGGACAACCAGCATACACCAAACAATCCCACATACCCCAATGAGACCTTCATCCTCAATGAAGTGTTCTCAAAACACCTCAGTGAGAACAAAGTTTTCTTGATATTCAGGTACTTTTCACACTAGGATTTTAAAGCATGTCCATACCTGTTCCGCATATCATGTTTGCAGGGGTTTCACACTTGCAAGCTAGTCATGGGACGCGGTGCCAGTTCCCCCCGCCCGCCCCCCGCCACCCATTACCCCAATTTTTCTCCCTGCAGACATACTTCGATATTAATTTTTAATCAGCTGCCCAGTCGGGGCTGACCCAGTTAATGCCAATGTGAATGTTTTGCAGCGCTTCCCCCCTCTCCTTTTCCCTGGGAGTTGATTGGTTTGTGTGGAATTAACCATACCCACCAAACTCAGCTCTCTGAACGCCTTTTCTGCCATTTTTTTGGCTGCTCTGCAGCCGTCCGACAACCATCCACCTCCACTCCACTTTTCCCAGTGTAAGGCAGGACTTCAGTTTGCACAGCACCCTTTTATTTTAACGTTGAGCATATGTAATAATGGTCCTGCATTACTACATCTTCTTACAGACAAGCCCCCCTCATGCCGCCCCTTCAAACACCCACCCTACCCCACTCTTCCCAGGGTAAGGGAGGACTTGCCTCCCCAGGGGTAAGGCACGGTGGGGGGGAGCAGACTTATACCTACCCTTGCTCAGCTGAGATGCACTGAGATGGGGCTTGGCTGGGGTGCCCGCTCTCCTGCTCCATAGCTGGGCTGCAGAGCATGAGAGCTGCCTCGTCTCAGCCCTGGCTCACTGCATGCTCACTCGATCAGCTGAGCATGCAGCAAGCCGGGGCTTGGCTGGGGCGCCCGCTCTCCTGCTCCATAGCTGGGCTGCAGAGCATGAGAGCTGCCTCGTCCGAGCCCTGGCTCGCTGCATGCTCACTCGCTCAGCTGAGCACGCAGCAAGCCGGGGCTTGGCTGGGGCGCCCGCTTTCCTGCTCCATAGCTGGGCTGCAGAGCATGAAAGCTGCCCCATCCGAGCCCTGGCTCGCTGCATGCTCACTCGCTCAGCTGAGCACGCAGCAAGCCGGGGCTTGGCTGGGGCGCCCGCTCTCCTGCTCCATAGCTGGGCTGCAGAGCATGAGAGCTGCCCCATCCGAGCCCTGGCTCACTGCATGCTCACTCGCTCAGCTGAGCACGCAGCAAGCCAGGGCTTGGCTGGGGTGCCCGCTCTCCTGCTCTGTAGCCAGGCTGTGAAGCACGAGAGCTGCCTCTTCCAAGCCAGGGCTTGACTGGGACACCTCTATGCTCTGCAGTCTGGCTGCGGAGCAGGAGAGCAGGCACCCCAGCCAAGCCCCGGCTCGGCACCTCTCAGCTGAGCCGGGGTAGATATGAGTCTGCTCCCCCCCCCCACCATGCCTTATCTCTGGGGAGGCAAGTCCTTCCTTACCCCGGGAAGAGTGGGGTGGGGGTGGGAGGTTGAAGGGGTGGCATGGGGAGTGGCTTGTCTGTCAGAAGATGTAGTAACGCAGGAATATTACTACATATGCTCAGAGTTTTTTTTGAAAAGGTGCAAATTAAGGTCCTGCCTTACCCCTTTGGAAGAGTGGAGTGTGGGTGAGTGGTTGAAGGGTGGGCATGGGGGAGGACTTGTCCATCAGAAGATGTAGAAATGTTACTATGCTCGAAGTAAAAAAAAAAAAAAATCAGTGGTGGCATGCACTGCAATGCCCCGAAAGCCCGAAACTGAACAGAGGCAGGTCTGAAAGGAATCACAAGAGGCCAAATTGAAACTGCTGGAAAGTGTGAAAGGATCAATGCCAAGCCAAAGGCACTGTGACTGCTCAAAAATGGCACTTTAAACCATGAGTGCAAAAGGGGCCTCAGTCTGCAAGGATCAGATCCACTTTGGGCCTCTGTAATTCCACACTTGAGGGAGTTGAACTGAAGTAGCGTCTGTTTAATTTTTCTTCACTAGAAAATGCCCCCTTTCTGCTATGGGCTTTGTGGGGAATACATCAGTTGATCTGTTGAGAAAACTTACAAGATTTTTTGAGGGGTTTTTAGGCACCAAGGTTGCAATGTTGCTGTTATAAAAAAATACAAAAATTCAGGGGGGGAAATGGCTTGGTTGCTGTTCAATCAGAGCCAGACCTCACACCAAAGAATCATTCTGCACTTCAGAAAAGCTGCAATTTGAGTTTGCTGGGGGAAAAATTGGGGTATATGCGCAGGGAGAAAAGCCAGGGAAGGATTAATTCTGTGGCAGATGCAGCCTTTTCCCATGCAGAATGCAAAAAAAAGTCTGGGAAGCAGTTTGGAGTCTGAAAAAGGGATATTTTGACTGCACATGCAGAACTCTGGAGGGAAATTGAAACCCAAGTAATCTCTGCTGTAAACTGCCTCAAGCGCCGAATATGGTAGCGAGGTGGTATATAAGTTACATACATACATACACATAGTGAAATTAGATTACTCTGCTTACAAGCACAGCAAGCAGGATCGTTCAGAGCAAAAAATGCAAAATGGACTATCAACACTCAGCCATGCAGTAAGGAGATCTCACAAGACTTCACAACAGATTCTAGCTTTAGTGGCCAGGAAGTGGCTTATTCCCTCTGAACAAGATGGTTTGAGCTAGAACTTGTATTTGTTGAAGTTGTTGGAGAAGAGATTCTAAGGAAGGATATTGGCTATTGTATTGTCGAAGGCTTTCACGGCCGGAGAACGATGGTTGTTGTGGGTTTTCCGGGCTGTATTGCCGTGGTCTTGGCATTGTAGTTCCTGACGTTTCGCCAGCAGCTGTGGCTGGCATCTTCAGAGGTATAGCACCAAAAGACAGAGATCTCTCAGTGTCACAGTGTGGAAAAGATGTTGGCAGGTCATTTGTATCTACTCAGGAAGGGTGGGGTTGAGCTGAGTCATCCTGTAAGAGTTTCCCAGGGTGTGGAATGCTAATGGAGGGAGGCTTCCCTGTATCCTGAGGAGGTTCTTTTGCATATGGATTGGTGCTTGATGTGCTAATCTTCTCTGCAGGGCTATTGTCGGGTGTAGAGTGTTTTGTTAGCCTGGTGTTTTTCAGAACTGGAAACCATGCTCTGTTCATTCTTAAGAAGCCTTTCTTAAGAAGCCTTCTTGTACAAAACAAAGATGTGCAATAAAGTAAGCATTTTCAGAGGATCTTTTTCCAATGGGGTCGGGAAACTGCGAACAATTAACATTGGAGAGAAATTCAACACAGAGGCATGAGTGCATAATGCATCAAACAAAAATGGGCCAAATAAATGAGCTTGCACTTCTGAAAAGATCAGGAACAAGGCAAGAGTGCAAGAAGCCCCTAAGAACATAACAATATCATGGATTGGACAGATCTTGCTTAATAAGTTTTTTTGCTGAAGTAGTAAGATCTTGGCAAAGAAGTAATTTCTTGCCTATTTAGAACAATTTTTAAAAGAATTGGGCTTTCTCTCCCCCTACACTTTTCATTTTAAATACTTTGTCTTCAAAAGATGCTTGAAATTGGTGTGAGATTTTTTTTTTGTTCTTCAAAAGAAACGAAAATTTAACTCATTGCAGGTTAGGGTGTTATCCTTCTGTCTCATTGTGCACATAATATTCATATATGTGACACCCACTTCTAAATCCAGATGCAGGATGTGAGGGGGACTAGGGAAGGGAATTTTAAAAAGGGATGGGAGCTGTGAAGATGGATCTTTGACTGGAAATGATGAACTGGCAAAAAGACACAGCAAGTGCCATTCATGGGGTCCCCAATGCTGTTCCGCATGTGAAGAAAGATTTTTGTCTCAATTTTCTTCCCCAACAGCAGTCACCTAAACTGCATGACAAACTGTATTTAAACTCAGGCGTGCTTCAAATGCTATTCATAATGCAACACGGGGGACCTGCTGTTTGGAAAGAAAATTGAGACAGGAAGCAATCTGCACACATGCAAAAAATGGTCTACTCCAGAAAGATCAGTTTCTACCTGTGGCATTCATCACAACTGATGAATGCCACAGGTATAAGTGATGATGAACTTTGCCAGTTCATCATTTCCACAAACACCATGTGTGTATATAGCAGAAATATTTTAAAAGGATAAAAGAAGGTGTTCCAAAAATAGGAGCAGCCCTGAATGAAAACCAAACATTCAGGAATTGGTCGTGTTTTGAAATCATGCTCTCTTCTACAAATGCATACCTTAGAGATTACCATTTTCTTGGCAGCACAGGAATCTAAATACTTACAAATCTGTGCTCAAAAATGAGGATTATTCAAAAAGACTGCTATAGGACTAGGTTTATACCATGTATATATGCAGACCACACGAACCATGGCCAGAGTCCAAAGAGCCACACATCTTGTTCTGTGTGCATCAAGAGCTTTAGGTCATCACTTTCTAATAGATTTGGTGGTGTGTTTCCAGGAAGCTCTGCTGTTCAAAAGAGAGTCAATATACCCTCTGGGCATGCCCCAACAGTTCTCAGGACCACAGACAGTTTACTAGGTACTGTCACTGTCACTCCACAATGGGCCGTTCCAAGGCCATGTGGCCATGTGAAAATACTTTTGAAGTGTTCACAATCAAATTGAGTTATTTTCAGAGTGGAAAAGTATATGCAATAAATATTCATTATCTCGGAGCATGACAATTTTTTTTCTGTACTGTTCTGCTTACCACTTTGTCATATTTGTTTCAGGAGTGATTCGAGAGAGTTATCTCAAAGGTCATGATCAGCTGGTACCTGTCACCCTTCTGGCCATTGCAGTCATTCTTGCCTTTGTCATGGGAGCTGTCTTCTCAGGAATCATAGTATACTGCATCTGTGACCATCGACGCAGAGACGTGACCATTGTGCAGAGAAAGGAGAAGGAGCTGGCCCATTCACGGCGAGGTTCCATGAGCAGTGTCACCAAGCTCAGCAGCCTCTTTGGGGATTCTCAGTCCAAAGAGCCAAAGCCTGAAGCTGTTCTCACTCCTTTGATGCACAATGGCAAACTTGCTACTCCGGGCAGCACTACCAAGATGCTCATCAAAGCTGACCAACATCACCTGGACTTGGCTGCTCTACCAACCCCAGAATCCACCCCAACACTTCAGCAGAAGAGGAAACCCAGCCGAGGCAGCAGAGATTGGGAAAGAAACCAGAACCTCATCAATGCCTGCACAAAAGATATCCCCCCCATGGCATCACCTGTGATCCCCACTGACCTTCCACTCAGGGCTTCTCCCAGCCACATCCCAAGTGTTGTTGTCCTGCCCATTTCTCAGCAAGGCTATCAGCATGAATATGTTGATCAGCCCAAAATGAGTGATGTAGCACAGATGGCTATGGAGGACCAAAATGCCACACTTGAGTACAAAACCATAAAGGAGCATCTCAGCGGAAAGAGCCCCAACCATGGGGTGAATCTGGTGGAAAACCTGGATAGCATGCCACCAAAAGTACCCCAGAGGGAAGCCTCCCTGGGTCCTCCTGGCTCATCTCTATCTCAGAGTGGCCTGGGCAAACGATTGGAAATGCATTCTTCTGCTTATAATGTGGACTACAAGAGAAACTATCCTACGAACTCACTTACGAGAAATCATCAGACATCAACTCTCAAAAGAAATAACACTAATTCTTCTAATTCCTCCCATCTTTCCAGAAATCAGAGCTTTGGCAGGGGAGACAACCCTCCTCCTGCCCCACAAAGAGTGGACTCTATACAAGTTCATGCTGCTCAGGGTCAGGCCGTGACTGTATCTAGGCAGCCCAGTCTCACCACATACAACTCGCTGACAAGATCAGGGTTGAAACGCACACCATCGTTAAAACCAGATGTACCCCCGAAACCCTCCTTTTCCCCTCTTTCCACATCCATGAAGCCGAATGATGCATGCACATAATCACTGTGGGGAGGGGGGGACGAACAGGTGACTAGAGTATGCCCTTAAAAAGCCAGTGTTCAGCAACCACGTTGCTAGTTTCAACTGACACAAAAGCTGTTGCTAAGCTGAGGATGTATTGCTCTCTGGGGAAAGTGGAATATTTTTTAACAATCGGGCCATGCAATCCACAGTTTGCAACTGTACGACCCACCCTGTGATACAACCGTTCTTTTACTCAAAAGACTAACCACAAACATTGAGCCAAAAGCACACATATGAACGATGACTGTGATTCTTCACTCTCAACTGCACGGAGCATCCAGAACTGGGAAATGACTGCCTTGAAAGCAAAAGAAATGGGCAGGGGGGAGCAAGCAACAACAAAAAAGGAATTAATTGATTAAGCTAACTCTAACAGAACTATGACAGGCATTTACTATGTGCAGGTACTGTGAAATGCCCATCAGTGTTACAGCCATTTGGTTATAGCCGGTTGCCATGTTGGGCAACAGCTATGTCATAAGTTTCTGCTACTCTTCTCTTTTAATGAGTAACATGTGACTGTTAACGCAAGTAACTTCTATTATTTATTGTTCATCCTTTTGTCTTTTTTTATTCCTAAGGAAAGTACTTCTACATATCATCATATGAGCAGCTCTCCAGAAAAAAAAAATACATTGAAAATTATGCCTATTTAACATGAAACCCATTAACTGGAGTAATTAAAACTCTTTTTATTTTTCCAATAAATTCACTGAGTTAAATAAGTTGGAGCTGGAATTCTGAACTTTTGTGTTTGGACTGTTTGATCTCTTTTCTGGAAAACAAAAAAGGGGAATATTTATTTAAATGAAGGTATATTTTGCTGGCTGCCTTTCCTGCCTCTGCATCAGGCGCAAACAAACAAAAATCCCCCTTCCCCTGGTTCCTATCTTCCTAGACTTAACTGCAGAAGAAAGCTCTTACGAGCTGCAATATGTGCCCCATTGCTGTGAACATGGTCTTGTCAGTATCTAATACTTTTTTGAAGGCACCAGCTTCTCCGCCATCTCATTTCACCCTTGCATGTGAGATGGCAAACAGAAATCCACAAACAGTGTGAACTCATTCATATGCTGGCATGAGCCATGCAAAGAATATGGTCTTACTGCACGGGTTTTTTTTGTGGAAATACATCTGTGAATAGCCTGTTTTCTTCCACATGTAAATTTGTGCCTTACACCCTCAATTGTGTATCTTGTGAGCTGTAGTATGTACAACATTACCCCCTCTTTAGAATAAATTGGATATTTATTTATCTCCATCCTCACTCCTCTGGACATTTAGGATTGCAGCTCAAAGAAGAATATTGTGGTTACTGTAATAATATGCTAGCTCACATGAAGAGAGGGCAGTAGCAATAGGCATGGCTTCATTTTGACTTCCTGGTTGTGCCAATTTTGTTCTCAAACCACCTTTGGGCTATGTTTACGGTATAGATACTGTATTGTGGGAATCATTTCTCTCTACCTGAATATTTTCATATCATTTCAGCAATTTGATGTATTCTTAATGCTAATCAGCAAAGAAGTCTGGGATGCCCTCTGGAATATGAGTGCTGTGTGCGACTGGCTGCCCTCTGGCAGAGAGAAATCCAGGCACGCAAGCGCAGCACATACACCACGTACGGAACAGAAGTGTGTGTAAAAAGCAGAGTGCTTCCCGGAGCTTCTGAGTAACTACTACAGTGACACAAATACAGAAGGATGCTGCATGACCCTATTTTTTAAGGAGGAAATCTAATTTTTATTTCATTTGTTTCCATTTTTTGGGATGAGGTGGTGTGTGGGTGCACGGAGTGTGCGGGTGTATGTATGTTTTGATAATTTCCCAATTGTTTTGTGCACAAGCATAGAATTTGTTTTTAATTTGTTACTTTAACTGTGTCGACATGCCGTTTCAAAATATGAAAGGGGGGTGCGTGTTTTTATATTGTGTGGGAGGGAGGGTGATATTTCAGTTTGAATTTATTTTTAAGAAAATGTTTATATTTCGTTTGGATTTTGCTTGCTAAACTGAGAGAAGAGGGGTGTTTCGATTTTGAATGATGAAGAGTAGGAAAGTTTTTAAGTTGGGTAGCACATAAGTGGCTGTTTCAAAAACCTGGGGGGTTAAAACCAAAGTGTGTAACGAGGGTGCTTGGCATATTCTTGCCTTTCCTCTTTGCCCTTTAAAAAAGTTGATTTGTTTGCCCATAGTGAAGAAGGCATGAAGAAATCAAAGTAATGTTTCTGCTGAGGTGTTTTGTTTTATTTTATCGTTCTAATTTCTTCCTAAGCTGCAGGTAGCAGGGAATTCATCAGGGAAACAAATAAAAGAGCAACCCAATCTTTTCTTCACAAGCTCAACCCCCTGGAGTTCCAAAGGGCATAGTGCCCCTTGCTACATTGTAGCAAAGCATTCTGTCATAATGTAGAAATGAATAATCACTGCAGCTTTGTACAGAGATCTGCCTTTGTAATATACATCACACCAACTACTGGGTTGACCTTGAGATACCCGTTTTGTACTAGAGTGTGTTTTCTGTTCAAATTCTTCTCTTTCTTCCATCCCCCCTTTTTTTTACCTCTTTATGTGAAATGATTCTTAGACCTCTGTGTGCCTTTGCTTTCCACCCTTGCTATACACTGATAGACACAACAAATTCAGTCTCTCATTTGTTGTAAAGTTGTAAAATAATTGTGATGTCACCAAACTTCCTTTCATTTCCACATCCCCCTAACGTCTGATTCACAACTTAATGTATGTTGGGGTGTGTTTTTTTTAAAAAAAAAAGGAAAGAAAAAAGATTTAATAATAGAAAAAAATGGCAAGCGAAAGGGAGGAAAGTCTCTTGATGACATAAAGTAATAAAACAAGACTGTTCTACTTTATATTTTGTCTCTTTGTTCTTTTTTCTTTATTACTGCTAGGATACCAAATATTTTAATAATAGGTGGCAGCTGTAATTAATATAATTGTTGGCTTTGAGTTGCAATCCTATGGACCACAGAATACAGAGAGGATCTGATGCAAGAATCTGTCACCAATGCAGTTTCACAAGTAGTGATACTAGCTTGGAGTAGGCAACAGTACTGTGCACTGACCAGATGTGAAAGTTACAGCAAGAGTGAGGAGTATAGCTGATGATCCTAAACACAACCCTGTCTGTGTCAACAGAAATGGGGATCTTCAGCATCACCGTTAGAATGGAACATGCCCCCCCCCCATAGTGGCAATCCCTTGCTACACAGCAACGAAAGAAGCCATTGACAGCAATGTCACCGTGTCCTGGCTGCACTCCATGAAGCTCTAAGGAAAGGGACAGTGTGTGACAATGGCTCATTGTCAATGCCAGCCCACTTGGTAATGAAAGAATACATTGCCAATTAGCTTGCCATCAGTCCACATCTAACAACACACACCTGCAAAAATCCATTGATTCAGGCTTCCAATGTTGTTGACCAGTTACCAAGTTCACTGCAATAATCTACCAATATGAAAGCTTGTTGACCTGGGAGACCTTGGTTCTAGTTTTTGCTCTCCCACAGGTTTGGCTTTGAGAAAGTTACTGTAAAATGGGAATGGAATCCCTTGCTTCCCAAGTGAGTATTGATGATCCAATACAATTGTGAAGTGCTGAGCATTCGAAGCATGACACAGAAATGATGCCTAACAGGAACCCAACCTTCGTACAGTGCTAGTTATTACAAACTTTTATTATACATTTGCTTGCACAGTCAATCTGATCGTGGCCTGTGTGCCTTTTTTATGGATTTCATTAACTTAATATTTTTAAGAGGAAAAAAGAAGCCTCTGGTTTATTTGTACTTGTATGTGGGACCAAAAATGGGTCATTATATAAATGTGATTTGGCGACTTTTTATTTTAAATTCTGAAATCCTTTAAGATATGCCTGGTATAAATCTATCAAACTGCACAGGCTTAATAAATGGCAATGTAATCCAAAATGGAATTTGAATTTTGCACAAAAAAGTGCTATTAGCTGAAAAAAGACTGAATTAGTGGATAAATGGAATTATTTTTCCAGTTAATGTAAGTACTCTAAAACTATTTCCAGTACAAGAACTGTGGCTTAAATAACATATTTTAAACAAACCACTATTATTTTCATCATTTCATACAATTGGCCTGATCCAAAGGTACATGAAAGCACTGATATACATATAGATCAATGTGGAAATGTTCACAAAAATGTAACACTTTGCAGAAGCAAGTTTTCTTGCTGAAATTTGGTATAGCATAGACAGGCTGGCAAAAGGGTAATTCTGCATTAATTTAGTAAATATAAGGAAGGAATAGCTATTTAATTATACAATTTTCTTACCACATAAACACTTTTGCCACATTATTTTTTAAAATAATTTTTGTTTTATTAATAAGATTAAAAGCCCAATAAAGGGGCAGAAAAAAGAAAAAGGAATAGAAAAAGAGATAAAAAAAAGAGAAGTTAAAGGAAAAACAAAGAAATAATACATATTTCATTTTCCGTTTTCCTGTACAATACCTATTATATCTTTACACACATTATATTTGTAGTTTTAATACCTCTAAAATTTACCTTTTCAATACTGTTCCCCTTCTTTTTATTTTTCCCAAGTTTATCTTCGTAGAAATCAAATCCACAAATCATCAATTCATTTTTTATCGTCTCACACAAAAAGTCAACAAGGGGTTTCCAATTAACCACAAAAGTAGACAGTGTTTATTTTATCTCTGATCAGAGCTGTAAGTTTAGCCAGCTCTGCTAACTCACTTTTGCCCCATTATTGAATGAATTCATGTCATACCAATCAAGCAATCAATGATACTGAGAACACTTGTGGTAGCCTAATCTTGTATTAGTTTATTACATGAAATTGCTTGTCAAGACATATATCAAGATAGCTCGTTGATTATGTTCCATAATAGGAATGAATGAGGGTTTTTAGCCATGTGCTTGCCATTCCAAGGCCTATAGTTTTAGGAGAACCATAGATGCCAAAAATGGCAAGTGCAGTCTCATTATTTTACAATGGCAGCCACAGTCTAGTTTTAGCTAGTACTTCTGTTTCCCAGAATTCCAAGTTATAAGCAGTTAACTAAAATCAGAACCTATGACTAAATAAAATGATACCAAAATGCTGCACAACTGTTTCTAGGGGATTTAAAACCTTCTTGTAAGCTAAGGAAAGATATGACTGAATAAGAAACTGAAATTTGCATTGTATTATATTCTGTATGGTGCTTGTTGCATTTAAGGTTTCTTAATTTGTACAACACATTTTTTTATTCCAACTTCCCTGTGTTACATTATTATCAGCAGCTGATGTCCAGATATCACCTGCTGTAACCTTTAGGTACTAAAGGAAAACTACTGGTGAAGCTCAGATGTTCACTTGTGAAGGACTTCCAAATAAGAGCTCCTCCTGCAGGGTCTTTGGCAGATGCCATGACGGCTTTGGCAGGGACAGCTGGACTGCGATCCCCAAGTGACCCTTGTCAAGGTGAGAATTTCTGGCAGAGATCTATTTCTGCAAAAGGCATATTATGATACCCTTTTATACAACTACTTAATTGTATTGTCTGTGTGTCTTTTATTTCACAATCCTGTGGCATGCAAGTATATTGTTTATCTGAGTTTTAGATTACCTTCTCAGCTAGCATGACTTTATTGGACATATTGTCCCCTTTAGAATAGATGGAGCGGAAAGTTACATTTTTTGTTGCTGTTGCAGACCATTTCTGTGCTCTTTCAGAAGTGGGAAGAATGTTTTCAGTATTAGAAATGGGGGGGGGGATCTTGAATACCAATCAAATAGCTGAACTGTTTCAGTGTATAATAAAGAGGCAACATCACTGAAAGCTAAGGAGGAACAGCTCCGTATCGCACAATCCTAAAAACACTTCCTTGGGAATAAGCACCATTGAATAGGCTGGAACAGAATTCTGAGTGGAACTACTTAGGATAGCGCCATTAGACCTGGTTCACAAATATCAATACATATGACTCCCATAACATGTCATGTTTATTTCACCACATGTTCATAATTTGGAGAAAGGTAGCTGTTCCTTACATTATACACTGATGGGGAAATAAATATGACCACCTGCTTGAACTGTGCCTGTTGCAAGGGTAGCTGGAGGCTAGGCAGCCAGGAACCATCTTCTTTCCTGCCTGTGCCAGAAAGAAGTATAGAACCCCATGAAGGGAGCAACACTTTCTGACCTCTTGGTGAGACTAGGGCTGTAGCAGGTGTCTGTATAGCTGCCTGGTGTGAGGAGAGGATCTCAGTCAAAAGTTCTGCAATCTGAAGCCAGTAAGTGCACCAACCTTTCCTCTCTCATACTGGGGCCATTCCAGTTTGAGCACACTAAATTTGCAGCATATGAAGCAACCTGACAAATATTACCAGCAGAATTCACTGGGTCCCAATGCAAGACATCAACCAAAACAGGATGGAAATGAAGAAATCCTCTGCAACTATTAATTTGAAATGCACACAGAGCTGCTTTTGGAGAGAAAATGCCAACTTCATTGTCAAAACCAGCCTGCCTTTCCTGCTTCCAATCTGAAAACATTCTCTATAGCGAGGCATTGTCGAGAGAGACTTTCATTAATCCTGCAAATGGTCCATAGGAATATCCAGTTAGGGGAGGGATAAATGAGGAAGTACAATGGAATATGAAGCATTTTTCCTCTTGTTAAAAGCTAGAAAGATGTCACTGCAAGAAATGAATTATTCAGGACTGTAGGATTAATTCTTCAGAGTTGATGGGGAAAGAAGCTAACAGGATGAAAGCAATAGAGTTCTGTGCTTTTTAATCAATGTAATGACATAAGATTCATTGTATTAATGTGCATCATGATATCTTCATTTAGTATGATGCTATGAAATATGACAACCCAGCATTATTTTGCATAATCCACCGTGCTATTAACAGGTCAAAACTCTTTTATAAAAAGGAAATCTGTTAGGTCCTTTTCTGAAATCCTGGTAGTTAAGTATTCACCAGAATGATGATCAAACATTTCAATGTGTTGCAGAACAGTATTTATTTTAGTCTGCAGTATATTTATAATGCAGTACATTTCACCATGAAACAATAGAGTTGGACAACAGTAAAATATCACATTGGAAAAAATAGTTTTGTTCACTTGGCTTGACAGATGGCTCTACTACAACAAAAACAGAGTCTTGTGGCAATCAAACAGGTTTACTACGGCATAGGCTTTTGTGAACTAGAGTCCACATCATCAGATGTAGGAAGTACTCTGTTCATCTATCTGAAATCTACTTTCCAGACACAGGCACATTGGAATGGGTTTGTAAAAAACAGGGCTCAAACTCCATTATAGCTTTCCAACAGTAAAAAAGCAAAAAAAAAAAACCCTTAAAAGAGTTAGCTCCAGAATACTACAATTTATCAGTAAATGTGATTATTTATTTAGGACATAGTCAAGACTGTGAATTTCTGTCTCTTGGAAGGAATTAAAATTAGCATTAAAAAGTTAGAAAGTTCACTAATTACTGCTGACAGGAATGGCCACTTTTCTCCTCAGGTACACATTTAAACATGGCATAGAAATATCAGAGATCTACTGGATTCTTGCTTCTCAGGGCATTTGTGCTCCCTGTTTAGAATTTTTGCCTGTGTCCATGTATACATCTGTAAGTTGAGGACAGCATTTCATGCATTAACTGGACTGTGGTCCATGATAGCCGATGACACAACAAATCTTTCTTGTTTTAGTTCACATCAGGGTCAAATTCGTCTTCTCTAACAGGACACAGGAGGCTCTTAGAACTAAGACTTCCAGTTGTCTATACAATAACACAATTGAATTTAGTGATCTCACTAAGAAAACAGAAACCAAAATGCTACAGATCAGTTTGTTTATCTGTCCAGTTATTTAGGAGTAGGAAACCACGAGATCCTGCCTGTATGCCTTTGCTGTGCACGGCAGTTCTATCTGTGGTGAGATTTCAGTTTCCGTAAGTGGATAAAAGTTTGCTTCCCTTTTCTCCACCCATCCAGAAACCCCAGGGGACCAGAGGGCAAGATCAACTGGAAGCTCTCCTGGCAGAGTCCCAATTCTACAGAGGACAGAGACAGAAGAGGGGCATCCCTGTAATTACAGGCTGGGCATGTACCTGACATCTAGTATGGGGATAGATAGCCTGGGGTGTAACATCAGGGATGCTAAAACATATGCTTAGCCAGGGGGTGGGGTGTTGGAGTGGTAAAGTGGAGGGGAGACGAGTGAGACCTAAAATGGACAGCCTCCTGATAGCTGGAGCCAGAGCTGGATGAGAAGGAGTGAGGCAACTTTTCCAGGGAGCCTGTATTCAAGAAGTAACTTCCCTAGGGAGAGCACCGAAGGCGGATCCCTTATACACATTAATATTGTTGCTGCACGAGACAGTCTCAGGTCCTGACTGCTCTGCACTCTATGAAAGAGGTAAGATGGAAAAGAGACCTCTGCCCAGCCTGCTGTGTCTCATCACACTCTCCTCCTCTCAGCACAGAGGGGTGGCCCCTGTCACAATGGGTACAGGGATTTGTCCAGCCCAATTGCCATTGGCTTGGACTCACACAGGAAGAAGAATGGGTTCCTTCCAACACAACGCTCATGTGGGATTGGCGTGCTGAGGTTGATGTGTGTTTCTTAATACTGTTAACTTCCTGACTTAGATTTTGTTTTAAAAGTGACGTTCTCTCTTATGCAAATATTAATATCCTGATTGTTTGCCTTGCACAGAAAAAGAATTAAAGTGTTAGACTTCCCTTTATGAATAGAAACAGGTGAACAGTCATCTGCCCTTCTGACTTTGTAATTTATACAGTGTAAGTCAGTAGGGAAGGACTATAATTGGAGTTGAAGTAAACGAGGTGAAAATTGCTAGGTACCACAGCCATCTGCATCTCTTTTAATTAGGCAAGTTTATTGCCAATATTAAAACTTCAGGTTAGCTACCTCTTTGATGTATTTTATCCATCAGTAGATTGTCCTGCACACATGTCCTGATTAGTAAAGAGGGATAAGCTCACAACAGCCAGCTAATAGTTAATATTATCCAGAGAGCACAGGCCAAGTACGATTTATTGTGATCATTGTCACATCTGCTTAGTGTTTCATGACAAACTCTATTAAGCCGAACAAAGACACTGTTAATTCAATTAGATGACTGTGTTCTTCTGCTGGCCAAGATGCATTTGGAAGCCACAACATCGAGACACGTCTGTCAGTCTTTTGACCAGAACAAGTGAAGCATAAATATTAAAAAGGAACAAAAATCAATAATACTCTTTAGCTGAAGGCCATCAGAAATAAAACTGAGCCCTGGAATAGAAGGAATGTATAATCAAGACAACTATGAGACAGGCCAGTGGAGAAGGCAATATTGCTCCCCCATCTATATGTATTCACTCTTCTTTAATGTAACTTTTGAATAACTTACAGTGCTATAGCTCAGGATACTTCTATAGCCCATTGAGAATGATGCTGATAGGGAATGGGGATATAACCAGGTTAACATTGCTGATTTCCGAATCTGCATCCAACCACAATGCATCTGTGGACCAAGAATTCCATATCCTACAGTAGTAGCCCCTGCTTAGTAAGAAGGTTGAGTAAATCTTGACATGGCCCATAGGCTCTGCACTTATAAGCCAATGAGTGAGATACTGTTTCCATTCACTTACTCAATCTTTTTGATGAGAGGGAAAAAATAATTGTGTAGTTCTTTCTCAGCCCATGTCCCACTGATGAAATCCTTCAGAAACAATTTAAATTATTTTCTCCAGCATTGCAGAGGTTTGTGAACAAAAAGAGTAGTTTGATTTCTTTTAAAAATGAATACAAGAAAGAGAACGGGTTTTATTTCATACATGCTCATGCTTCAGAAATATGAACAATCTTATCATTTTTCAGGAAATATAATCTAAAATGTTGAAGCTTCTGATAAAGGAATCACCTTCATTGGTGCATCAAATTGAAGATTAAGCTCTTTCCCCACCCTTTAATGCTGCTTAAATCACCTGGGAAGCATCATTTTATGAGATAGGATGGTTCAAACAATTTTGTAAAGAGCAGGAGACAAAGAATTCATTTTACACTAAAATGGTTTCCTTGGAAACACAGAAAAAAGCAACATGATGTCTCTTAGAGGTAGCCCAAGGACCTCTCTCAGTGTCTTCTGATGCAGCATATTTCTGTCTAGCTCTCTCTTTAGATCAAACAAGGACAGTTTTGTAATACAGTCACGGCATATTGTGCTTTTTAAAAATAAGTATACAGTAACTCTGAAGTAAACTAGGAATCTGTTTCTGTAACAATTTGAAATTTAAATCAGTAAAAGTCTATCATGCATTTTGAGTGGGGATGAAAAGAAACCTGACCGGTCATCTGGTCTAGTGCTTTTAAAATGTAATTAATAAATCCGCCCAGCAAATAACAGTTTGGTTCCAAATACTGCCCCAAGGTGAAGCTTGGTTTAGCACTTTGTTTAGCAATTATAACACATTTTTGGGAGTCCAGGTCAAGTTTATATAAACTGGCAAGACCAACTGAAATGTAGAAGCATCAATTTTTTGCCTCTAGACTAATAAGTACCTTGACTATGACGGCCACTACCTTGAATTGCACACCAAGAACGATATAACAGAATGACAATTCATAGTACTGACTGAGTGTACTGGGGCACAGAATAGCCATAACTAAATAGCAACAATGGAAGCCTTAAACTGCAGAACGCTTTATGCTGTTTTGATGCTCCAGCGTGGTGTTTAATGCTGGGCTTTAATAGACCATTTTTAACTATATTGATGCTTTTTTATCTGTTTTATCATGTTTTAGTTTCTAAGGTGCCTCAAGCAAAAGAGCAAAGTCCACTCTGCCATGTTGCTGGCTCTTTTCATCCTCTCATCAAAGGTTATGCTCACATGTAGACATTGGCATGAACAGGAAAAAAAAATGAACATGGTGTTCGTTGTACCTTGCCATCCATGAACAATGAACAACGAACATTGACAAACATGACCTGTTCACAAACATGTTCGTTGTTTGTTGATCGGGGGGGGGGGCAGCAGGCTCTCCTCTAACCATCAAGATTCCTACCACACCACTCCCAGAAACCCTACCTGAGCAGGCAGCAGGAAATGTACCAATAATAAATAATAGCTTGGCCCCAGAGCCTGGCAGCAGCCCTGGAACTTGAAGAGGTAGATCCCTATCCCATCACACACAAAGAAAATTCAAGCTCCAATGCACTCTCCCTGTCTCTCTCTCAAAATGCCAACAGCAACTGTCTCTCCCTCACTGTCTGCAAAACCAGAGCTGGGAGCCCCCCTCCCCCCCTCTTTGCTTCCTTATAACAAATGTGGAGCTCCACACTTGAAAGGAAGACCTGCCTATCAAGCTAAATTGGGCTTAGATGGGGGGTTCCAGGGCAACAGCAGAAGTTCAGACAGAGTTCAGGCAGTCCCTGCCTCCGGTTGCCAAGGGAATTGATTGCAGGTGCCAGATTGTCTGGCTTGACAAACAGCAACGAACAGGGCTTGCAATGACCACCTGTTCGTTTAGAATGGGGCCTCATGAACAGCTTGTTTGCGAACAGCTGATTGGGCTGTTTGTGGTTTTTTTTAGTTCCTATTGCTGTTCGTGCCCATCTCTACTGACATATAATACTTGTAAAATATACAGAATGGCATCAATATAGCACTGCTAAAAAGAGAGGCTGCTTGAGCTGGGGCTACAACTGTGAGGCAAAACAAAAAAGAGATGGGCAGTTCCATGTACTTTTAAATAGGTGTAGGAAACCGCATGCCTAATCTCAGAATCATGGTCTGAGCATGATATAATGGTTAGAGTGCTGGACTAGGATCTGGGAGAACCAAGTTCACATCCTCATGTTGCCAGGGAAGCTCACTGGGTGACACTGGGCCAATCACACACTCTCAGCCCCTAACCTCCCTCACAGAATTGCTATGAGAATAATGTGGAGAAGGGGAGAATATTGTAAGCCACTTTGGGTTCCCAATGGGGGAAAAGTGGACATAAATGAAGTGAAATAAAATAAAACTAAAATAAATGGAAAATTGTAGATTCCCAAAAAAATTTCTTCTAAAGTAAATCTCTGCTAACTTCCCCTTCCCCTGTCTCTTTGTGACAATGCTGTCGGGGTTGTTGCAGACAGCATGGATTTAATTTCCTGCCCACCAAACTTACCTCTGATACTATGGATCAGCAAATTCAGACCACATTCTGAATTCCACCGACTCCACAATTTGATCCTTTCACTATGTTTCAAAGAAACATGATCTTATAACAGATCTTATAGCTACTGTTTGCTTAAGGATTTCACACATTTAATCAATCATGATTAGGAGGATCAAGAAATGCCCCAGTCTTGTACAGTCTCA
The DNA here is from genome assembly GCF_028583425.1 of Eublepharis macularius. Classification (NCBI taxonomy): domain Eukaryota; kingdom Metazoa; phylum Chordata; class Lepidosauria; order Squamata; family Eublepharidae; genus Eublepharis; species Eublepharis macularius. The sequence goes on along the minus strand of NC_072797.1, from coordinate 71,156,412 downwards.
GCCCTCTTGGAGGTCACCTGTCTAGCATTAGGTTATGAAAGGAGGAAGGTGGGAGCCTGATGCCTGCTGTGTACCTTCAGACTTTGCCATCAGGTACGCAACAGGGCTAATGGGAAAGGGTAATCTTATTTCCACTTCAAAGAACTTTCTGGCAGTATCTGTGGGCCATGTATAGCAAGAGAGACTATTCTGTGAGAGAGACTCATGGTGTGTGAAGCTGTCATGTTGGCTGCTTGAGATCACTGCAAGGAGCTCTGCTTCATTCTATTAGTCTTAACAACACATCAAAAGCCCTTCTTCCATATATCCATATATCCATATGGAAGATGTTCAACAAGATGTAAATAAGTAGAAATGTATTTTATTCTACTCTTTGGTTCCATTTCCATTCTTCCTATACCTTCCTCTTCTCTCCCCTTCATTTCTGTGATGTTGTTTCACACCTTTATGATTACTTGATGGCTGACGTATCAAGTCACAAGTTATGATAAATGATAGGTTATCACAACTTTGCATCACCTAATACTTTCTTACACACATACACACACACACACACAGCAGGCGATCTTTCAGGGTCAGATCCCATGTGCATGTTCATTACTTGACGATAGCAACATTGACTGCTTCATCAGAAATGACTCTACAGAGTCAACTGTCATTTGGCCCCACATCACTGTAAACCCAAATGCTTTTCAGTGGAGATACTTCATATATTCTGTTGCCAGTTGTCACAGGTACAGCAACTGAACGTAGAAAAGTCAGGTGAGGTAGCCTCTCCCCTCCACACACACCTCCAAAGACTACTGCTATGCTGCACCACAGAGATGCAATCTGTATGTGAGCAAGGGACACCCCCGCCCCCAAGAACCATGAGATTTCTTTGATGATTTCTTTACAGTGGCTCCTGTGCTTGAAAAGGTATGGCCCTGAGCATTTTCAAAAACAGTTTGCTTCCTCTTCAAAGGAAATGCCAGCTGCTTGTGTGGCTGCCTTACTTGCACATATATGGCTTCTTTGGATGATGGCTGATGCTTGGGACATCCTTCTTTTTTCTAATTCATCAGAACACCTTTTTCGCTCATTGCCCAGCCCCCACCAAAGCCACCCAAATGTGCTTCTACCCTACTCATTACTCACTACTTCAGTTCTTCCTTGACTCGTTTTGTCAAATTAACATAGATTATATAATATAGATTACAATCCCTGTGGGTAAGGCCCATAAAATGACTAGCACATTGTGGGAAACTAAAAGAAAGATTAAATAGCTATGCCAGATAAGAGCATTTAGTGCTCCTTGCAATCTGAAAGGCAAGTTCCCAGGCGCCCTTGCAATGTGGCAGAGGACAGCTCTCAAATCACCACCTACTTCAATGGTGCCTATACAGTTATTGCCATTTTAAACAAATACGTGTACTGCTTAAACAGGTCCACCACTGCTTGAGCTGCACTAAATAATAGTAATTCAAGCAGGATTTCAGGTCACTAATGTTTAGCAAACAAATATCAGATGTCCATTTTTAATAGCCCCCTCTCCCACATGACTGTTTGAGGTCATTAACCAACTGGGGGGAATAAGTATACTGAACGTATTGCAAATATCTCTTAAGTATTCCATTTGAACTTGAATTTTAGAGTGTCTATTCAGAAATAGAGTTCTGATCTAATTAACTCACTGTAATCAAAATGAATCAACTTAATTAAATGACTATGTAAATCAAGGAAATGCTCTTGGATTTCTCCTCTAAAACAGAAGAGACCAAGAGTACAAGTCACAGAACTTCATTTCAACATTTTTTAAAAAGTATAACTTTGTGTCCATATTCCTTTGCACCCAACCCAACTATCAACACAAATAAGAGAGAATTTTCTCTAGCATTCACCTCTTGTGTGCAAAATGCATTAAACTGAGTGACAGTGCATTGGTAAGTGGCCTCCTGTGTATTTTTCTTATAACAAACACACCATTCCATATAATGTATATGATGTGGTAGTTTCTTTATTCATCTTTATTCTTTGCTTTTCAATAAAAGCCTACAATAAAATCCCATCTGAGAATTAAAGCACCAGATGTTAAAAATAGTGGGCGATACTTCCAGAATCTTAATGCTAAGTAGAGATGAATTGTTTCTCATATAAAAACAGAAAAATATATATGAGAGATTTACATTAAAATTAGTATAGAATTTGAAAATAAGCATAGTTTCATCTTCAAATGAATTGACGTCATTTTTTAAAAAATGTATAAATTATAAAAGCATTATCAGTAGGATATTCTTCTTTCCAGAAAAGTTGATACATATGAAGATGTTTGGGCCTCACTTACCGATGGGGATATCAGAATTGTTATACTTTCAGATTAGCTAGTGCTTTTAACTTTGGTGCAGACAAAGTCCAAGACACCACAACTGAGGTGAGGAAGGGAGTATGTGTAATACCCACACATGCTTTTTGGAGGATTCAGTGTGTATCTCAAAGTCATGAAGGTATTTCCAAGATGCTGAGAAAATTATACTTGACCAAGTGGTTTTCCACACGGGCTTTGCCCATCTGTTCTGGCCCCTTACTGCTTTGGTTTATCCCCCGAGTTCCACACACATTTTTTTTGCCTGTAGTTCTCATTTCAGATTTTTTGGTTTTCCCAGTGTTTTTCCTGTTCTTTTGTGACCACTTTTACCCCAATCTTTTTCTGGAAGCTGAGATTTTGAGTCGAATTTTCCCTTGTGCATAATGTTTCTTTTGTTTGCCCTGCCCACTCCCACCCACCGCCAACTCACTTTTCAATGACTGGACCATCGTCATTGCTGAAGCACTCTTCCCTCTGCTTTCCTTTCTCCCCTCCTATTTTTGATTTGATCTTCCTTATTGTAAATTTCATGTTGATATACCAACCTGCCATTGTAATAAAAGGTGCATCAGGTTCTCTCAATTTCCAGCTTTCATTTTTTTTAAAAAAAGTATTCTCTAGTCCATTCCATTGTGGATATATATATATGCCTTTCCCCTTATATCTTGTCAAGGGAAGGGGCTGGAGACTTGGTCTCAGTTTGAATGAAAGCTGGAAAACTAGAGATCCTGTTGCATCTATTATTATAATGGTAGGCTGATACAGTGATATGAAAGCGGCCACTATTTTTTTAAAAAATGCAAATGCACTGCTGGCCCAGGGGAGGAAGGATGGCCACTTCTAGTGCCAGAAAAATTGGCTCAGGCTGAAAAGCAAACAGCCGCTCCTGCTCTGGGCTCTATCGCAACTGGTCAGTTTGCTCCACCAGTGCCAGCCTCCACCTCCCAGCCCTGGGTCAGCCTGGTTGGGACTCTCCAGTTTAGATGGCAGGGAGGGGGGAACATATGAATGGGTGGTGGAGCTGCTCCCTTTTTAGGCTTCTCCATGCAAAGGCTGGCAGTGTGTTCATTTCTGATATTTTTTAAAAAATTCAATTCTTATATCAATATAGTGATATAAGCATGTGCAATATAAGCATGTACAAAAAATAAAAGATGACAGCACCCTCATCTGTCTGTCTGTCTGTCTGTCTGTCTGTCTGTCTGTCGTCCACCTTTCTCACTGAGACTCAGGGTGGATTACATTGTGTGAAATTAGTAGAATCAGTATCAAGGACATTTCCATAAACAATGTCATAGGATTTTACAAAGATATAGTATGAGCAAGGATCCAATACAAAGCTGAAGAATTGCTGAAACAGAACATAATCACTTCTAGGACTGACATTAGATAACATGAAGCACAGGTAGTATAATAGGAGTACATAATCAAAGTAACAAGTAATATGCAAGGCAACATAGTGGTGAAGTCTATGGTCCCTAATTCATTAGCGAAGCATCTGAGACCCCCTCCTTACAATACTTCCCTCTTATCTGAGTAAAAAGCCTTTTTGAATAATTCAGTTTTGCATCATTTGTAGAAAGCCAGGTGAGTGGAGACTCTCCTGACCTCCTCAGGCTGGCCATTCCACAGGGTAGAGGCCACCACAGAGAAAGTCCGTGTACAGGCTGCTGTTGATTTCACCCTTGTGCAGGCTGGCACCTGCAAGAGACCCTTTTCAGATGCACGATGCAACCATGGAGAGACATAGGGAGAGAGGCGGTCTAGTAGGTATGCTGGTCCAAGGCCATGAAGAGCTTTGGATGTAATAACCAATACCTTGAATTGAGCACAGTAGCTGATAGGTAGCCAATGGAGTGACTGTAGGATGGGAGTGATGTTCATGCTCCTGCTCACTCCTGCTAACTGTCAAGCTGCAGCATTTTGCACCAATTGGAACCTCCTAGTTAACGTAGATGGGAGAGCAATATATAGTGCATTACAATAGTCAAGTTTTGATGTTACTATACCATGGATTCAGGTGGCCAGGTTGGCCATGTCAAGGTAAGAAGCCATCTTCCAGGCTAGAGTGAGATTGTAGTAGGCATTTTTTGTGGCTGCCTTAACTTGTAGTGCTGGATCCAGTATAACTCCTAGGCTCTTAATTCAGTCTGCAAGGGTCAGATGAACTCCATCGAATGTGAGGAGTACAATGTCTTTCAAGATCTCTACCTTCCCAACAAGCATCACTTCAGTCTTGTCTGGGTTCAATTTCAATTTGTTATTTTTTCAGCCATTTTGCCACAGCTGTCAGGTAGCGATCTAAGATTTCTACTGCATCCTGTGGGGACATGGATAGTGAGATATAGAGTTGGGTATCATTTGCATATTGATGACATCCCACTCCATAGCTGCGAATGAGTTGCGCCCTGTGGAACCCCACAAGATAGTTCCCATTCTGGAGATAGCTGATCTCCGATGGCAACCCTTTGAGTCTGTTCCATGAGAAATGATATAAACCAGTCCAGGGCACATCCTTTGGTGCCCACTTCTGTTTCTAAATGCCTCAACAGGATGGCATGGACTACTGTGTCAAAGGCTGCAGACAGATCCAGGAGGAGCAATAAGGAGGCATGACCTTTGTCTATATTCAGACGGAGATCATCCACTAGTGCTACTAGTGCTACTAGTGATTATTTAAGGCACATGTAGAACAAAATAAACTGACTCCACAACTGTAAAAATGCAAAGGGAGAGCAGACATTCAAAAGAACCTCACCCAAACTGATTTCAGTTCTTGTGGATCAAATGCTAAGAAAATCAAGTATAAGTCAAGCATGCAGAAAAGCCCCCAGACTCCCTGGAGAATAGAAAAGCATGAAGGGGGAGGAAGAGGACATTTCCCTCAAAATACTCACCATATACCTTTAAATGATTATTACATTTTGAGGCTACAGAGAAAATTAAAATTTGGTACATACATAGTGCAAGACAGTCTGAATATTAGAAAAATCTGAAAGGAAGATATTTATACATTGTTGCTTAGAAATGGGGAAAGGGGGCTGATCACACAAATGGTAGCCAGAAAACTGAAAATTTGACACACGTATATCCCAATTACTAGAAGACTGAAAAAGGGAGATGTGTGTGTTTATTCCTTGAAATATGGGATATGACGTATCTATCAAAATGCTTACAGCAATTTCACACCAATTACAAAGAGTGGCACCCTGTACATCCATTGACATTTCTGGAAATGTCTAACTGGTGCCACTGCTCCTTACCGTGCTGCGATGGGAAAAACTGCACCAGCCAAACATTCACAAATATACACATGTGCTCACATCCCATAGCTGCATGAGGCAAAAACAATTTTGAGTTTCACAACCTTTGGAGAAAAAAGCAGTATCTTTGGAGAACACAGAATAATTAAGACTATTGTGAGTGGCATGTGAGTTTTAAAGTATTGTAAGTGGCTCAAATCAAGGAGATTAGTAGGTTCAGGTACTTTTCCTCTTTAAAGAAACATCTAGCAAAATGTAGCAGTCAGACTAGAATCTGAGAGACTCACTCTCAAATTCCCACTCCATGAACCTCACTGGGTGACCTTGAGCCAATCATTCACTCCAAGGCTAACAAGCCCCACAGGGCTGTTGTTAGGTTAACATAAGAAGATGAAAAATGATGCACACCACCCTGTGTTACTTGGAGGAAGAGTAGGATAAAAGTACTAATATTTTAATATTTTCCTCAGAGCCACTTCAGACATGCCACATTGATGTGCTCCAGTCTTCTTGTGACAAAGAACAAACACGGGGAAGCCCCTTACTGGAAATGTTCAGCTTCCCTCCTGATGAGTAAACATCAAAATGAATTTGCTTTTACACAATTTCCTTCCCAAACTTCATTCAAATGAGGGTCCAATCTTAGGGGGACAGGTCGTATTTAACTTTTAGTTTGAACACTACAGGATTTAGTACACACTTGCTGTAGGTATACAGCTGTAGGTATACAGCAAGACCTATTTAACTGCTTCTGCAGGGACCACTTCTAACAAGATGGGTGGTACCTACCTGAGTACAAAGCACACATAAAGTCACTCAACTGTGAATAACACCAATATGTATTTTTATCTCCATTGACAGTTTCCACCAGGCCAAGCAACACTCTACCCACAACTTCAAAGATGTGTGTGTAAATTATGGTTGAAGGCATGGAGCATTATACCATATGCATACCTGTACAGCCCGCATGCATCCCGTGGACTGAACATCGCACACCCATAAGACCTTCAAAGGCAAGACATACTTGCAAAGTAGAAACTAATCTTCTAATAGCTAAGTACCAGATGACTCAGAAGCCATCAACAATAAGAGTAATTGAATAAAACCAATAGCAGACAATGGAGCACAACACACCCCACTTGTCATTGAAAAGTGGATTTGGCATTGATACATTAAACGTTAAGTAGTTGTAAAAGGAATATAAAGTAAACATTCAAAATGTTTTATATAGGTTAAGAGGAAGAATAGAGACTCCACAAACTTAACATAACTTTAAAAGAATCAAAAATATTAATATATGTAATATCTAGTTTATTTATTTTGATGTTTATTTAGACAATGTATATGCTAACTCTCTAGAGAATAAAACAATGCAATAAAATAATAAAAACAACCACTATAACCTTATCAATAGTAAAACAAGCCATAAAAACAAGCCAAGAACATTAAAAAAAACAAGAAGAGGTCTAAAATGAAATCTATAAACAGCTATCAGGTTAGAAGCAGACCATAAGAACATATAGAACCCTTAGATTAAAAGCCTGCATAAAGAGAAATATTTTGGTCTGGTGCCTAAAGTCAGTAAAGCAGGTGGCAGGGCAAATTTCAGGAGTGGAAATACATATTGCGAATTACTTTGGGCTGCTCAAGTGCAGGATTTTATGTGTGGTCCTCAATTCATGTGCAGGCTGTTCTTGCCCGGCGCACATGAATGCCACTTTCATGGGAGCTCTCTTTGTGTAATTGTGTCTGCAAATATTGTAGGCTCCTTTGCATTTCTTTAAGGTGTGAGAAAGTGTCAAGATCTGCATTTCAATGAATGGATGTGGAAGTGGGGGAAACTGAGATACTTTTAGCAGTTGAGGAGGAACTAATATCGAACGTGTGACTGTATTCACATGAAGCAAATTGAAGTGTGACTGTGCAAGTGAGTGCATGGAAAGTTGGAGGGGGGGAACGTGAAATTAGGTTCACGTGAGTGTCCCTAGGTAGTGCGTATTTCCACCCAGAGGTAAGGGCTACCACTGAAAAAGATTCATCTCTGGTTGCAAAACCCCCACCCCTGCTTTTTTAGGTGGGTGGACAGAGAGCAGGGTTTCAGAAGAGGATATTAACTGGGATCTGGAGACTATGGCCGTTTTCACACTGTCTATAAATAGTCCGAGACTCACGGAAGGCTGCTGGCTTTCTCTCCCGATTTTTGACGCCATCTGTTTACAAAACAACACAAACAGTGATTTATGGCGTTCTGTAATCGGATGGTGTTAAAAATCACAGAGGAAGCCGGAAGCCTTCCGTGAGTCTCGCGCTATTTATAGACAGTATGAAAATGGCCTATAGGATGAAGTGGAGCTTCAAGTTATTTGGCCCCATGCCATTTAGGACCTAAAAATTAAGAATCAGCATTTGGAATTGGGGCCAGAAACAGGCAGCCAGTGCAAATCTTTCAGCACAAGGGGATCTCTGTATCCAGTCCCATCCCCCCTCAACAGCTTGTGGGACTTCTGCATTTTGGACCCATTGATGTTTCAAAGGCAACTCTGAAACACTTATTGTAATGTAAAATACATTACAATAATCTTTAATAACAACAACAACATTCAATTTATACACCTCCCTTCTGGACAACTTAATGCCCACTCAGAGCGGTTTACAAAGTATGCTATTATTATCCTCATGACGATCACCCTGTAAGGTGGGTGGGGATGAGTGAGAGAGCTGTGACTGACCCAAAGTCACCCAGCTGGCTTCAAGGGGAGGAGTGGGGAATCAACCCCAATTAGCTAGATTAGATTCCTGCCACTCTTAACCACTACACCAAACTGACTTTGAGGTTTGAGAAAAAATAAAATTGAGAATAAAATCACCTGAGTAAACACTGTTTCTTTTTCTGACCTGTTATCTCTATGAAAGCCAAAACAAACTGAAACAGTTACATCATTTTATGAGGGTTTTTTATACTGCACTTGAGCTAATTAATATTCTTTCCCCCCCAATATCAATAATATTTATAGCACTCCAAATAAATGCACTGATAGACTTCATTTCACCTTGTGCCAAGGAGAGAGAAACCTGCAGTTTTAATTTAAACTTGTTTCTTCCAGTTTGTAGCGTTGGCAACTTGCAGGTCAGCCAGTAAGCAGGGGACCAAAAAACAGCAGTTCTCACTCTCTTTACATCTGCCAAATCTTGGCATGGGTCATTCTGTGCTAAATTAGAACTGATCTTTCAAAAGCTCAGGCTCATGCCAGCCTCCTGTTACCGCTCGATATACTTACAGTGAAATCCTAAGCAGAGTTACTCAAATCTACGCCCATTGAAATCGATGGGCTTAGACTGGAATAACTCTATTTAGGATTTCACTGTTAATGTTGCTTCTTTATGTCTGACATCTGTAACCTGAAATATAGAAGGATGAGGATAGGCTGACAGTAAAATCTGGAGTTATTTTATCCTTATTCCTAGTGACCTTTACATTGTTTGTTCACCATTGGACAATTCAAAGAGAGAATTCTCCATGTTGTAACAAGCTAAATAGTAAGGTTTCCTAGCATTCATTTATCTGTATCTTGTGTCACACACATTTCCAACATCTTTCCTGGAAAGTTACTGTAGGAATTTGCCACTTGGTAAATGATTATCTGGGAGAGAAGGCAGCATGGTATAGCAGAATATTGTCAGATCTTGGAAGCTAAGCCAGGTCAGTACTTGGATGGTGGACCACCAAGGAAGACTGTGCCGAGGAAGGCAATGGCAAAACACCTCTGCTTCTCACTTGCCTTGAAAGCCCTTTGCGGAGGTTGCCATAAATAAGTTGTAACTTGATGGTATACACAAATAAATGATTATATAGAGCTTTTGTAGATGACCAGTATAGGGAGGAGTGACTTCACATTTCCTTAGCATAACAAAGCTCTTTCTATCATCCTACCAAGTAATGTGGAGGATTTTACCATACATCAGGTGCAGTACCTAGGCAGCCAACTGAAGAGCTCTATTTCTCTTCAGAGTAGAGAAGATGCCTGGCCTGTACAGGCTAGGGTTTCCCCCTGCTTCTCTCCCTCCCCATCATCATCATCATCATCATCTTGCTGCTGTTGTTACTGCCTCTTCCTGCTCCAAATTCTCCTGCTGCCTATTTATTGGTTGCTGCTAACCTTCCTCACCTTCCTGTACTAAGGGATGGTGCAAGGTCTATATCCTTAGTCCATGGTCAGCCAACAAAGGTGCTTTAGTTCTCCAAATCTGTCCCTCTCAACCCCCACTCCCAAAGTTCCTCCATCCTTTGCTTCTGCGGCTGGCCTTTTTCTTTGCAACTTTTCCCCCTGCACCACACACATGCCCGAAGCAGATTCTGCTGTTGATTCTCACTGTCTCTTAGCCTCTCCCTTCTACTAACAACTACTCGCCCTCAGCACTGGGCCATCTTCATAGCACCCCTTAAAGCCTGAAATAAAAGATGCCGACAGTTCTGCAGTTTTTGTGCCTACAGTTTCAGATAGCTGCACCTTACAATATCTTCTCCTTTACCTGCTTCCTCTCCTTCAGATCATCGTCTCTCGCTCCCTTTCCCCCAGCCTTTATGCACCTACTGCCCCCTCTCCCACTTGCTCCATCACTTAGAAAGCAGTCATTTTCCATGATCTTCTCTCTCTCAATCCCTGTAGCTCATCAGTATGTAACCTTTTTGGCCCAAGTTCCAAATGAAACACTGTCTCTAGCAGCAAAGAAAAAGGGAAGGAAACAAACAGGGCTGTGCTGTGCTGGCCACAGAGGCAGCTCCTCTGAGCGGGGGGAATGGCAGTGACGTCTGCTGCTCTTCAGAGAGGAGGCAGCACCACATGTGCAGCTGGCAGCCCTCTGCACCTCACAGTCTGTGCAGAAGAACCAACCGCTGGCATGGGGCTGCTGGCACTTACCTGGGCTAGAGCCAGAACAAGTTTCAATCGATGACATCACCACTCCAGTCCCAAAAAAGTCCCAGGATGTGCTGTAGTCTGGCCCAAGTCAACTCCTTATCCACCCACCTACCAACTCTGTGCTTTTGGAACTAGCAAAATAGTCTGGCCTGTTGCCGTTGTCACATGTGCTGTAAAGCAGCTTATGACTGACATATGGCCCAGCCAACACTATGTATGGCTCTGCTCTGAGAATGGTGAAGGTCTGAGATTAACACACATCATTGCTTAGTAATGCTGTGTAATCTACCTTCTACCCTAACAGGAAGAGTTTGCATTTGAGCTCAGTCCAGGACAGCAAAGGATGTGTCACCATTTCCAACAGGCTTACAGCTGAATGTGTGTGTGTGTGTACAAAGAGAAGATATAGGGCAAATGTGACTTAATAGTTTTGCAGTGACAATAAACTATGAAGGTTCAGTATATAAGGAACAGTGTAATAAATGGAGCAAACATAAGTTTGCAATTTTATACCCATATTGGATTATACACTTTGAGATCTCTTGGTAGGTGCTGCGTGCATTTTTGTATATTTGTATTTGGGTGAGGGATAACGGACTCTGTAGTTGAAGGGTACTTCTTTTAATGACAACGCCAAACATTTGGGCAAGGAGGAATACAACCTGTGCAGCAGAGAAGGAAGGGCCAGAGAGATCTCCAGGGAGAGAAAACTATTCTGTATTAGTGACTTGCCTACATGAGGACAGCTTGCCAGGCTATCCTATGAAATTCAATAAAAAGAAGTGAGAAGAGGGTAGAGCTGGGAACAAGCACAGCTGCTTATAAAGAGAACCAAGCCAGGCTGAGAAAGAACTGTCCCTGTCTTCAAAGTTTCTTGAGACTGGAACAGGGTGAGAGGGAGCAGGAACTAGGTGCAGTATCAGCTCCTCCTCCGCATTCATTCTGAGGGGAAACAAGCTGTGAGAGAAAGACAGAAAACCTGCAAGGAAGCTGGATCTTGAGGTCTCCCCAACAAGAATCTTGATTCCTGACACCTGTTCGTTTCAAGTAATCACACTTGTGTTTTTCCCAATTGTATAGTGTCGATACAATACAGCTTTTTGAGATTCCAATTATTAGTTTCCTAGATTAATGTTCACAGGTGGATTGCTTGCGCAGCCGGCAAGAGTAGTCACTACTGAGATATGTGGACCCATGAAGGGCGGGTGCCACATATGTTCTCATATAGGGCTTCCGAGAAAAGTATCTTCTCCACTGAGAAACTAAAACCATGCCACTTACATCCAGAAGGTCATTTGGATAACTTTTTAAAGCAGTCCCCAAGTTCACTTGCATAGCAGAGACAGTTCTGCAGTGGACCTTGATGAATGGTTGCTGGAGCCTCCATCTGTTAAAAAACATTCCTGTAGGATCCAAAGCCAATGAATGAGCACATCTGACAGCTCTGTTTCTTTACTGCTAACCAGCTTTTCTCGCCAAGCATCAGCCTTCAACCTTGTTCCCTCTGCATTACTTTATGCTTTATTAAAGCATAAATCCCTAGCCCGTAGCCAAGGGAAAGGCTGTTAACTTTACCATTCAAGTACTTTTTCTTTTCTTTTTAAAAAAAATCTATTTTAAAGCAGGTAACAGATACAATGAATTTTTTTAAATATATCCTTTTTCTGAAGTCAACCGAGAACATCAAGCCTCTGTGCCCCTTACTACAATCTTTGTTCCATCTCTGAAAAAGTAAAAGTACTAAAACTGGTCCTGGCTGGATACACAAAGAATCAAAACTGTAATTTACTAACAATTCCATGTTTCTACCTTAAATATAAATAAATAAGACAGTTTCACAATCTTTAGAAAGAAAATAAATCTGTCCATTATTTTAGAAGGATTGTCTTCTCAGATATACATAACTCTATGCCTGGAATTCAAATCAACAGTATAAAATACCTAGATTATCTGACATTGAATGGCTACACTGTTATTATATAGCCAACTTCCACTCCTGTAACCGTGACAGCAATGGCATATATCCATGTGATAAAGCCTACACTGTGATAATACTCTTTCAGCTGTTTGAATGGAGACAGAAGGAATTCCAGCTTGTACTTTCAAGATTAATTTCTTATGCCTGCATAAACCTCTTCTATGCAGCCATTTACTGAATTGCTGCAGTAATGAGATGGTTACAAACATTCTGAGTGTCAAAAGAAATGTTTTTAATTGCTGGATTTTAATGGTTTGTTAATTTTAATGATTTTTGCTGTTTTATGGTTTCATCATGTTTTACTTTGTGAGTTGCCTTGCACAGGTTCTCAGGAGAGAAGGCATATAAATGTTCTATTTAAATAAATAAGGGTCCATCACAGAATGCTGGCTTTCAGGATGGCTGATTGCCTTCCAAAGCACAGCTTCAAATAACCACTGACAATCATTGTTTTATTTTTATGCTTGCCTATACATTTTATTGATAAATACAAAATACGAGAACATCAAACTGTTAAATCCAACCAATTCAAATAAATAAATAAACGTGTATACACCTACACAAGGGCCAAAACAACCACAGCAATCCTCTGCTGGGGTTGAGTGTGTCACACTGAGTAAATTCCAAATTCTGTCTTCCAGCAACGACAAGCTTAAAATATTATGGGGAGTATTTTAGCCTTCTAAAATGTGATGTGAAAGCATACACACAGGCAAACAGAGCTCTTTCAGACATTAATTGAATGCATGAGAGAAGAGAAGGGAATTACACATGCATTCCTCACTCCTGACATCTTGAAGTAAAAGGCAGACTAGCCTACACAAGTACAACTGTATACACACAGGGCACACTCTATACATCCATAACCCTGTTTTCCACACAAGTGTGTTTTGCATTTTAATGTTGTCTGGTATTTTAGAAATCTTTTTAAATGTTATGGTTGTAATTTGTATATATGTTTTGTTTGGTAAAGGCCAATGGCCATATACAAAAAAAATTACCTACCTACCTACCTGTTTTCCAGTCAGAGCTTTATGAATATACAGTTCTGTGTGCATTGTCTCTATTGTGACCTTCAAATGAATGGATGGAGACGGGCAGTGCCACTGCTATTGCATTCCCTATACCCCCACAAGTTCACAGTACTCTGATTACTGCTTCAATAAAGCTTTCAAGTGGGAACTCTGTTGTGGGTATGGTGGGGTGGGGATATTCTAGGGAATATCTGCTATATTTATCTAGCCAGTATTTTGACATCCAAGGAGTAGGGAGGCTGTCTGGATTTCTGCACTGCAAGATCCACAGCCAAAAAACCCAGTTCTGTTGGAGAAGTAATGCATCTCAAGCAAATTTGTATCCAGTTTCTTAATTGCTGAACTATGTAGAACTTTTGGAGATTGATGGCAGAGAAATGGAATGAAGAACAACAATGTAGAAAGTGTCAGTCCTGGTCCTGCCCTCCCAGCCAACTACTTGGAACGCCAACCAAATCGTCTCAATATCTAACTCTCCCATTATCCATTTGCTGGCTTCTATAAGGGACAGACATTTGTTCACTATTTTCCACAAAAGTCCACTGGAACGTCTGGACTGTGAAGTTGGTGCCATAAGAACCCTATTTTACATTGTGATCACATGGTAGGTTTATAGCTTCCTGTAACAGATAAAGAAAAGATGCAGCTGAAAAGACTAGATTTCTATAGACTGAGGTAGCTATGAAATAATCAAATATTAAACAGAACAACCTCCATGAGTGTCACAACTCAAAGTAGGATGCTAGTTCATTAATAATATTCTTTAAATATGTGTGCATATTTTAGTGCAGATATTTGCATCCATACCACCCTGAATGAAGTTGCAGAGTGCTAGTTCTGCCTTCATTTAGGATGTTTATGTGTAAGACAATCCTTTGAGATGCTCATTTAAGTTTCAGTCATTACCATCCATCTTCAACATAGAGCAAGCCCAGCTGTACTGGAGTGACAAAATGGAAATCAGAGCATCTGAGCTAAAAGGGCTAAGTGCATGTAAATATACTGCTCACTCAAGGGAGTAAAAGTATTCATGCAGTCCTTTAAAATAGCAATGAAAGAACCAAGCACAGCACAGTCCTCATAACCTGTGATTCCATAAACCTCAATGAAATCTGAGGTTCCTTATTTCACATAAACATAGGACAATAAATTATGCTCCTAGACAAGCAGTCTCCTCTGGCACATATGTCACACCTCTATCCGCAGAACACTATTACAGGGAAAAGTCTCACAGTCTCTACAGCAGCACCAAGATTTACCGTCAAACCTGTGGCAGCACTTCTATAGATGATTTTTAAAAATCTGCCAAGGGATTACCTTTCAAACATAGCAAAGGAAGCATTATTGACCTCTCAAGTTTGCTTGTGTGAGAAGCTGAAAATAAAAATAGCAAAAGAGCAGATTATCTAGATCCATAATAATGAGTGTCTCAGCATTTTTCAAGGTCAGAGTCACCGAGGCAGTTTCCATACAGATTGTATACCCAGGTTCCATACAAGTTATATGCCCAGGTTCAATGCTGTTGGGAAGTGAGTTCCCCCCCCCACTCCCCATGGCATTGTGGTGCATTGCGCACTCACCAGGGTTTCCTCAGATTTTTATAACATTATGACAGTGAATCTGTAAGGTTATTTGAACCCCGAGTTTTCATTTTTTTAAAAAACCTTAAGTTTCTAGCCCCTTTAGCTGTGGAGATATGCTTTCTCCTCTTAATATTTCCACAATGAAAGGGGCTAGAAATTTTCTTTAAAAAAATGGAGCTGGGAATTCAGAGACCCTAATACACATTATTGGTGTTTCTTGTGTGTCTTTTTTACCACTGATTTTTTTGCTCTATCCTCCACGCAGGTTGATTGATTGAGCTGTGTTTCTTCTGCCAAAGCAAAAGCACTCAGGGCTAGAAATCAGCCAAGGAATTTCTGTCTCTTCCCACTCTCTGAGGGTGGGACCCTGGCATAGTTATGCACTTTCAAGTCCATCTCCCGCTGCCCTGGATGGTGATTGGAAGTATAAAGAGTGTACCATTTTAGTTGCCAATGCAGATTTAAGAATGCAATGCTTTTTGGAGATGATTTCAGCTGATGGACAGGTACACAGAGAGCACTGTTAAACTGGTTACTCAGACACTGAAAGCTTTTTTTATTTTCAGCACAGAATCATGCTGAGAGGCACTGAGCCCCACCAACACTTCCATGCCATACAGTATCTAGGGTTCAGTTGAATGCTACCTAGCACCAATGGACTACCTTCCCCATTGCCCCCCCCCCGGCCGTACTGCTGACAGGCAAACTCTCTCCATCAACAGATGGTTCAGTGTTTGCCAAATTTTCCTTCTAACCTTCTAAGCCTTATTTTCCATATAACCTTCTAAGCCATGACATAGAAGGTGATCCTGTTGTTGTTGTTGTTGTTGTTGTTGTTGTTGTTAATCTGCCTTTCTCACTGAGATCCAAGGCAGATTACACAGTATGGGTGAAATATAATATAATCAACAGCTAGGATAGTCTGCAAAACATGCAGGGACATAGTTACCAGATTGCACATGGCAGCATGCAGCTCAGGAGCTGAACCCTGGTAGTGCATTCTTCAACATGGCATGGGATCCTGGAGCAAACTGCTTGCATTATATGGTATTTCTTCAGCACCTCTAAAAACATCAGTCTAAATGACTGCTTGGGTTGTTAGTCAAGTCAAGCACCTCTCATTTTGTGCTCTGAAGCAGTCCAAAGGATACTTTAGCCTGTGCTGGTGCCCTCACCTCCCCAAGTGGCTGACAAGGAGAAGAACTGTTTTAGTTTCCGCTGACCAGCTGGTAGAGACTAGACAGAACTTCCCAAGTTCCAGTGATGGCAGGGAGATTTTAAAGCCAAAGTTCATGTTAGAAAAAGGATGTGAGTGTAAGCACAAAGTATTATAATAACCTAATCTGGTAGGAGTGATGGTTAGGAGGAGATCCTATTTTCTAATAACTCTATTCTGGCATGTCAGACTACAAACAAAAACATCAAGTTTAAGGCACAGCTACAAATTAAAATTGGCCTTCACCATATACACAGTGATTTTTTTACAACTCTTCCTTAGCTGGTCTTTTTACTTGTTTTTCCTGAGGCTTTGTCCATTTCTCAAACAAGTTTGATCTTCCCAAGAGACTGTGTCAAACAACAAACTTCACTGAATGAGGCACATGAAAGCTCAGCTCAAAAGGAAAGAAAGAATGGGGAAGGAGGATCACATCAGCAGGACACTCCTCTGTTCTCAGCTAAGCTGCAGAAGTTCTGAAGCCTTTAGCTAACTTTCGTATTTTCTTAGTTCCCAAAAGCATATGGGAGAGTTTATTTATTTATTTATGTATCTCAGTATACACAACTTCTCATCCCAGTGGAGACTAAAAAGAGCTTACATCATTCTCTCCTCCTCCATTTTATCCTCACAACACTCTGTGAGAATGACTGGCCCAAGGTCACCCAGCGAGCTTCCATGGCACAGCAACCTGACTAGATTTCAGGTAGTTCAAGGCTCCAGCAATGAGAGCCCATAAATGGAAAATACGGATTATCGACGCGTGTCTTCCAGTTTCTCTAAGTGCACCCCTTCGTCTCCCTCACTGCATCAGAAAGTTCTGCCATTGTGGTGAGTGCAATCAAATGGAACACTTCAACTACTGGTGAATTGCACAGACTGGCAAAATCCAAAGGTACCACCATTGTTCCAATTTAGGCATGCCAACTCTGGGTTAGGGGATTCCTGGAGATTTGGGAGTAGAGCCTGGGGGAGGTGAGGTTTGGGGAGGCAGGACCTCAGCCATAGAGACCATCCTCCAAAGCTGCCATTTCCTTCAAGGGAACTGAGATCTGTAGTCTGAAGACAAGCTATGTCTGGGAGATCTCTGGATCCCACCTGGAGGTTCATAAAACTACTCCAGTTCTTTATGGCAAAAAAGTTTTCTCTATCTCTCAAGCTGTCTTGATCATATATAGTGCAGATATTACTGAATAAGAAGAAAGTAATATGAGAATGAAAAGTCATTGACAAAGCAAATCTGATTTGCATATAACCTTCTAAGCCATGACATAGAAGGTGATCCTATGAGAAAATAAATGACGATCCTCCATCCCAAGAGATCAACAAAGCTCTTTTTTACTTTCTACTTACAACTCCACATTTATCAGATCAGTAAGGCAGTTTGCAAGCTCCAAGCAAGGCAGTCAGTGATAGGACATTTTGGAGGGCATTCATTCATAGGGTTGCCATAAGTTGGAAGCAACTTGACAGCACATAACACACACAAAAGGCTATCTTAAACTTTTTGTGTGTGTGTTGTTCAGACTCTGCCCTAAGCAACTACCTCACGTAGCTATGTGGGACAAAAACAACCAGGGACTCCAGAGAAAGGGATTATCCTTTCTCTGGTTATGATATATTTGGTTTTGTCTTAGTAGTAAAATCATGCTGGCATATCTGGGAAATGTACATTGCCATGAGATCCCAGGGGAAAGGGTAGGATATGAATAAAAATAATAAGACAACATACACTGATCATCTCTTTTTGCCAGGGCCAGATCTACAGAACCATGAAGCAAATTCAGTTACTCCAGGGGGACTTTAAATTGATTTTTCTTCTAACTTTCTCTCCCCCCCCCCTTGTGATGTGCAGCAAACTGCTTTTGAAACTGGGAGCCCAAGTAGGCGTGACCACAAGTGACTTGTTGGCTTAAATCATACATGAAGCAGGATCACTGTGAGCAGATGGGAGAAGACAGAGAAAGTTCCAGGGGCCATGATTGCCCAGGGAGTTGCAAAAAGTGCCACTACGTGGCTTTAAATTCCACCGCCTGAGGGAAAGGGAAGGGGAAAACATGACCTTGGACCAGTCACCACTGTATCTTAGCTTAGCTTACATCACAAGGTTGTTATGAGGATGAAATGCAGGTAACCATGTATACTGCCTCCCAGCTCCTTGGAGGAAGGATGGGATAGAAGTGTGAGGAATGGGAGGAGGACAATGTACATTGCCCACAGAAATAACCAGCTATTAGTATTTCAGGCTAACATCAAGAGATATGCTATTTCATACAGTATTTGAGTAGGAGCTGGGTGGTGTGAAGGGAGAAACAGAAGTAATCGTTATCAGGGGGCCTGTAAGCAGACTGTGGGGCTTGACTTTCACAGCAAAACAAGGAGACCTACAAGGACTTGCAGGAGCCATTTCATTTCCCCCTCCACTATTTCCTCTTTCCCTTCCCTGAAAGCTCTCATAGCCTCCCCCTTCCCTGTCTCCTTCTCTCCTTCCCATTCAGCAGCCAACCTACCTATCTGTCTTCGTTATCTTCAGGTTTCCCTCCTTTCCTCCCCCTGGCAGCCCCTCTCCAAGAAAATTCTGGCCAAACTGCCAATCACTGGGCTGGGTCCAGATGCATAATAGGAAATCTGCAAGGAGTGGGGGGGGGGGGTTCACTTTCCTCGGCCCCACTCTACCTCATCTTTCTATCCTCCTAGAGCCCCCATATCCTCTACTTTTTCTACCCTTCATTTTTCTTCCCCATCCAATCTTCAGCTATATTCAGGGTTGCCAGGTCCCCCCACTTTCAAACTGGGGAGTGTAGAGCACCAGACCTTTTTATAATTTTTGCTATGTTTTGAGCTGATAGGAATCAGCCCTGCTGAGCCCCTGTTGCCTCCTGTCTAACTTGGGATCAGAATTGACATCATCAGAAGCCCTATGGAGCACATGCATGTGCCATTTCATGACATACTCCAGCCAGCCTCCCCACATCCCCCCCCTCCGCCAGCTGCAACAAGCCAAGTGAGTGGTGGCTAGGGGGGATTCTCCACCCACAGTAGGGGACACGCTACTCTAGTTATATTTATTATATACTAGCAACAGAGCCCATTGTATGAACAAATACAACAGGCTCTAGAAAATGGATTCAGCAGGCCCCTTCCCAGCGGCAAGTGGCCTCCCAGGCCGTGCCTCTTGGCCAGGCCCTGCCATCACCCCTTGTCCTCCCAAGGCCCTGCAGCAGCTGCAGAGGTGGCAGGAGACCACTTCTGCCAAGTTTGATGTGGAAAGTTGCCTTGAGCAGCTCCTCTGCTACAGAAAGAGGTGCTGGGAAGCACTCTGCTTTTTCTCTCCCTTCTCTCCACCCCAGCCCGCACGGCATTGAGCAGCTGCTCCTGGCAGGGTCAGCAGCCTGAGGATGGGCCTAATGATCTCCTCTAGCTTTTCTTCTCCAACACTATTAGTGTTCACACAGGCAGAATGAAGTGCAACCACGTGCAAATCATATTAGGAGCCCTTTATCCCAATGCAGAGCCTAGGCCGGCCCAGCTTCTTCTTGTTCTTCTTTTTAACTTCTTTTCCTTGTCTCTGAACTGTTAGTTTAAAGCAAGCTGTTAAAGACTGCAGTTGCATTTCACTTCCCATTGTACATCCTGGCCAAACAAAATAGACGCACAGTGCCTTGCGCATTTTCTGACTGTGCGTTCAGAGAGGGGAGTGGCAAGGGTTGTCACTGTGGGGGAGAGACGGGGAGAGAAGTGCAAGTGCCAAGATGAGGAGCTGCCAAGATTAACACAGAGAGAGGTGTGCACACAGAGACCCACGCACGCCCAAATTCACCAAGGCTTCCCTCTGCTCCCCTCCCCCTCCAGTTGTCTCCCTCCCTCCTCCCTATTTCCCCTCCCTTCCTATTTCCCCTCCCTCCACCATTGGGTGTAGTGATAAGAACTCTTCTTCTTCTTTAGTCCCTGATGATTGGCAGGGCTGACAGTGATGGTCAGGGTGCTAACATGGTGATGGAACAATGACACCTGGCAGGCCAATAGAAAAGCAAAACAAAATGCTTCGGTGCTGTACTCACTGTGGGTTTAGGGGAAATACAATGAGGCTGTCATCATTATGGTGATGGCAGCCAAGTCCCTGAATCTGCTCAGTGGAGCTGCACCACGCCTCTGCTTGCCTTCCCGTGTCTCTGTGAGTGAGTGCAAAGTCCCAGTGGGTGGGTGTGAGTGCACGTGGGTGAGTGTGGGTTTGGATGAGGGCTCTATATGGATGTGCATGGGGTGCGTGAGCCCCCCATCCCTCCACTCCTTCTCTGCTCTCTCTTCTGCAGCTTCCCCTTCTCCTTCCCATTTTGCCTCGTCTCCTGCCTGGCTCACTTGGCACCTTGAGCCTGCATCCTCCCGTCTCTTGCTAGCCCTCGCCGTCCGCCAGGTGTTCTGACCCCCTCTTCAGCTTTATTTCTTCCTGCCAAAATTCCCCAGCAACTTACACCACTACCATTGCTTGCTGTTTTTGGTCAGCGGCGGCAGCAGCTCTGGAGCTGGAGGAGGCAGCGGCAGTGGTGAGAGCCGCTGTGCCTTTCTGTGCAGCACCTCCCTGCTACCTCTGAGGCCCTTTAGAGGCAACACAGAGCTTTTCCAAGACCACAGAAGTGGTGGGGAGCCCTCCCCCCGCTGCGGGCCTCTCACTGCCAGTGCAGCACACCACGCTAGGCTGCGGCATCACTCAGGGCCTTTTTGCCACCTCTGCACTGTGGTGTGATGAGAGGCAGCAAGGCTTCTCACCAGACCCCTCCACTATGCTGCCTCTGCAGCCCCTCAGAATCCAGGCAGCAGGGAGGCCTGGCACTGCCCTACCAGGGCCCTGCAGCAGCCACAGCCACCAGGATAAAAAGTGAGTTGTCGGCAACACAGTTTGCTTTTTATGTCTTAGGATTTACTTCATTTATACCCCATCTTTATCCACAATGGGAACCCAAAGTAGCACCTCTCCTTCATTTTATCCTCACAACAACCAGTGAATTAGGTTAGGCTGAGAGTTTGGGACTGGCCCAGAGTCATCTACTGTGCTTCCTTGACAGAGTGGGGTCTCACAGATCCTAATCTGAAACTCTAACTACTATGCAGAGGAGTTAGCCGTGTTAGTCTGTGGCAGCAAAATCAAAAAGAGTCCAGTAGCACCTTTAAGACTAACCAATTTTATTGTAGCATAAGCTTTCGAGAATCAAGTTCTCTTCGTCAGATGCATGATACAGAGACTGACATGGGGTCTCTGTATCATGCATCTGACGAAGAGAACTTGATTCTCAAAAGCTTATGCTACAATAAAATTGGTTAGTCTTAAAGGTGCTACTGGACTCTTTTTGATTTTTCTAACCACTATATCACACTATCTCTCAAGGGGTGGCAGCTGTTGAACAGTAGCAAGCAGCCAGGCCTACATGAACCATGTATGTTGAGTGTTATCAAGTTGTTTGCTGGTTGCTCCCAGACTTGGCCCTGATGAGTCAAAGGCCAAAACAGCCCTGGAAAGGGCCCTGCCTCCTCCTCTTGCCTTTTACTGACAGAATCCAAGGCTTGAAGGCTGGCAATACTGTTGTTGTGATTGCCTAGCAATGATCAGTGAGGGCATCCATTTCTTAATGTTACAGGTGTTCCTTTTATTAATTGGAGGGGTTAACCCACAAATTTTTTTTTAAGATTTCAGGTTTTTCTACAACCCTGAGGCATTTTTCAATTTTCTAGAGAGATCTATCTTGCCTGTTCATGGCTCCCAGACTCAGAATTTAAGTATCCAAAGATCTGACTACAATGAGAATTAGACAGAATGATAGCAGAACCATTATTTCTAATTTACAAAAACATCTAGCATTTCAGAGCATGTTTACATGTAGTGTAAATGTAGGGGACTAGAATAGGATGAGCACATTTATGTCTTCAGTGCAATGAATCTGAATGTGCCAATCTGTATAGTGGGAGGAATCCTTCAAAAGTCTTATATTCATTGTACTTACTGAAAATAGATCTATGTAAATGAACATAATTGTATGCACCTAGCAATAAAATGCTGTCATCAGCATCCTAACAAAAATAATAAAAAAATGAAACTTAATTTATACCTATAATTCAGAAGAAAAACCTCAGCTGATAAATGCCTGATAAACATTCTTTTAAAGGTCTCTGATTTTGTGTGAGCTTGTAAGGTGTGGAAAATGCACAGCAACCTGACAATATGTTTGTTTGATTTATTCTTCAAAAAGCCTCTGGAGCCTTGTCAGCTCATCATAATTAATTCCAAGAGCAAAAGTAGCTTATTGTTTGCAGGAAGGAAGAACTGCCAGATTTTTTTGACTGCTGAGTGACAGGTTTGCCAGATTTTTTTTACATCAATGCCTGGAGCGTGCTTATTTCTTTATTAGATGTAGGTAGTGAAAGAACTGGTATTTTTGTTTTCCTTAACCCTCCAATTCTCATCCCAAAATGTCTGCCTTTACTCATATTCATTCTTGAGTCTAAGTCTATTGGCTGTTACTAGGGTTGCCAGATGACTGGGAAACAGTATCTTCGTAGTATCTTCATTGACCAGAATCATCATAC
This sequence comes from Eublepharis macularius, assembly GCF_028583425.1. Lineage (NCBI taxonomy): Eukaryota > Metazoa > Chordata > Lepidosauria > Squamata > Eublepharidae > Eublepharis > Eublepharis macularius. The sequence goes on along the minus strand of NC_072797.1, from coordinate 71,133,496 downwards.
ATGACATGGAGGCAAGCAATATCACATGGGAACATCTGCTGTTAAAGGCACCGAAGCAGGAGATGTTCTTTAAAAAAAAAAACACCTGTCTCATCGGTTGTTGAAAATGAGATTACCAGGTCCTTGGTGTACGATGTGTATTTTTTGTTTCTGAAATCTGTAAAGAACCATATACTTGAATGGGGGCTTAGACACAACAACCACAGTTGCTGTCAGTCTATAATAAAGGGAGAAATTGGCCTGATGGTTTTTCTCCTTTTACATGGGGCCATAAAGTATTAAATTTTTCTTAGGAGCCAAAAAAAGCCCTGAGATACTGTCCATCTTAGTATCCACAAAGTCTGAAGTAAGCCATGCTGCACCAAACAGAATATAAATTTCTAATTTAGGAAAGGGGGAAAGATAACATAATAACCTAATCATACTGTAATAACTATTCATATCAGACTTCACGTATTTGAAGCATATCTTAATGATCTTGTTAAGGCATGTTTGAACAAAAAACTAGCCCAAAAGATATTGACTTCATTTTAATTTCATATGTTATTTATATTATGAGCATGGAAAACTGATAGGGCCTGTAAAATAACAGAGCTGAGAACTTTTATTCATCTGACCTCCACTCAAATAGCATAACTCTATAAACCTACATTGGTCATTTTTTTTTACATGAAGAAACTGACCTTGAACAAGTCCTCCAATGTACTCTGCATAAACAGATCTTTTTTCAAACCAATCAGAAAATCAGACCTTTTTCCATTGGTAGCCCATATGCCAAATGTATGCAAGTTAAATTTAAGCCACCAACTAATTGTCCTAAGTGCTTCTCCCTTGGTGCAACAGCCCCTCACAACCTGATAATCAAACCAAACATGATATTGAGGATCTGTAATATAGGGCAGAGATAAGGGCAATTAAATTGAAGAATCCAATTTGTTACCCAAAAGAGGGGGTCTCCTTGTGAGTTGGAGGAGTTAGGTTTCAAGGAGATGCAGCAAGAGGGGGTAACCAGGAAATTTCCACCTATGTATACCAGGACTGTTCCCTGAGAGAACTCTCAAATAAACAGGCAGATGTTCTAAAGAAAAGGTTCTTTATTAACAGAGCAATAAAAGGCAAACACACAGAAAACACACACAGCACACAGAACTAACTAAGAAATTAGGGAGGAAATGGGAAAGCAGTTTGGGGGAAAGGGTATATTTACCAGTCTCAGACGGAAAGAGACGAAGGTCCACAGAGGAGCAGCAAAACAAGTAGTATTTCATGTAGAGAAGGAGCCCAACAGAGTGGGGATGCATGAGTAGGTATCGAGACACACACACTGGCTGGACAACCCAGTTATAGAGCGAAACACGCCCTGGAGCAAAACTGCTTCCTGCTTCCAGAAACAGTACCTTAATGCTTATCTGAAGATGGAACAATACATTGGAAAAGGTATGATATGACTATCTGAGCTGAACTATAGGTAAAAATATAGCTTGATGACCTGGTAGTATCAGGCAGGAAGGCTATCAGATGAGAGAGGAAAGGCATTGATGAAATTAGGCAGGGAGGTGTCTCTCAGGAAGCCTCGTTATCTCTGCTGCTCTCAAGGGCATGGAGGCCGTTAGTCAGTCATCACCCTATGACTCATGGCTTGATAACTTTCCAGTCTCCAAGCCAGGTGGCATCCATTCTGCCTGGGGTCAGGCAGTGTCTGGGACTTCTGACAAGGAGTTCATGATATTCCATAGTATGAGGGAGGGGTCTGACTGCTAACAAATTCAAGTTTGAGAGATTCCTGGAAATTCCTGCCATTTCCTTCAAGGACAGTGATCTCTAGTCTAGATGCCAGTAGTAATTCTGGGAGAACATTTAGTGGCTTATACACTGTCAATGAATCATGATGATTAATGAACAATCAAGGTCAGTTAAGTAGGAAGGTTATGATCTCAGACCTGCATTATGCATTGGTAACATGGATCAAAGGAGCATAAAGTTGTCAGGTTGCCCACCTCAACACTCCATACTCGTGCTCCTGTTTATGAAGCAGCAGAATTAAAAATGGGTAGGAGCAGCATCATGCAATGCCATGACATTTCTACCCAGAAGTGACACTACAGCATTTCACTGTGCTTTATTAGTTTCCAAAATTTCTACAGTTAAAACCATAGAGATTCTGGAAATTCCTAAAGTGTTGCTGATGCTGTGATGTTTCTGGGAACACAACTGAAAGCAACATCATGGCATTGTGTAAAAATACTTTCCAGAGACTCCACCCCCCTCCCAGTGCACCCAGAGGTTGCCTTGGCTGACAATCCCAAAGGGGGAGGGGTGAAGTTTGAGCTTTCCAGGCAAGCTGACAAAAAGCAGATTTGTGGGGAGGCGTCATTGATGCTGTCATAAAGATTAGTAGCCCCAGTCTAGCCCTAACTACTCCCCTCTGCTCTACTTGTATTTTATAAATCAATAGATAGTACAAAAGTGTCTCCTCACAAGGTGATCCTATAACCCACTATTCCTAGACCTTCCTACCACTGGTAGGGTGCAGAGCATGGAACAATATGCCATTGTTACTAATTTATGTTATTTATTTTGAAAATTTATAATCTGTTTTTCTATTTTTAAAGAAGCCAAAATAGTTTTTCTTGCCCTTTCATTCACAGAGAATATATACCCATAATGGAAAACTGTCAAGTACAAACTAGCTGTAATGGTAGGTGGGGGGGGGGGACTGCACCAATAAACATTTAATTACAGCTGCTTAGAAGTGGTCACTCACAGCTCAGTTTGCTTAATTTCACTACTCAATGTAAATGTCCACATTAAATATAAATGAGCACATCAAAGTTCTCTGTGTTCTGCCTCACCCACCCCAGTTCTCTTAGTGAGACTGACTAGCTGCATTTGTGAGGACATTCTTTTTCTGAAAAAAATCAATAAACATTTTGCCACATTTCTCTGAAACTATTAATGGCACTGCATTGTAATTAAAAGGTACCAGCTTTTCAAAAATGAAAGACCCAAGTTCTGCATGACTAAACTGCACTGAAATATTTATAGTCTCCTCAGCTCTGACGTGTTCAGATTGTTCTCAGGCACTTCCCACTGCAGGGGCATGACTGACTTTCAGCTTGTACCAGAAGGCTGAGGGCTGACCAGCCATGGGGGACTCTGAGTCACCGGCAGCGCTACAGGAGGTGGAGGTTACAGATCCCACACCCACAAGCAGTAGGTTGAGGCAAGCCAGTTCTTGTGAGCTCATCGCTTCGTAATTTTCCCTATAACCAAAGCTAGCTTTTTAGAGTTTCCTTGCTGCATGTGCCAAAAGCTGTATAGCTCAAAGGCTTTATGGCTCAAGAAGATGTGAGAGGGATGCTTCCGCCATGCCGTCTTCCCAAATAAAAAGCTGTTTGATATAACCATTGGTAATAATTTATGCCCCTGGATTCAAATCACTCCAATTTTTTCCCAAAATCAAAGCTAATACAAACACTAGTTTTAAATAGTTCCTACTGTCTAAGCAGGGGTGCAGTGCTTCAGACAGAGCATTTCTGTGTCGCCATATTAGCAATAGCGATGTGCTCAGAATATGTGACCATAAAAGTAGCACTATATTACTCTAGAAGACCCTGTGAAAGATACTCATGTAGATATAGATCTCAACCGGATAACCTTGGGGGGGTTTCCTATCAGCACTCTATTTGGATTTTTGCTTGCTCCATTTCAGCAATTTTTTTTTGCTCTGTATCAGATTTCTGCTTGTTTCTGCTACCCTTACCCTGCTATATTGTTTATTGAACGGCCCAGCCATTGATCCTATTGACTTATTCTATATAATCTGCCTTGAGTCTCAGTGAGAAAGGTAGCCTATAAATAATGTAAATAAATAAAATAAAAGAGAAATAACACATAACATAACATATAGTTTTCTGCTGAAAGTAAACAGATCTGCCCCAAAGTTCTAGATCCTGGACCTATGCTGAAAGAATATTAACATCCCTAAAGTGTGGGTATTTCCTTTGGAGGCTGATCACTAGAAGTGGAACTCTTCATGTACCTATGGAGTGAGTGAGTGAGTGAGTGAGAGAGAGAGAGAGAGAGAGAGAGAGAGAGAGAGAGAGAGAGCAGTTGAATTAGGAAAAAGAGAGAGAGAAGCAGCCAGGTAGCTGTGGGTAGCCTCAAGCTCTTCATGTGTCGCAATAGATCTACTACCCTGCAAGAGAACGTCTTTGCCTCCATCTTTGTTCTATTTGCATATTATACATGATGCAAATATTACAAAATTTCAGGCAGGTAGCCATGTTAGTCTGCAGTGGATAACCAAAATTTGGGTCCATAGCCTGGAAATCCAGTTGGTCTTTAAGGTGCTACTGGACCCAAATCTTGCTCAAATATTACAAAGATACCCCAAGTTCCCAGTTCATTTCCCTTCAGATAGAACCACTGAAGGCCATGCTGCACTTAGAAATTCTCATCACTTGGAAAATCAGGGAGTACAGACAAAATATTCCTATAGATTTTGTCCATAATAAATTACAATAATTTGTAATTTATGTACATTACAAATGGAGGATGCCCTCCCAGTGTAAAAAAGAGAATTCTTACTCTAGATAAGCGGTGTGTCACTTTACCTGAAACTCAGTGAAAAGAGGGCAATATAGGCTGGATGTGTGATGCCCTTTAAGGCTGAGGGAACTTAGTTGGAGTTGTCATGACAACTTGCCCTGTAGTGAGAACCTGGTGTGGATGACACAGATGTAATTGAGGACTAATGAATTCAGAACACTTCTCAGCTCCTGACTTTGGCTTTGCTTTTTAAATTATTGTTACCAAAAATGGCTCTAAGCAGTGCAAATTGTATATTAAACTTTCAATCTCATTAATAATCCTAGTCACCACTTAAATACAGAGGTTAGCGTCATAACTATTGCTCACATTTGCTTTAAAAGCAAATTGAATTTAGGAGCACTGGGACCGTGTGGGTGCTAAGCAGAAAAACAGTTAAGCAAGCAGGGGAATAATCTCCACATTTACAGCTGAAATTTGTTTCCTAAACTAACTCAAAGGAGCCCCATTTCAGGGGAAAGCCATAACTCAATAGCAAAGCATGCAGCTTGCATGAGGAGTCTCAGGTTCAATCCTAGGCATTGCCAATGAAATTACCACATGTAGCAGATGCTAAGAAAAGATATTTTTCTGCATAGGACTCTGGAAAGCCACTGCCAGTTGGATTACCCAATAGAAACAGCTCAGCCAATGGTCTGGTTCCATATAATACAGTTTCACAGTTTTGCACCAAGGGAGGAACCAAAACCTGTTCATATGACACAAAATCTAGACAGTGAAAGTGAGCAAGAACAGACAGATGCAAAGTTCTGGCAAAGTATTCCTTCCACATTCATCACAAAGGTTAACCAATTTTATTGTAGCATAAGCTTTTGAGAATCACAGTTCTCTTCATCAGATGCATGGAGGGCAAAAAGAAACTGGTCAGATATAGACGAGGAGAGGGGAGGGCGGAGTAGATGCAAACAGCTCCTTCTGATATGGAGATGCAAACAGCTCCTTCTGATATGGAGATCAGTTTGCTTCTGTTGAGGAAATCAGTTACCTCTGATAATGAGATAACCGTTCATAGTCCCTATTCAGTCCCAGCTTGACAGAGTCAAATTTACATATGAATTCCAATTCAGCAGCTTCCTGTTGGATTTTGTTTTTGAAAGGTTTCTGTTGAACTACAGTGACCTTTAAGTCTTTGATGGAATGTCACCTTTAAGTCAGTGACCTTTAAGTCTTTGATGGAAGGGACATGCATCCCTTTAATCTTTCCGCCATAATTTTCGCAAATATTTTATAGTCATTATTCAGCAACGAAATTGGCCGATAATTCTTAACGTTGGTCAAATCCTGTCCATCAAACTGATCTCCATATCAGGAGCTGTTTTCATCTACTCCGCCCTCCCCTCTCCTCCTCTATATCTGACCAGTTTCTTTTTGCCCTCCATGCATCTGACGAAGAGAACTGTGATTCTCGAAAGCTTATGCTACAATAAAATTGATTAGTCTTAAAGGTGCTACTGGACTCTTTTTGATTTTGCTACTACAGACTAACACAGCTAACTCCTCTGGATCTATCACAAAGGTTAGGACCATTTCACACAAAACACGAGTGTGCATACACCAGTATTTTATTTATTTATTTATATTTAATTTATATTTAATTTATGCTATATATGGGTACTAGAAAGTACTAGTACTACATATCTGTTTTAATCTATGTATTGTGCTGGCACTAAGTCCTTGCAACACGAACATAAAAAATACATTTGAAAGGCATGAATCATTCTGATACATTGTGGAGTACATCACAGGTAGAATTGCATTACATATAAAATAGGCCTTGAAGTACTAGTATACCAATTTGGAAGCTCTGATGAACTGTGCCGTTCTTTCATCATCGGCCAAATGGTGCTGAGGAAACTTCAGTTGTGATCAAAGTAAAGGGTTAGGAAACGGGAGGAAAGAGGCACCACGATGTGCATATAAGTATAACGGCACATTTGCAAAGGCGAGCATGACAATCTGGCATGTAGGATCAGGTGGTTCTGCCACTGCTGGGCTTTCAAGTGGCCAGAGGATAATAAAACCTCGGGGACTTATCATATAAAATGGTTTATATGGTCAGCTTTATGCCCTCACAGTGAAGCAAACTAGAATGTATACTCTGTCAGCCCTCGGCCCTTATAAGGCACAGGAATGGAGAAGGACGCGAGAAAATTCACATAGCAATCACAGGTCACTTCCACACGTCCTTAATGAGATGGCCTGCTAACAGGACTTTGGTGGGTTATCTCACTCATTAAATACGTCATCATTTCCCATGCGTGAGCAGGTCGTCATGATCCCGGGTTTTGAGTGTTTTTTGTGAAACTTGTTTTGTTCCGTTTTCATTTTTGATGTCGCTTTTTTCGCATGATTATCTAACGTATCAATGCATCTGGAGGCTTTTTGGGGGTTTTGAAGTGCCCTCCCACAAATCTCCAACCCCTCCTCTTGCCATTACCCCTCCCACACAAGCATCTGGCTTGCATGCGCGATCGTATAAGTCCTCCCTCCCTTTTTTTTTACTTATTAAAACGGCCCCTGCACTATTATGATGCAGTGCTTGCTAAACTCAGCAATCAGACTATCAGTTTAGGAACAACATTGGGAACAGAATGCCATTTCTGATTTTATTTCAAACTAGCATTAAAACCTGTTGTTTTGGAAAATATAACAGCTCCTAGCAGCACTTCCCTCCACCCCTGCACCTCTTCCTGCGGCATCAGTCAAGAGGGGGATGGGGAAGAGAGCAGCAGCTCCCTCCTCCTCTGATCCCTCAGCCACTGCTTGGCGTGTGCCCGGCCCTCCCAAGACCCCACAGAGGCAGCGGGGAGCACCACCACCACTGCCGTGGGACGTTAGGAGGGCCTTGCTGCCGCACTGAGCTTTCCTGCAGCCTTTGCTGAGCTCTTCCAGGCCTCTGGAGGCCCCAAGGAGGCAGCGGAGAGGCAAACTGTTTTGCCCCTTACTCGCTTCTTATCCCTGCATACTGTGTCTCCGCAGGGATAAGGAGTGCGTGCCAGGGAACATGGTTCGCCTTTTATATAGTAGGATACGAAATCATACTATTGCACTACTCTACTGTTCACGTATTTATTAAACACTTTTGCATTTAAAACGTTGGGAAATCAACAGCAGAGAACAGAGTACTACGCATGCCCAGTTTCTACAGAAACTGAAAGATAGGACAACGATATAATGCAATCCCACGTGCTCAAAAAAAAAAGGAAAGTTGGGCAGCACTGCACCATTTGTGACAAGGTGCAGAAAGAACGCGCTTTCTGTTTTGGGACCTTTTTTCCTTTTGCTACGAACACACACAAGAAACGCATGAGGACGCTGCGTATGGAAGGGGAGTTATGAAAGCGGGTTGGGAAGACTCGGCTTCGGGACAGAGAAAGCCCGGAAAAAAGGAACATGTGGAAGCGACCTAAGTATTTTCTTATATGTTTCATTTTCTGGTAAGGAAAGACAAACGTCCTTAGAGTCTACCTGAATTGCCTCCCTTCATCCCTACCTCTGTTTCCCTTGCCTCCCTTTGTTTCTCCCCTTATTATGGATGTATCAAGGACCCTTTCAAGGATCAAAGGTGTATCAAGGCTCTCGTTGCACTTTCGTACATGCCCAGGGTAATGCTGATCACCACTTTGGGATTAGAAGGAATTTTCCTCCAGGCCAGATTGGCTTGGGATCCTGGAGGGTTTTTTGCCTTCCTCTGGGCATAGAGAACGGGCCTCTGAGGGAGGTGAGGGGGTGAGGTAGCTGTGATTTCCTGCATTGTGCAGGTGGTTGGACTAGATGATCCTTGAGTTTCCTTCCAGCTCTATGTTTCTGTTTTCTGTATTTCTATGACCCATCTTTTTGTACTTTGTCACTTAGTGTGTTAAGAGTATTAATATTATCCATGTATCCAATAGCTGGCCTCCATATGGACAAAGGAGGGCAACCCAGCTGATTGGGGGTTAAAGGAAAGGCTTACCGTTCAAGTGTCATTCGTCATGTGTAGCTTGGCCCTCAGTGAAATTGCTGAACCCAATGAAATGGGTTCAGGACAAACAAAAGAAAATACTTCTTTATTCAACGAGTAACAAAATTATGGAACTCAGTGCCAGTGGACATAGTAATGGCCATGACCATAGAAGGCTTTAAAAGGGAGTTAGGCAGGCAGACAGGCCATTTGACTTACAGGGAAATTTCCTAGTAAGCCACTTACCTTAGAGGGCTGCTGGTGGCCAGGAGAAAGCAGAGCTAAGCCCCATCAGCTCTGCCAATGCCTCAAAGGCCTCATCGCTCATCCCCTTCATCAGCAATGCCAACTGGTATCAGCTCACCAGTTGCCTCTTCCCACAGCACTACCAGTTTGTAGGAGGGTGCAGTGAGTGAGCTAATGCCCACTAACTGAGCTGAGCCAGCACCACGAAGGCCTCCCAGCCTGGCTTACTTCCAGGGCCATTGACGCTTCCAAGTCTGCTCCTGCTAGCCATGCTGACTAACAGCATATACTGAGTGCCAGTGCTAGGAGGCAGCATCAGAGGAAGGCCACTAAAACTTGCTTTTTTGGCCCTCCAGGGCAACTGGTTGGCCACTGTGTAAAACAGGATGCTGGACTAGATAGAGCACTGGTTTCTTCCAGCAGACTCTTCTTGTGTGTGAATAGGCGAACCTGCTCAGCAAGGCCAGAGTTCTGCAAACAGAGGGGAGCTCCCAAGTTTGTAAAATGTTATTTTGAAAAACGAATGTCAACATAAGAAGTCTAAAATAACTGGGCAGTGACATCTGCATGTGCACAGACATTGCAAAACCAAAACACCCCCGCCCAAACCCTACCAGAGTTCCAGAGGCCCTGTCGGTTCATGTGGCAATCCAAAATGGCATGGGCACATTCATAGCATCCATCAGAAGGAAGTGAGGGGGGCAACTGGAGCTTGAGTTCTTTTTATTCAAATCCTTTCCACAGTATCGTAGCTATATCTTCAAAATGCAGCACAGATATACAGGTTGGTGAAAGCTACCTCCACTGATTACTGATAGATGCCAAAAACACTGAAGCAATCACCCCACCTTCTTCAAACAACTCTGTGATTTCTTTCTTATCATTTCCCAATAATTCTGATTTGTGCCTTAGACAGTGGCCATTGCTCCCAACTGCCATTATATAAAGAGATAACGATTTCTTGCCAGCTTTTACCTGGCTTAGAATGAAGTCACCAACCCCAAAAAAGAGCTTGTGAATGATTCACCATTGATCTCAGGAAGCGTCCAGTCCCATGGGGACACAATCAGCCACTGAAGCTGTGTAATGCTTCAGTGATTAGAACACACAGGCAAACTGTCTTTTGTAACATGATTGCTCACTGACTTTGAGAGACACCCATGTCTAGCTCTAAAGACTGTTATGAAAACATAATCCTGATAACATGTCTTCGCCTACCTGCCGACTTACATTTTCCTTGACTGCATGGTTCTCCACTTTCACAATATATCAAGCTTTAACTGTGTTACAAACAATCTTCAAACTTTAATGGTGTCAATGTGATTTTATTTAATCATTTTAATGTGCAATTTAATAGTTAAGAAGGCATAATCTAACAAGAAAATGCTTCATCATGCTAGGGAATTAAGAGTAAAATGATGGAATATAATAGGAACTATATGGAAGTTTAGGCAAATCTATTGAGTTCAGCTAAGCTCATTGCATTGTCTAATTTATTTGCTGTCTGGAAAAAAGAGTTAATTGGAACCAGAAACTTTACACATTGTCCCAGCAGAAACTGGCTGCAATGAAAGGCACAACCTTTTCCGGTTTAGTATATTAAAAGTGGTAATTTGTTTAAGAATGGTCAAACAAACGGTTGCTTGAGGATAAGAAAAATAAGAGAGACTTGCTTAAGAGTGAAATAAATGCCATAAATAAAAATAAATACAAACATAGGAGTAAAATAAATGCAAAAACATGCAAATTGGTAACAAAACTCCACTTGAGCCAGCATATTTGCATTATTAATAGATGTTAAGAGGACTACCCCTCTCTCTGCTCTATTTATTTTGAAGTCAGGCTGCCAGCGCTTTCAACTTGCCAAGTTCCTCTAATGGAGACACATGGGATTGGGCCCACTCTGTAGAATGGACCCATTCCACTCCACTCCACTGTGCATTTCTTTCCTTGAGCCACGACATTCTTTTGCTGTTGTTTGCACATTTCTGGTCAAATGTGAAAGAAGTTACAGCACAGGAATAATAGGCAAATGTCCCCTCCTCTCCAGCTTGCTGCATCAAGCAACAGCCTGGGGCATTTGCTGGACTAAACTTGCTGGTGGAGTACTCCGATCTGATTTTGAAAGGGCAGCCCATGGTTCTTGTATGTTGTTAGGCTTGGTTATGGGTAGTAGTGACATCATGAGACTTGAACTGCATGGCTGAGATGCTTGCTCATTAGAAGATACACTTGCAGGGAGATGCACCAGCATGCTGCTTTACTGTTACAAGCAGGCAACTTGTAGGAAACAATCAACCTCACACAACATCTGGCCCAGTACCTTAGAGAATAATGTAAGGAAGCTAGAGCACCTTTCACAAAGAACTGACTTTTTGGGTACAAAATCACAAACTGAAGCTCTAATCAGAGACCGCAGCCAGAATGAGATTTATATCATTTGTTGCTGGGACACATGATCTGAAAAATAGCTGGGATCAATAGTTACTTGACTTCTCTAAGATGAACAGCTTCAGTACAGTGAATTCAATTAATACCTACATGCTGTGTTTTTACTGATAGTTGACAAGAATTCCATTCATAGACACAAAGACAAACAGTGTTAGATATCCATAGAGGGGGCCTCTTAAAGGAGAATATTATCTCCTTTTTCCCCTTAAGGAGGTCATGTTCAGTAACATCATCTGTGTACACATCCAAAAGTTTCCTCTGGGAGTTAGAGAACTCTACTCTTGGTTACGCTCCTAAACATGTAGTAGGGATGGGAATTCTTCTTTAAAAAGAAGTACATATTCCTGTTCCCTTGTTACTTTGTTTGTCATAGTGAGAACAGAGCAGTCATTTAAACACATGAAGAGGTTTTCTAATATGGCATGTAAAGACGGCCCAAGTTAAAACATTTTCCTACAGCAGAGATGGGCTAAGGAGACCCCAGATATAGGGTATGTACAGAGGTACGTGTTTTGAGAGGTGAGTTCGCTGTGGCAGTGCAATCAGGATTTGAATTCGACGTGCAACTTTCTCTTCTAGATTGCTCAGGGAAAATCCATTCCAGTTTGGAGTAAAAGAGACTGTACACAGTACTGGCTGGTTTATTCTTGTTTTTTTTTTTTGAAAAAATTTTTATTGGGTTAGAATATTATTATTTTTACATTACATTCAATTTTCCCCAAATTTTTCATTTCTAACCCCCTCCCTTTCCCCCCCTTTTATTGACTTCCAACAGCTTTCCCACCCTTTGTCCCTTTTCCCTTACTTCTATCAAATTCCTCTGTCTAAAACAGATATACATTCTCCATTATATTAAGCAGTACATCTTTAAGTACTTTTCTTTTTATACACCCAAACTGTACGTCTTTAGATAAACAATTTATCCCATTTTCCAGTTTTGAATATTTCTATATATCATAAACCTATATATCATAAACCATAAAAATCTTACATTTAAATCAAACAATTTGACTTGTTCTCTATATATTACTCATTCTATCTTTTTATGGTAATTCTATATAGCTCATCACATAGTCAATCAATTTGACTCTTCTGTACATTCAGTTTGGTGCATATAAATCTTATCAAAGAAAGAAAATATTGTTAATTACTCAGTCCTCATATTTAAACCTTATCATTAATTATTTTCTATCAATATTCTATCTGTTAACCTATACATATCTATATATATATCAATCTATCAAACTAACTGCTTATAAATTCACATTTATCTCTTCCTCCCCCGGTAAAGTCACCCCTCTCTTTTATACTTTTATTATACTTCAGTAGTTCTCAAACTGCCACAGTTTTCCTCCCACCTCCCATTTCTTCTCCAGATATTGTTTCAGCTTCTCCCAGTCTGTGTTAAACTGCCCTGAGTCCAGATTTCTCAATTTTCTTGTCATCTTGTCCATTTCTGCCATGTACAGCAATTTGTAGATCCAATCTTCGATAGTTGGCACTTCTTGTACTTTCCATTTCTGCGCATACAAAAGTCTAGCTGCTGCTGTCATATAAAATATCAACGTCCTATGATGGGCTGGAATTCCCTCCATTCCCAAGTTTAGCAGCAGGAGTTCTGGGTTCTTGTTTATTTGAAACTGTAAAATTTCACTCATTTCTCTTATTATTTCCCCCCAGTACTGCCTAGCTACCTCACACGACCACCACATGTGATAGAGGGAGCCCTCATGTTTCTTACATTTCCAGCATTTATTAGAAGTATTCAAGTTCCCTAGCGCAATCTTCTTTGGTGTCATGTACCAACGATAAATCATTTTGTAAATGTTCTCTTTAATATTAGTACATGTCGTTATCTTCATTGTAGTTTTCCACAAGTATTCCCATGCCTCCATTGTTATTTCTTTGTTGAAATTTATAGCCCATTTCACCATCTGTGTTTTAACTATCTCATCCTCAGTATACCATTTCAACAGTACTTGGTATACCTTGGATACTCTTTTCTTGTCTTCTTTAAGAAGGGTCTGCTCTAGTTCCGAGTTCTCTGTTCGTATGCCCCCCTTTGCAGAGTCCGAATTGTATAAGTCTCTAATCTGTCTATACTGGAACCAATCATAGTTAGGTGATAGTTCCTCTTGCGTCTTTATTCTAAGTTTAGATACTTCAGTTTTAGTTATTTCTTTGTACGTTAAACATTGTTGTTCATTATCAACAGCTCTCGGATCTATCACCTCATATGGAACCACCCACAAGGGGGTTCCTTCTTGTAGGTAAATTCTATACTTCTTCCAGATTGTATATAAACTTCTCCTTACAAAATGATGCAGGAACATCGAGTTGACCTTTACTTTGTCATGCCATAGGTATGCGTGCCATCCAAAAAATTTTTTATATCCCTCTAGGGCTAATAGTTTCTTATTCTTTAATGTCATCCACTCTTTTAACCAAACTAGGCAGATTGCATCATGATAAAGTCTCAGGTTGGGCAGTTGCATTCCGCCTCTTTCCTTTGCATCTTGTAGAACTTTTACTTTCACTCGAGGCTTCTTGCCTGCCCAAACAAAATCTGATATTTTCCTCTGCCATTTTTCAAATTGTTTAGAGTCTCTGATGATTGGTATTGTCTGTAGCAAAAACATTACTCTTGGTAACACATTCATCTTAACTGCTGCAATCCTGCCCAACCATGACAAGTTCAATCTATTCCATTTGATCAAATCTCTCTATATCTGAGTCCATAGTTTTTCATAATTATTCTTGAACAAATCTATATTTTTTGCAGTCAGCTCAATTCCCAAATATTTCACCTTACTTGTTACTTCACAATCCGTTGTTTCCATTAACAATTGTTGTTTCTGCTTAGTCATGTTTTTGCATAATATCTTTGACTTCTTTTTGTTAATGAAGAAACCTGCCAAGTCTCCAAACTCCTTGATCTTATCTATCACTTTTGGCATGTTCTCCAGTGGGTCTTCTACAATTAACATTATGTCATCCGCAAATGCTCTGACCTTATATGAATAGTCCTTTATTTTTATTCCTCGAATTTCCTCATCTTGTCGTATTTGTATCATCAGAATCTCCAATACTAAAATGAACAACAATGGAGATAACGGGCAACCTTGTCTTGTTCCTTTACTAATCGTCAATTTCTTGGTCAATTCATCATTCACTACAATTGCTGCAGTCTGGTCTCTATAAATTTCCTTAATTGCTCTGATGAATCTTTCTCCCAATTGTAGCTTTTCCATAGTGGCAAACATAAAGTCCCAGTTTAAATTGTCAAACGCTTTTTCAGCGTCTACAAAGAAGAAACCAACCTCTTTGTCACAACGCTTGTCATAATATTCAATAGCATTGATCACTGTCCTTAAATTGTCTCTTATTTGTCTGTCTGGCAAAAAGCCTGCTTGTTCCTCCTCTATGACCTCCGAGAGCCACCCCTTCAATCTCTCCGCCAATATCTTCGCAAAAATTTTATAGTCATTGTTAAGTAGTGATATAGGTCTGTAATTTTTCACGTTAGTCAGGTCTTGGCCCTCTTTTGGGATCAATGATATGTTCGCTTCACTCCAAGTATCTGGAATCCTTTGATCCCTAAAAACTCCATTCATCACCTCTTTTAGGAATGGTGCCAGTTCATTGGCCATTGTCTTATAAAATTTAGCCGTAAGTCCATCTGGCCCTGGCGCCTTTCCTAGATTTGCAGATTGTATTGCCTTGCTTATTTCCTCATCAGTTACTTCACTGTTCAACTTATTTCTCCAAGCTTCCGAGATTTCTGGAAGGTTGGTTTTCTCCAGATATGATGCTATTGATTCTTTGTTTACTTCTTTTTTATTATACAGCTTAGCATAGAATTTATAAAAGGCTCTACTAATGGTAGTCTGCTCCAAGTACATTTTATTTTCTTCACAAATTTTATTTATTATTTTCTTTTCCCTTTTCTTCTTCAATTGCCATGCCAAATATTTCCCAGGTTTATTAGTACCCTCAAACGCTTTTTGGTTCAGTCTTTTAAGGTTCCACTCCAATTCTTTATTACTCATTGCTGTTAGCTGTTCTTGAAGAATTTTAATTTCCTGGTATACTTTCTTTTTCCCTGGTCTCTTTTTTAACTGTGTTTCTTTGGCTTTTATTTTCTCCTCAATCTCTTGTCTTTTCTCCTCTTTCTTTTTTCTTGCTCTGCCATTTAAGTCCATTAGTATGCCCCTTACAACCGCCTTGTACGCATCCCAAACTTTGTTGGTTGGTACTTCTTTATTCACGTTGTATTGTATAAAAAACTTTGTCTCTCTTCTCAGTATTTCCATATTCTCTCTTTCCTGTAACAAGTCCTCATTTATTCTCCAGGCTTTCCTTTTTCTCCTTTTTCCAAATTTCCACATAATTGGGTTGTGATCTGAGCCTACCATCGGCATTATTTCTACCTCCTTAGTCCATAACGCTAAGTCTTTTGAGGCCCAGATCATATCGATTCTTGATAATGTAAAATGCCTTGCAGAATAAAAAGTAAACTGTCTACTTTTAGGATATTCTCTCCTCCATACATCTTCGAGAGTCTCTTGTTGAATCAACTCAAAAAAGAGCTTTGGCAATAGTCCTCTTTTCTTTTGTGCTGTTGTAGTCTTTTTGTCTAGTTCCAAGTCTGTCACTCCATTGAAGTCTCCAGCAAGAATTATCTGGTCATATACAAAATCATCTAAATGCTTCCTTAAATCCTCAAAGAAGCTTTCCTTTGCACCATTAGGTGCATAAAGTCCGACTACCAACACTCTCTTTAAATTCCAATTGCATTCCACTGCTACAAATCTAGCTTCCACATCTCTCATAACAAATTTTGGCTGTAGCTCCTCTTTTATGTACAACACCACTCCTCTTTTTTTCTTGTTGGAGGCCGCTACAAATTCTTTGCCCAATTTTCCAGATTTTAAATATTTTACATCCTGTTTTCTAATATGGGTCTCTTGCAAACAAACAATATCACATTTTTGTTTTAGTAGCCAATGAAAAATATTTTTCCTCTTATTCGGTGAGTTTAGTCCATTTACATTCCAAGATAATACTTTACACTCCATATTCATAGTTTTGTTGGTAAGTCTTTTTCATTGTCCTTAATAAATCGCTCCATCTCTCGCTCAGATCTGATGCGTTTTTTTGCCCCTCCAAACTCAAAGGACACTCCTTCCGGTAGCTCCCATCTGTACCTGATATTCATGTCCTTCAAGATCTGAATTAGCACTTTTTATTTTTTTTTCCGGTCCAATAACACTGATCTGGGCAGTTCCTTCATTATAATGATCGTCTTGCCATCAATCTCCAATGGATCTTGAAACTGTTTTGTCACAATCCTCTCTTTCATGTTTCTAGTTGTAAACTGCGGCTGGTTTATTCTTGTGACGCTACACTTCCGGGTGTTTAGCGAACATTTAGCACAACGCCAGGACGCTCCACGGGTGTGTGGATTCAGCCACAAATGTTTGATCAGATAAATATGCAAAGCGATACAATATAAGACAAATATGCAAAGCAATGTAAAAGCCTGCCTGAAGCATGGTGGTGTGGAAGGCAATCAGCATTTAATCCAGATGTTGTGTATATTTTGTATAACCAGTGAAAGTATGGGAGAAGAATACAACTCACTCGGCAGTGGCAGTCTGCATCCATTTCTGTTTGCAGGTACATCTGTGTGCAACGCAGTCTAACTTGGATTTAAATCCTAGTGATGCAGGCTGCATAGCTGGCTCCTTTGTAGACTCAGAGCCAAGCTACAAGTGACGCCTGACACAGGTTGGACACTTGTCAGCTTCCCTCAAGTTTTGATGGGAAATGCAGGCATCCTGGTCTTGCAGCTGTAATGGAGAGTCAAGCTGCAAGACCAGGACGCCTACATTTCCCATCAAAACTTGAGGGAAGCTGACAAGTGTCCAACCTGTGTCAGGCATCACTTGTAGCTTGGCTCTCAGGGTCTCTAGATGTGCAGGTTTTTAAAGAGTTGGGTCTGGGTTCACAATAGCATGGGGAAGGTTTTCCCTCCTGTTTTTACTGCTCCACGTGCACAGAATACTCCATGTGGAGCAGAAAAAACAGGAAAAACCTCCCTCCCCTGCTACTTTGACAGGAGGAAATAGCTGGGGGTGGGTGGGAGGATCCCCTCCTCCCCCTGCGGGGGCATTCTGAGGCCATTTATGCTTTGTTTTTAACAGTTATTCCCCAAAGCTGCTGTGCAGCTGCAGGGAGCTCGAGTTGGGTCTGGGTGACCGAGCTCTTTAAAAACCTGCACATCTAGCTTGGCCCCGAGAAAGCCAACAGCAGTGGAATCCAAAAGTAAAGCACCTCAGGATATATAACATTACACCAGTATTCAAGTTCTGGTTTTAGTGATATCCGTGTGCTGTGTACTTTGTGAATAACAAGTAGACAAATTCAACAGTGGACTTAGCAAACTGGCACATGAATTTGCAACTTCTGCACTGCCTGAAGTCAATCATAGAAAATTATACAGCAGAACTGAGAGGTCTTTAAAATGTTATGAACTAGTCTCAAGTAAAAATGTAGAAATTTGTACTGAAAGTTTAGAATTACATGAACATAAGAAAAAAATTGACTCTGCAGCAGAGAAGGGTAGCAGAGAACATGTTTTTGCACACAAAGGATCCCAGATTCAGTCCTTGGCCTCTCCAGCTAAGGGGTCTCTGGAAGCAAGTGTTTGGGAGAACCACCTTTTCCAGCCTGAGGCCCTGGAGAGGAGCTGCCAACCACCATAGGAAGTGCTGAGCTAGACAGACTAGGCAGCTTCATACATCCGGTGAAAGGGAAACAAAAGGTTAATGGAATAGGAAAGTAATTGTGAAGAAGCTAAGCCTCCTGGGAAGTGGTGAGGGGGCACATGTGCTGCTTAGCACTAGCAACAACAGTTTTAAATGCAGTGGGAACTTCTCATTTGTGCTCTAGTTCAGTTGCAGTGCCTTAATCCAATTTGGTTAAAACAAACATCTCACTATTTTCTCTGAAGAGGAGAACGGGGGTGGGGGGAAACCTTAGGTACATTGCCCTTTAGCTGAAAGAACAAGTGATCAAATTAGCATGATGGAATTAGGGCAATGCTTACATATCAAAACAGCAGCTGACAAGAGGCTTCCTGGTCTACTGATCATCCTTGCTTCAGCACAATGCCCCCTGTAACATAAGGCAACAGCTGTAGGAGGGGGCATGTTCTATCACAGTAATCCCACAGTCCAGTTAACCAAGAACGCTCACCAAATCTGTTGTCCTTTTTTCCCCTCGCATCCAAATTCATGCTGTGTGTGAAACAGATTTCTGCTTAAGCCCTTTGTCTCCTCTGAGGAATCTTCTTTAAGGATGACAGCAGAGAGGGAGAGAGGAAATGCTGAGGGATGTTCTTGCTCTCACTTCCTGATTCAATTAAATTCTCCTGGCATACTTCACAAAAGCTAATGCAATGTCAGAAGCTAACTGTGATTAAGAATGACACATATTGCAGTTACATCACTGAGACATAACTACATGTACAGGAGATGAATTAATAGAATTCAAAAACTTATTCCAAAAACCTTTATCCTTTCTATATTCAGCATCACTTAGGAAGGGAAGCAGAGGCTCTGTTAGGATCTCAATTCAACAACAGGTGGTTTCTACACGCAGCAAAAGAGATGGAAGAATCCTGAGGTGGAAGCAGTTCTTCCCTCCCACCGCAGACCCGATTCCTCTCTCATGCTGTCCCCAAGGGTTTTCTCTGCAGCAACATTTCTTGGATCATTTTGAACTTCAGCGGAAAGAGAAGAGGGAGGCAAGGAAATTGCATTCTGCTACCAGAAATTTACTACAGGATCCAAGCCAGTTTGGTGTAGTGGTTAAGAGCGCGGGACTCTAATCTGGAGAACCAGGTTTGATTCCCCACTCCTCCAGATGTAGCCAGCTGGGTGATTTTGGGTCAGTCACAACTTCTAGGAGCACAGCCCCACCCACCTCACAGGGTGATTGTTGTGAGGATAATGATAACATACTTTATAAACTGCTCTGAGTGGGCATTAAGTTTTCCTGAAGGGTGATATATAAATTGAATGTTATTATTATCATTTTCTGAGATATGTATCTTAATTTACCTCACAAATACTGATGAAAGAACCTTGGTGTGACTTTTTCATCTTAAATAATGTTATTGATCTTGCTTTCTGTTTCACTTACCAATGTTTATCAAGCTATTTCACTTACTAATTGTTATCAAGCTTTAGTAACCCAAGGAGTCCCATGTTTTCCATGCCCCCCCAACCCCTGTTCACTGGCATATACCACACAGCAGCTTTTCAAAGAATGTGCAGCAAGCTGCATAAGCCCCATGTCAGTTTCTGTCTTCTCATGCCATCCAAACAATACAGTGACATCATTACAAGCTACCTTTTAAAAGCAAGTTTAAGAAAAATAATTTATTATATTATCTGCACATGGGCTGCAACAGGGCTGCAACTCAAAAAGTGTTGACCCAAGTTCTAATTAATCTCACCACTAGATTGGAAGGGATTGGATTGCTTCAGAGGCCATTTCCACGCACGCTTAAAGGGATGGCCCACTCACAGAACACTGGCGACATCTCTGTTTGCAAAACGTTTGCAGTCCGTTTGGCTTCTATTTTTTTGGCACCTTTTCTGTGACTGCAGAAAATGTGTTCCAAAAAAGACGCTGAAAAAACAGAAGCCAAATGGCCCACAAACATTTTGCAAACAGAGATGTCTGGATTCCTAGGGAAAAGCCACCAGCGTTTGATGAGTGGGCTGTCCCTTTAAGGGTGTGTGGAAATGGCCAGAGACAGCAAAAAACCAAACTTCTTTATTTATAACTTTTAGCCAAAGGCCAGCTGAACACAGGTGGGAAGGGGGGGCTGAAAAAACATTCAGAACCACTTTTTAAAAAGTAGAAAAAGACCAGTATCATGTAAAACCTGAACTTCCAGTATTAAATTGAAAAGCATCATTAGCTGTTATTGTTTATGGATACTCTCTCTCTTACTCTCTCTCTCTCTCTCTCTCGGCTGAAATTCTTTGCTTTGGAAGATAGCGTGATTGAATAACAGTTCAGTTTTATACCAGAAGTAACTTTGACAACTGCATTAGGAATGTACCTCCTTGGTGCTAATTAATCAAATAGAGTTCCTATAGTTAAAACTATTGGTTCCCAGCAACCAATCAGCTAGTGCTCTGAAGAGGTCTTAGAACTAGGTGGCAGCATCTCCATGAGCTCCCACCCTGCATAAAATTGTGAAGTCATTCCCCACCCTCATTCCCCTGAGGTGAAGAGTCCCTGCCCCCATTCCTAGAGAACAGGGGAAGATCTGTTTTCCAGTTAGCTAGGTGGCGTGAAAAGGGCTCATTCTATGTGCTTAAACGTCACAAAACCCCTGGAGTAGACATGGGCATGAACCAAAAAAAAATAACAAACCCGTGGTTCGTGGTTCCGTGCCCCCAAGGAACCTGAATTAACGAACCGCAATGAACTTTTCCTGTTGATGAACCTGTTCGAGGTTCATGGGGCTCAGAACGGCCCCCATTGGACTTAGAGAGCCCATATTCACAGGGAGTGTTTAGCAGGCTCTCTTCCAGCCAGCAACCAAGTTTGGTCAAGATTGCAATAGGGATCTTGGAGTTATACCCTCTGCAATCTGAGGCTCCCAGGCAACTCCCACTCGATACAATCAGAGCCACCAATTAGAGCCACCACTGACCAGATCGGGCAGTGATAATGTGAGCCCTCAGCTGAGGTGCCCACTGAGCTTGGCCCCAGGGCCTGGTAGCAGCCCTGGAACCAGAGGAGATAGATCCCTATCTCAAAAATTCAAGCTCAATTATACTCTCTCTGTCTCTCTCCCCAAAGGCTAGCAAGTAGCAAGCAACAGCTCTGTCACACTCCACTGCTCGCTGAAAGTGACACTCAGCCTGGGAGCCCACTGCTATTTATAAGCACAGGTCCCATAGACCAACACAGGAGGTCTGTGGTTGGCCATCAGAGCTGCCTATCAGGGTTTGCAGGGATGAGATTGGCGTGCCCTTGGCTACAGAACACCCCTCTCCCTCGGGTGTCTTCTCCCAAGTTGTAACCACTTTGCAGCTCCATGGTTGGAAGGAAGACCTGCCAATCAAGGTAAGCTGGGCTTCGATTTGGGTTTCCAGGGCGACAGAAGGAGAGCAGACAGAGTTCAGGCATTCCCCCGGCTCCGTTTCCAAGGGAATTGATTGATGGTGCCTGACTGTCTAGCTTCACGAACCGCGGAAGAATGCAATGAACTGGGCCTCTTACAAATGCTGGTTCATTGGCCATGGACACTCACGAACTGCCGGATCGCGTACAGACAATTGGGTGGTTCGTGGGGTTTTTGCGTTTGTAATGCGGTTCATGCCCATGTCTAACCTGGAGTACCCTCACAGTAGCCCATAGGTTCCTGGCCCTCATTTCAGAAACACCAACTTAGGCAGTAAGCTGTTAACAGGATCAATGTTCTGTATGCTGTGCTAAATATCTATCTTGGCATTTCATCCATGTTACTGTTGAGCTCTCCACCCCTACTCCCAGGCTTTATTCTTTATTAGTCTGTTTATTCTAAGCTTTTTTAATGAGGGCTTATTCTGAGTATTTTCATAGTTTTCAACACTGGAGCACTCTAGTACTCTGTCACCCTTTCATATTTTGGAACTGATTATTTGGAGGGATGGTTGGTATATGAAGTGTCTTCCATGCATAAAGCAAGGAAAACAAAGGGAGAGAAGCCATATATTCATGACTGGTGATTTCTTTTTTGAATTCCCCCAACCCAAAATGGTCATGCTCTCGCTTTCTGATGGCTGAGTACAAAACTGCTTTATCAATGGTAAGGGAAGGGACTATTAATGAACATTTTGTGACCAAGCTGCTACAAAGTAGCTCCAATTGTGTGTTTTATCTGCTGAACACAAAAGCTCACTGGACACTGCAAACTTGGAGGACAAGACTCAATTTGAATAGAAGACAAGTGGGCCAAATTCATACATATACCTACATAACTAAGAACTTCTGTCTGTGCCCCCTCTAAATGTTATATTGTACCAGCATCAATTCCAAAACCCTTAATGTGAATGATGCTGATGCTGGTGAGTATGTATTGGTTACATTGCATAAGCTTGATTAAACACCACAAACACTGCTATCCAAGTGTAGTGATTAGGATGCCAGACTAGGAGCTAAGAGACCCAGGTTCAAATCCCCAATCAGCCACAGAAGCTCATTGAGTGACCGTGGACCAGTTACTTTCTCTCGGCCTAACCAACCTTACAGGGTAATTGCTATAAGGATAAACTAGAAGAGAGAAGACAGGTGCTGTACACTTTTTTCCACACTGTGAAAAAAAAGCAGGGTATAAATATTGAAGTAAATAAACTCTCCCAAGTAGCTCTTTGCATTTAGAAACATGTTCTACATACATGTTCTCAGTGCCTCTTTTGCAATTCTGGTAGTGATAGTGTAAGCATGGAGCAGTAAATTAAGGTCATATGGAGACTTGTTCATCACAACCCAGCAGATCCTTGCACCATATTTTATCTTAACAGATGTAGAAGAAAAGATTTACACTCAGTATTTTACATATGCACACACAGGCAGCTCATTGCATCAGGTACGTACACAGTAATATGGTGCCAATTGTTTCTTTAAGCAAAATGCAGAAGAGAGATCATACGAGACAGTGCCCATTCTTGCCAAGAGTCAGACATTGGGACACTGCTGTTTTCTACCATGCTGTTCCTTTCATCTGCAATAATCTTACCTCACTCACTGAGGTGAGAGAGGGCCAAACCACTGATCTGTCACACCCCAACGCTGCCACTCCTACACAAGACTTCCCTGAGCCTGTGTGTTCTTTTATACTCCACTGTTGCTTCTGTGTTGCGTCCTTATTTCTACTGCACTTGGGAAATCCCACTTTGTAAATCACTGTGGAAATAGTGCCTTATCCTGTGCTCTACTGCTCCTTAGATAAAGCAGATGGAATCAAATCCAGTATTTTTTCTTCATTCCTTTGTTACAAATAACATTAGATGTTTATAAAGCTGTGTCTATTTAAAGGTAAAAACATGTTTAACATTAAATAAGAAAAATGTCACCTTGAATAGCATAATCCTGTTTTAAAATATTCCAGTAAGGTCTACAAATATCTGCAAAAGGTTTATTACTTTTTTTCTGAATACATATATAAAAAATTCAAATCAATTCAACAGCACAAGAGGGAAAGTGGAGACATATCATTAGAATCACTTCCAACACTGCTCAACAACTGAGTCAGTGGGATGAATTTGCTCTTCGTATAATTATTAGTAATTAGGCATGGGACACTAAGATTGACAACCTAATGGTACACAGGGACAGTTCTGACATTAACAACAGTACCTTTAAAGGCGCTCAGTCTTTTTCTATATTTATCATGAAACTCTGCAATAGGGATAAAAGGTTTAAAATTTTAAAATGTTTCTGACATTTTAACCATACTTAAATGGGAAGTGTTTTGACATTAACTGAGCCTAGAAATGATTTATTGAAGGCATTTGTTAAGATTTACTAGTAACCCACTGCAAGACCACAGTTTGTAGCCTCCAGTCAAATACAGCATTTGTCAGTGACGGAGATGAATGGATCTTGGAATAGCACCTTTCTTGGAGTTAAATGTTCCATACAGTTCAGCAAAGTGCTCAATAAACGGAACAAAAGCCAACTACATCCCGACTCTTTCTTTAGTCAAGCGTGGTTTTTGCACAATGGCTAAGTCCATGATTCCAAAAAGAGCTTTAGGAAAAAAATTATGATGCATTGTTTATGTAAAGGCAGAACTAAGACTTTAATATTTAAAGATCAAGTTGTTATTAAAATGCAGTGCCATGCAAAAGAAGAGATCACCTCCAGTCATACACAGAATAAGCAAAATGGAGTCATTTCTGGCATTTACTAATATTTCTAATTTAAGACCATAGCAAACATCTTGGATCCTTGCTCCCACCTTTTCTTCTGTGAGGGTGGTCCTTGGCTGCAGAACATGTCCTGCCAGTGCAAGAACCTCCCGCTCATACAAGACCAGGAGCTGTCAAGGAGCTGAAAAACACCTGGAGTCTGAAGGGAGTTCTGTGCAGCAGAGTCCTGTTTTGTAATGGAGAAGGAGGGGCACAAACACAAGCAACAGGTTCAGACTCTGTAAGTGAAAAGCTGCAGAGATGTAATGAGATATGTAAACCATTATGTGTATGAGTGCAGAGGTTCTGCGCTGTGCATCCAATTAAGTACTAGTTGAACAAGACCAAGTGGGATGCAGGCTGCATCCACCCATCCTTTCATATTGTGCTATTGTTACATTATTCATAACTAGATTATTTTATGCGGACAAGCTAATCCAGTTGTAAACGCTTGCAACATAACACAGTATCTAGTGATGTGTGGATGCAGCCAAAGTCAGTCCTCAAAGTTTTCCAAGTTAAACCTCTTATTCTAAATTGACTTGGGGGGCAGGGGGGCGGAAAGAATCAATATTTGAACTATCATCATCCACAGCACAGTTTCTAAAACACAAATTTGAAAAATAAGGAATTTCTTCAGAGATTTGTCCAGACTCATAACAGGGCTGGATTAAAGGGTACAGGACTATTTGTCATATTCTGAAGTCTCAGTCAGTGCAAGCCTATGCAGATTTATTCCAGTCTTAAAACAATGATTTGACTGGATTTAGATTGGAGTAACTCTGAATAGAATTGAACTGTAAATGATGCTCTATTCTGTAGTCAATTTCAGTGATAAAAAGTGCCAATTCCAGAAATAACTGCTCACACAAATGGATAATTCATGCAAGCTGTGTAATATTTAAGCAGCCAGCTCATGTGCGCTCACTCTTTCCTTTTCAAGAACTGAAGATGGGCAAATTGAGATTTTCCAGCCCATGGAAGGGGATTGGCAATCTTGCACGAACTGATTGTTCAATTAGCTTGAGTAGTGTTATAACCAATTTTTGTAGTGTTATAACCAATTCTATCACATTTTTATTCCATGCTTACCCTAAGGGAGCCAAGCAGTACACATTGTTTCCCCTTCCCTCATGCTATCCTCAAACCCAGTGCCTGAAGTAAGATAAGAAAGGAACCCAAAAATTGGTTTTGTTTCACATTTGACCAAACTCTATTTATTTGTTTGTTTTATTTAGGTCATTTATAGTCTGCCTTTCTCACTGAGACTCAAGGCAGATTATACAGTGTGAGATTAGTACAGTCAATATCAAGAACATTCTCATAAACAATGCCATAGGGTAAATAGATACAAGTTCACAAAGACATCGCATTAGTAGAAATCCAGTGCAACATAGTGGTGAGGTCTATGGTTCCCAACTCATTAGCAGATGTCACAGTTATCCAGCCCCACCACCTCTGCCCAGCTGAGCAGAAGAGCGCTCATGGAGTCCAGTAACCAGTTATACAGAACTTACAAAACTGGCAATGAGAGAAAAGCCTTACAATTACCCTGGTTGCTGCCACCAGTCCTTTTGTCTATCCCAAGTCACTGGAGTAAAAGGACAAATCTCCAAGCCTATCAGGAAACTAAAACAGAAAGTCTACCTTGCAAGGTTGGCTTGCAAGCAGAGTTCTCAGAACAAAGTTTATTTAGTAGGTGGTCCAAGAGGTACACAAAGTGGGTTCAACAGAGGGATCGAGACTTTGAGGCTTCAGGGTCAAGAACCACAACAGAAGTAAAAATATAATTATTTATTTAAGGTGCAAAGATATTCAAAATTGACAAGACAGACTGTGGGGATTAAAATAACAAAAACCTATAGCATGTAAGCTCTTATCTATATATACCACAGTATTCCAGAAGGCAAAACAGAAGTTAAGCAAAAGTGCAAATGTCAGAGCCTCTTTCCAAGAGGCGCACCCTTAGGCAGCACAGCACAGCAGAAAGATGGTTGCAGGCAGGCTTCCATCTACAGAATCAGAGCCAGAGTGAAGCTGTAGTACAGTTACAGCTGAGGTTGCTGAAACCCAACTATAAGCCTAACAGCTCCATGATGGTTAGCTGTTTTTATGGACTTTTGGGAATCCAAGTGCTCCAGGCTTGTTAGCCAATCAGGAGCCCAAAAAGCTTATGTCACTGTTGCTAGGTACGTACATGAGGAGGGAGGAGGGAGACCAAATCTGCAGCTTTTGGCACCACCCACCCTTCCCACGGGTGCAAAATGTGCTGATTGTCCAGGAATGTTAATTGGCTCAGAAAAACGTACCATGGAGGCTCTCTCTAACAAGCCAGCCAGTTATCTCCAAGGTCACTGTCAACTGAGAGCTTTGGGAAGCTTGTTAAGTTTCTCAAGCCAGTTTCTCAGCAAGGAGGCCTCTTGACCAAAGTTTCAAAAAACATGGGTACCGTTTGAATCAGAAAAGAGCATTTTCTTCACAGCTGATCATCTGAGATCCCCTCCCTACAATACAGCTCTCTTATCTGAGTTTAAAAGACTTTTTGAATAATTCGATTTTGCATTGTTTGCAGAAAGCCAGGAGAGTGGGGGCTTTCCTGACCTCCTCAGGCAGGCCGTTCCACAGGGTTATAAAAATCTATTGGCTACTTGAATGAGATATTCACACGTTGAAATCATTACGCTCGTTTTGTCAATTAGTACTGAGTTCCTAGAAATGAAGTTGACAACTTTCATGAATGTGGCCCAATTTGTATAATGTAATCATGTATATCAGTGGAGGTCCAGGACACAGAAGCATTATGTGCACTGTACTATAATGTTTTTAATATAATGTAATTGCTACCATTGTTTTTATCTTTTTATGTATATCATTATGTTGCGCTCTGCTCTGAGCCCGCTTGTGGGGAGAGCGGACTAAAAAATCTAATAAATAAATATACTTCCTCACTTCAGGGGCAGAACAGGCCAAGCAGAGCCCACTTCTAGACTTGACCAAACTGCAACAGAAAAGGATGGAAGAAGTGGAAGAAAAGCTCAGGACCCAAATCTGTGTGACTTATGCACCCAGTGATTCTCAATGTTGAGTGGGGATTTGAACCCAGATCATAACCACTATACCTAGGTGTTGATCATTCTGTATTTTGTTCATTGAATGTCCTAGCTGATGATTATATTGACTTGCTCTGTTTAATCCACCTTGGGTCTCAATGAGACAGGTGGATTATTAAATCAATCAACGAACAAACACCGAGATGAAGCATGCATATACAAATGAGCTTGACTGGATACATACAGCAACTTTCATTTCCACATAGTCTACTTTGTCAATCCCTTGACATTTTCTGCAGTATATCAATCTTAAGGCTAGCCAAACAGTCAATTTTGAAATGCCATTATGTAGTAAAAAACCACTGAACTAAGGTACATGGATTCCAAGGCATACTGAAGCTTCTTTGAATGCACTGGGACAGCAGCAAAGATGTCAACAGAAAAGGGTCATGTGTGGTGACTTCATGTGTTGACCCATACCATTAGCATGCTATCAAACCACCACCGAATGTGGATTTGTGATATCACACCAGTAGATTGGGTTGGGCTCATGGCACAAATTGTATAGATTAGTATTGTATAGTATTAGTAGTACAGGAGGAACCCCCTCCTCTTTCTTGAACATACTGGAAAAGTTCCTAAGGATTATGCCCCAACTATTTTGTACACAGAAGAGGTTACTCCAGTACTGGAAACAATTATACAAATATGAGAAGCCTAATTAATATTTAGGACATCTCCCCTTTCTACTTTTTTAGTATTTTGTTGGAAGCATTTCTTACTCAGCTATTTCCCTTGTCTTTGTGCCCATCTGTTATTTGAAACAACATCTTATTGGATCAACTAAAGCTGATACTGTCCTTGAAAGAAATGTATCTTCTTGCCTAAAGAAGGCAGACTCTGTAAGAAGATGCAAGATGCCACAATTAAGAAGAGCCATTGAAACAAAAGGCTCCTCCTCGCCAGAGCTAGGGCGAGAGCTAAAGGGCTCTTAGCTTGTGGCTCTTAGCCTGGGGATCTGCCTGGGGGATCTGAAACTCTGCTGGTATACTGGTTCTTCTGGTACTCTAAGTATATATTTGGAAGGCAATCATGTCTACTGAAGCCCCCTTCGCAGTCATCTGCATGGAGTGTGCCATGTTTGTTTTCCTCCCAGAAGAGAAGACAGAGTTCACTTGCCAGAAGTGTAAGCTGGTCAGAGTTTTGGAAGAAAAGGTTCAGAGCCTGGAGGAGAGGATCACCACCCTTCAGGAGATCAAGGAGGGAGAGGATTTTATTGACAACAGCCTGGGGGCTCTGCACAGCCAAGAAGGGGAAAGTCAAGGAGGAGAAGAAAGAGTCGATCTCCCTTCTGAGCCTCCTCTCAGATCTACGGTACAAACCCAAAGACGTCAACGAAGAAGATGCTCTGGTCCACTTGAGCTCAAGAATTGTTTTGAAGTGCTAGAGATGGTGACGGAGATGAGAGTGGAAGGAGAACCGCAAAGATCTGGAAGAGGGGGTGCAGAAGACTTGGGGCCACATGGAAGTGATAAAAAACAGAAGGTGGTAGTCGTCAGGGACTCTTTGCTCAGGGGTATGGAACACCATGTCTCTGGGCCAGATCCCCTATTCTGAGAGATGTGTTGCTTGCCGGGGGCCAGAATTCAGGATATTACCGACTGGCTGCCAAAACTCATCAAGCCTGCTGATAAGTACTCATTTGTGCTGATTCGTGTGGGAACGAACGACACGGCTGTGAATACTGTTGCAAGAATTAAAGAGGATTATGAAGCTCTTGGAAGGCAGTTGAAGATATTGGGGGCTCAGGTGGTATTTTCTTCTATCCTTCCAGTCACAGGAAGAGGAACACGCAGGGAGCGGACCATACTTGAGGTGAATCGTTGGCTGAGTTGGTGGTGCCGGCAGGAGCGCTTTGGGTTCTGGGACCATGGGATAGGTTTTCTTAGAGAAGGCCTTCTAGCACATGATGGGCTTCACCTCTCAAGGGCAGGGAAGAAAACGTTTGGAACAAACCTGGAGAACTTCATCAGGAGAGCTTTAAACTGGTGCCGCAAGGGGAAGGGGATGATCGACATGGTGATTTCGATGACGAAGTGAAAACAGTGGGGACCCACCTGGGTAGGAAAGGTCAAACAAAGGTACAAGGCTACAAGTGTCTATATACTAATGCCCAAAGTATGGGCAATAAGAAAGAAGAGCTTGAGCTTCTATTGCAAACAGAGGGGTACAATATAGTAGGAATTACTGAGACTTGGTGGGATGATTCCCATGACTGGAATGTGCTAGTGGATGGGTATGAGTTGTTCAAGAAAAACTGGAAGGGTAGAAGAGGAGGTGGAGTCGCGTTATATGTGAGGAGAGGGCTTGATTGTCAAGAAGTTATGGAGAATGGGGCGGACAGCCCGGTGGAAAGCGTATGGGTAGAAATAAGGGGAGGAAGGACAAAGGATATTATTGTTGGAGTCTGCTACAGACCACCTGACCAGCGAGAAGAAATGTATGCTGCCCTCTTTGAACAGATTGGTAGAGTATCCAGACATCAGAACCTTGTAATTATGGGTGACTTCAACTTCCCCGATGTGTGCTGGGAGAAAGGCTCAGCAAAGCGTCATGAATCATGCAATTTCCTGACCTGCCTGGCCGATAACTTCCTTTTTCAAAAGGTGGAGGAAGCTACAAGGGGCTCGGCCATACTAGACTTGATATTAACCAACAGGGAAGAATTGGTAGATGAGATGAAGGTGGTGGGGACCTTAGGGGGAAGTGATCATGTCCTCCTTGAATTCCAGTTGCTATGGAGGGGCCAAGGAAGTTTGTAGCCAGACTCATAGGTTAGATTTTCGTAGGGCCAACTTCGATGAACTCAGAGGTCTGATGAAAGTCATTCCGTGGGGGAGTGTGCTGGAAGGGAAAGGATTGAGTGAAGGGTGGGCCCTTCTCAAACATGAGCTTTTGCAAGCTCAAGCCCTCACTATCCCAGCAAGACAGAAACATGGTAAGGGCTCCAAGAAACCAATGTGGATGTACAGAGAGCTTAAGCTAAGGGAGAAAAAGGAAATGTTCAGGAAATGGAGAGATGGCTTCTTCTTTGATCAAGTGACCAGCTTACTGGATCGGAGGAACTCTGTTGACGTGATTTATCTGGATTTCAGTAAAGCTTTTGATAAGGTCCCCCATGACATTCTGATGGGCAAACTGGAAGACTGTGGACTGGACTATAGGACAGTTCGGTGGATAGGGAACTGGTTAGAGAACCGCACTCAAAGAGTGGTGGTCAATGGCGTTTCATCAGATTGGAGGGAGGTGTCCAGTGGGGTGCCGCAGGGCTCGGTTTTGGGTCCGGTACTTTTCAAGTTTTTTATCAATGATCTGGATGAAGGAGTGGAAGGGCTGCTCATTAAATTCGCTGATGATACCAAATTGGGAGGAGTGGCAAACATCCAAGAAGATAGAATTAGAATTCAACAAGACCTGAATACTCTGGAGAAGTGGGAAGCTGTGAATAGGATGCAATTCAGCAAAGACAAGTGCACTGTATTACATCTGGGCCACAAAAATGGGAAGCACAAATACTGGATGGGGGATACACTTCTGGGCAGTAGTATATGTGAAAGGGATCTTGGAGTAAGAGTGGACTGTAAACTAAATAGGAGCAGTCAGTGTGATGCGGTGGCCAAAAAGGCTTATTCAATCTTGGGTTGTATCAAAGGGGCCATAGCGTCGAAATCGCAGGTCATAGCCCCTCTCTATACTGCCTTGGTCAGGCCACACGTGGAGCATTGTGTGCAGTTCTGGAGGCCTCACTTCAAAAAGGATGTGGCCAAAATCGAGAGGGTGCAGAGGAGAGCGACGAGAATGATCAGGGGTCTGGAGACTGAGCCCTACGAGGAAAGGCTGAGGGCCTTGGGAATGTTTAGTTTGGAGAAGAGGAGATTGAGGGGGGACATGATTGCTCTCTTTAAATATTTGAAAGGCTGTCATTTGGAGGAGGGCAAGGAGCTGTTCCAGTTGGCAGCAGAAGGTAGGACCCAAAGCAATGGGCTTAAATTACATGCACAAAGGCACCGGCTGGATATTAGGAAAAACTTTTTCACGGTCAGAGTAGTTCAAAAGTGGAATCAGCTGCCTAAGGAGGTGGTGAGCTCCCCCTCACTGGCAGTTTTCAAGAAGAGGCTGGATGAATACTTGTCAGAGATGCGTTAGGCTGATCCTGCACTGGGCAGGGGGTTGAACTAGATGGTCTGTATGGCCCCTTCCAACTCTATGATTCTATGAACCATGTTATAATCGAGAGCTACTTCTCAAGGTGAGCTAAGTTATGTAACCCGCATTTTAAACACATTGCTTCCATATAGTTTCCCCTTAAATAGATGGCAGCCCAGCTCTGGTATCACTTATAATAAGATCTATTGTTTGCTAACTGTTTTCTATAGTGTTTTATGTCCTTTTACCCCATTTGCTTCCTTGGCTTAAAAATTTTGATTCTTACACTAAACAGAATGACACCTTTTCATCAGAGTCTTTCCTGAAGTGGTGCCCTCAAATCCTATTCAGTGTGCTTTTATTGGACTTTGGCCATTAGTAGCATTTACTGGTCCAAGTTTACCATTTATATATTACTTTAAATGAATTGTCATCAATGGTCCAAGTCTGCAGGAACACCTGGTGATTTGTTATCCTCTGGGCAAAACTGCTGATTCAAATTCCTGCTCAACTGAAGACCTCACTCAAAAGCCTTGAGCAAGTTGCTTATCTTTCAGTCGTTCTTCACACAATGTTGTGAAGGATAAAATAGGAAAATAAAAAGAATGCCATCCAGATGTCCTTGGAGGAAAGGCAGGATGCAGACATGATAGATAAATGCATAATAAATATGTTGCTATCAGTAGTGGATACAGAAACATGAATGAACGTAACACTAACATTGAGGAATAATGCCTCCAGTTTTGATATTCTGTGACATCAAAATGAAGTCAACTAGAATTGTGACCTATGAAATACTGACAGCTGGTGCCTTGGGGATTGCAGATTTAGGAAGCTACACTTTTAATTCTTGTCTAGGATATGCTAGCTGTGTAATGAAGCTCAATGTAAATGAGAATTTTGTAGCTTCTAGAATGACAGTTGTGATCCATTAAATTTTGCTGCCATATGTAATATAGGCAAGAGAGATAGGAGGAATTTAGAAGAGAAAGACAGATATAATGTAAAAATTGGTAATGCCTAGAAAAGTACAGGAAACTGTGTGTTTTAAAAGAGGTTTACAACTCACTGTATTCCTGACAAGGCTGATAACAGAGAACAAAGAATTGTAATATGAAATCTCATTGTCAAATCAACCTATGACAGCTATATGAAAAACCATATCAAAATAGTTCCATAGACTGCATTCCTTTTGATTTATTAGTTTATTTATACTCCCTCTTTTCCCCCAAATGAAGACCCAAACCGGCTTACATCATTTCCCTCTTTTTATTTTATCCTCACAACCACCTTGTGAGGTAGATTATGTTTCAGACTGTGGGTTTTAAGTCTTTTTGTTTGCCTTCTGCATGGGGTGTCTGGAAGACTTGAATAGATAGGATGATGCTGGGTAGGGATGCAACTTTGGCTTCTGAGGATGGAGGGGGGAGGCAGTTGCCAGTTGAAAATATAATAACCAGTAGCTAATCAAATATAGTCATATTATAGGGGTTAATTTTAAATGATGCACTTGCAAATGTTTCAGTGGAAGCTAAATTGGGTGGCATTACCTGGGTTTCATAAGTGTTCACTTCCTCATTTATTATTTATTTATTTTATTTCAAATTTCTATTCTGCCCTCCCTGCGGGCGGGCTCAGGGCGGATAAAAACATATTAAAATACAATAAAAATTCATCTACATTAAGACATGATTAAAACAGCAGTGTATTTCTATTAATACACATTTAAAACAGGATGGTGGACAGCCTTCACATGGAGGGCCAAGATTTTATACACCCCTTTTTTCAGGCCGGTGGAGGCCCAGCCTCAGCCATATGCCTAGTGGAACAACTCTGTCTTGCAGGCCCGGCAGAAGGATAGTAGGTCCTGCTGGGCCCTGATCTCGGTAGACAGAGCGTTCCACCAAGTGGGAGCCAGGACCAAAAAGGCCCTGATTCTAGTCGAGGCTAGGCGGGCCTCCTTGGAGACAAGGGCCACCAACAGATGTTTCTCCCCTGATCAGAGTGTCCTCCGAGGAATATATGGGGAGAGACGGTGCCACAGATATGCTAGACCCAATTTGCACAGGGCCTTATAGGTCTGGTACTCCACTGGCAACCAATGCAGCTCACGTAAGATCGGTGTTATATGCGCCTTATTTGGCACTCTCGTAATAATACACGCTACTGCATTTTGTACCAGCTGTAATCTCCGGGTCAGGCTCAAGGGCAGCCCGCAAGTTACAGTAATCTAACCTAGAGATGATCGTTGCCTGAATCACTGTAGTTAAGTCACAAGTTGACAAGTAAGGGACAAATTGCCTGGTCTGCTGCAGATGGAAAAAAGAGGACCTGACAACCGCTGTGACCTGTGCCTCCATTTTCAGCAAGGCATCCAGGATCACCCCCAGGCTCTTAACCCTCTGAACTGGCACTAATGGTGCCCCATCGAGGGCCGGGAGCTGGAGTCCCGAACCTAATCCCCCATGGCTCAAGTATAGGACCTCCGTCTTTGTTGGGTTCAGTTTCAGCCAACTCTGCCTCAACCAACCAGTCACGGCTGCAAAAGCATGTTCCAGGACATCTGGGGCTGAGTTGGGCCATCCATCCATCATCAGATACAACTGGGTGTCAACTGCATATTGATGACACCCAAGTTCGAAACTTTGCACCAACTGAGCAAAGGGGTGCATATAGATGTTGAACAATAATGGGGAGAGTATTGCTCCCTGTGGGACCCCGCAAACCAAAGGGTGGCGGGATGACAATTTCTCTCCAAGCGCCACCCTCTGTCCCCAACTGTGGAGAAAAGAGACAAGCCACTGCAAGGCAGTCCCTTGTATCCCCACATCGGCAAGGCAGTGAGTCAGAAGATTGTAATCGACTGTATTGAACGCTGCCGACAGATCCAATAATATCAGCAGCGCCAAGCCGTCTCAATCCAGATGACTACGAAAATTGTCTGTGAGGGCGACTAGCAATGTCTCCATCCTATGTCCTGGAAGGAACCCAGACTTGAAGGGGTCTAGGGTCAAGACATCCTTCAGGAAGCCCTGCAACTGTTCCACCACCGCCTGCTCAATCACCTTGCCCAGAAACGGGAGGTTCAAAACAGGGCGGTAATTGACCAGGTTGGTGGGGTCCAGCGATGGTTTCTTTAAAAGAGGCCTCACCACAGCTTCCTTTAATGGCCCAGGAAAAATACCGGAACCTAAGGATAGGTTAACAATGGCCTCCAGCGAGGACTGCAGCCCCTTGGCACTGGTCTTTACCAGCCATGATGGGCATGGGTCCAAGGGACATATGGTGGACCTAATTGATCACAGGGTCCTTTCAATTTCGTCCCCAGAGAGTGGGCTGAAATGATCAAATATTGGCCCCGAAGACAGCCAAGGGGTCTCTAGCTCATTCACTGAATCAACTGCGGCTGGCAAGTCACGGCGGAGAGACAAAATTTTATCAGCAAAAAAGCTCCCAAAAGCCTCACAGCTAATATCCGAATTCAAAATTTGATGGCCTCCCCCTGGCAAGGAGACCAATGACTGAACCACGTTAAACAATTTTGCTGGGTGTGAGCTAGCTGATGTGATGAAGGCTGCATAAAACTCTTTCTTCTCAGCCTTCATCACCACCTCATAGGCTTTCATAAACATCCTATAAGATTATCTTGCCTCTTCGTCCCGAGATCGTTGCCACACTCACTGAAGAATTTCCCTCCAGCTGAAGAATCCCATTCTTTAGCAGATAAAATTCAGTTGTTGTTACCAAAAGAGACCCCCCCACCAAAAAAAACAATGACCAAAGAGCCACGTTGTTCAAGCAAAATCCAAAAGGCACTTGTTTATTTGTTTGTTTGTTTGTGTCATTTATAGTCCGCCTTTCTCACTGAGACTCAAGGCGGATTACATAGTGTGAGATTAGTACAATCATTATCAAGGACATTTCCATACAATGTCAAGGACAATTTTATAAACAATGTCATAGGATAAATAAATACAAGTTTACAAAAACATAGCATTAGCAAGGATCCAATACAGAGTTGAAGAATTGCTGAAACAGAATATAATCAATTCTAGGACTTGCATTAGACAACATGAAGTATAGGTAGTATATAGGAGTACAAATTCAAAGCAACAGATAATATGTAAGGCAACATACTGGTGAAGTCTATGGTCCCTAACTCAGCAGTGAAGCATCTGAGACCCCCTCCCTACAATACTGCCCTCCCATTTGAGTAAAAAGCCTTTTTGAATAGTTCGGTTTTGCATCATTTATGAAAAGCCAGGAGAGTGGGGGCTCTTCTGACTTCCTCAGGCAGGTCATTCCACAGGACAGGGGCCACCACAGAGAACGCCCGTGTATGGGCTGCTGCTGACTTCACCTGTGTGCAGCCTGACACCAGCCAGAGACTCTGTTCAGATGAGCGAAGCTGCCATGGAGGGACATAGGGAGGGAGGCGGTCCTGTAGGTATGCCATGAACAGCTTTGTATGTAATAACCAATACCTTAAATTGAGCATGGTAACTGATAGATAGCCAATGGAATGACTTAATATCTTTTATTAAGTCTAACCAAAATAACATATAACATCACTTTTTTATATATTTCCAGTTGAAGGCTGCCATTGACTCTTCCAGAAACCAAAGAAGAAACCTGATACCAGCTCCACCCAGCACCATATTTTCTATTCAGGTTTTCCTGGCCTCCTATACAGGTGCACATGAGAAGAATTCCCCCTCCCTTTTAGACATCCAGTCTGACCAAGAGTTCTGGAGTACTATAAATTTTAAACACTGTTTTGTTGTTGTTTTGGTTAGTCTTAAAAAATGTATTACACGGCTTTTGCATTCAAAGCTAGATCAAATAATATTAGCTGTAGTCTTTCATAGAGATAGAGATAAGAATCCACAGTTTGAAAGATAAGGATGGGAAGCTTAGATTTCTTAATTCAACCTGTTGCACCCTACATGAATTCCCATATATAGATATCTTCACATTTGTATCAAGGCAATGTTGCAGGCTGCTTAAGCACACAACTTGAGTTTCAGGATCAGTAAGTTGGTTGTTGAATCCCCCTTACTGTTAAGCTAACAATATTTCATCCAGTACTTCATGGTACAACTTTAAACTTGTATAAAAAAATATTCTCAGTGTGCCTATTAATTTTTCCATACACTACTATTGTTTTTGTTGTAGTTTTTAAGTACAGTACATTTTCTCCTTGTCCTTAGCTAGTTTTTCCTAATTTACCTAGGAGTCTGAGAATCATCTGGTGAGTGAATTGTGTCTAACAAAGCTTTGAGCTCCAATCAACAGGTTCGTATCTAATGTTCTATCCACTAGACCATACAGACACCCTGCTCTCCATAATACTGTAGTGAACTTGAGTCAGTTTGTTACTTGGCTGGTACAGTAATTTAAGAGAGAGGAATCATACTTGAATGTGCAGCCCACTGATAGGGCAAATAATACCCTCTTGAGCTATTTCACCTTGGGAAAATGGCATGGGGGGAGGCTGAAGTCCCTTCTCCCCCTCAGAAGAGTCCCAATATCAATTGGACTCCTGCAACTTGTTTGGACTGAGTTCCAGTGGGGAACTTGCAGCTACAAGTCCCTGCAGTGGCCATGAGTTGTATGTAATTTCTGGTTTGGTCCTTAGCACAGTGCCCTATCTACTGAATTTCACTAGTGACATTTCCATTGAAATTTTAAATTCTTTGAAATTATGATAGAATGAGTATATTGGAGTTGTATATGGGAAAGCCCAGGTTCCAAATCCTTCAACAACCATGAAGCTTGACGGTGTGAAGTCTTTCTCACTTTTTGTCCAGAACTGTTGTGAGGCTAAAAACACTACTTGGATCTTATTAGAAGTTGGGGCATAGTTTTTATTTATTTATTTAACTTCATTTATACCAAAGGGAGACCAAAGGGACTTGCATTATTCTCCTGTTCTCTCTCTTTCTCTCTCTCTCTCTGTGTGTGTGTGTGTGTGTGTGTGTGTGTGAGAGAGAGAGAGAGAGAGAGAGAGAGAGAGAGAGAGAGAGAGAGAGAGAGAGAGAGACTAGCCCAAGGAATTCAGAAAGCTTCCATAGCCAAGTGAGGATTCAAACCTGCATCACCCAGATTCTAGTCTGTCACTCTAGCTATGACACCCCACTGGCTCTCAAATGTCAAAATATCATTAAGAAGTATACAGAAGAGGACTTCCGGTTTGGGATTCATGGAGGTCTAACGCAGCTCCATTTGCGGAGCTGACCGGACTGCCGTTTTAACCGGCCGGAGGGGTGAAAGTAGCCCGCGGCCGACTGCTCTCAGGCGGGGAGCAGGCAAAGAACGCTCAAGGCCCTAGGGTGAGTTAGATCTCGGACGAGGGGGGGCTCTACTCAATGAGTCTCCCCCCCGATCCTTGAGGTCCCACCTTGCGACGGGTCGGCTATAATCTCTGCGGCAGTTTCGGGGCCAACTCGGCTGGCATAAGACCTACATACCCAAGCTTCGATCGGGGAAGGAAGCTGAGAGGAGAATTTAAGATCGAAACAGCGATTACAACCCGAGAAAGGTGAAGAGAAGGTAAAGATCGCTATCTCTTGAAACGGGACAGATTGACTAAAACAGAGAGGAAAGAAAGTAGATTTTTAAACTGCAACAGACTAGTGAAAAGGAGGTGAAGACTCGGCAGGAGTTGTATTTTAAAAGAGACTAAGCTTAAAGAAGTTATTACAAAAATCGGACTATTGTTTTGAATACCTGTGGTTTCGGAGCTGTGGGAAAAAGACACCATCGCGAGACCTGCTGTGGGAAGACGGGAGACAGGAAGTGCGTAACAACAATAGAGTGGCTGGAGAGAAGCGGCCCTTGCCGAAGGACAGGAAGTAGGGAATCGCCATTTTTGAAAGGGGAAGGGTCGCGGCTTCAGCGGAAGAGGAAGTAGGCCATTTTGGATTACAACAACATAGAGAAACCATAGAGAAAAGACGCCCGACATTTTGGACATTTTAAAATTTAATTTTGGCAAAGATTGGGACATTTGAAAAAAGGAAAACGTTTAATTATACGCCACGGAGCTAAGGAAGAGAGCAGATTCGTGGGAGCGAGCTAAAGCAAGCCCCACGATGTCGAAAAAAGAGTGGCAATCGGCAATAGAAAATTTGGACAAAAAACTTGTAGACATGATGAAAGAACTTAAGGACACGAAATTGGAGCTTATTAAGGAGGTTAAAGAGGTTACACAGACAGTAAAGTCGGAGCTGTCAGAAGTGAAAAAAGGCGTGGAAACGATTAGTAGTGAGTTACAAAAAACGCAGCAGAGAGTTAAAACAGTAGAAGACGCGATGGAGAATTTAATAGACACGCAACAAACAGAGATGAGACTGGTGAAGGGGAGGATGTCAGTTGCAGAAACTAAACACATGGAGAAGCAGCTTCGTTTTCGTGGTCTGCCAGAAGGGGAAGGGAAGTCAGCGCAAGAACAGATGACTGAGGTGTTGGCTGAATACCTGGGGAAGGAGGAGGAGGAAGTTGTGGCTATCCTAGATGTGGCGTACCGTGTGAACTCGAGAATTGCAACCCAGAGGAAACTACCAAGGGATGTGATTGTGCAGTTTACAACTAGAAACATGAAAGAGAGGATTGTGACAAAACAATTTCAAGATCCATTGGAGATTGATGGCAAGACGATTATCATAATGAAGGAACTGCCCAGATCAGTGTTATTGGACCGGAAAAAATATAAAGTGCTAATTCAGACTTTGAAGGACATGAATATCAGGTACAGATGGGAGTTACCGGAAGGAGTGTCCTTTGAGTTTGGAGGGGCAAAAAAACGCATCAGATCTGAGCGGGAGATGGAGAGATTTATTAAGGACAATGAAAAAGACTTACCAACAAAACTATGAATATGGAGTGTAAAGTATTATCTTGGAATGTAAATGGACTAAACTCACCGAATAAGAGGAAAAATATTTTTCATTGGCTACTAAAACAAAAATGTGATATTGTTTGTTTGCAGGAGACCCATATTCGAAAACAGGATGTAAAATACTTAAAATCTGGAAAATTGGGCAAAGAATTTGTAGCGGCCTCCAACAAGAAAAAAAGAGGAGTGGTGTTGTACATAAAAGAGGAGCTGCAGCCAAAATTTGTTATGAGAGATGCGGAAGCCAGATTTGTAGCAGTGGAATGTAATTGGAATTTAAAGAGAGTGTTGGTAGTCGGACTTTATGCACCTAACGGTGCAAAGGAAAGCTTCTTTGAGGATTTAAGGAGGCATTTAGACGATCTTGCATATGACCAGATAATTCTTGCTGGAGACTTCAATGGAGTGACAGATTTGGAACTAGACAAAAAGACTACAACAGCACAAAAGAAAAGAGGTTTATTGCCAAAGCTTTTTTTTGAGTTGATTCAACAAGAGACTCTCGAAGATGTATGGAGGAGAGAATATCCTAAAACCAAGCAGTTTACTTTTTATTCTGCAAGGCATCTTACATTATCAAGAATAGACATGATCTGGGCCTCAAAAGACTTAGTGTTATGGACTAAGGAGGTAGAAATAATGCCGATGGTAGGCTCAGATCACAACCCAATTATGTGGAAATTTGGAAAAAGGAGAAAAAGGAAAGCCTGGAGAATAAATGAGGACTTGTTACAGGAAAGAGAGAATATGGAAATATTGAGAAGAGAGACAAAGTTTTTCATACAATACAACATGAATAAAGAAGTACCAACCAATAAAGTTTGGGATGCGTACAAGGCGGTTGTAAGGGGCATACTAATGGATCTAAATGGCAGAGCAAGGAAAAAGAAAGAGGAGAAAAGACAAGAGATTGAGGAGAAAATAAAAGCCAAAGAAGCACACTTAAAAAAGAGACCAGGAAAAAAGAAAATATACCAGGAAATTAAAATTCTTCAAG
Source organism: Eublepharis macularius (assembly GCF_028583425.1). Lineage (NCBI taxonomy): Eukaryota > Metazoa > Chordata > Lepidosauria > Squamata > Eublepharidae > Eublepharis > Eublepharis macularius. The sequence continues at coordinate 71,093,112 of NC_072797.1, read as the reverse complement.
AACAGCTAACAGCAATGAGCAATAAAGAATTGGAGTGGAATCTCAAAAGACTGAATCAAAAAGCGTTTGAGGGTGCTAATAAACCTGGGAAATATTTGGCATGGCAATTGAAGAAGAAAAAGGAAAGGAAAATAATAAATAAAATCTGAGAAGAAAATAAAACGTACTTGGAGCAGACTACCATTAGTAGAGCCTTTTACAAATTCTATGCTAAGCTGTATAATAAAAAAGAAGTAAACAAAGAGTCAATAGCATCATATCTGGAGAAAATTAAACTTCCAGAAATCTCGGAAGCTTGGAGAAATAAATTGAACAGTGAAGTAACTGATGAGGAAATAAGTAAGGCAATACAATCTGCAAATCTAGGAAAGGCGCCAGGGCCAGATGGACTTACGGCTAAATTTTATAAGACAATGGCCAACGAACTGGCACCATTCCTAAAAGAGGTGATGAATGGAGTTTTTAGGGATCAAAGGATTCCAGATACTTGGAGTGAAGCGAATATATCATTGATCCCAAAAGAGGGCCAAGATCTGACTAACGTGAAAAATTACAGACCTATATCACTACTTAACAATGACTATAAAATTTTTGCGAAGATATTGGCAGAGAGATTGAAGGGGTGGCTCTTGGAAGTTATAGAGGAGGAACAAGCAGGCTTTTTGCCAGACAGACAAATAAGAGACAATTTAAGGACAGTGATCAATGCTATTGAATATTATGACAAGCGGTGTGACAAAGAGGTTGGTTTCTTCTTTGTAGATGCTGAAAAAGCGTTTGACAATTTAAACTGGGACTTTATGTTTGCCACTATGGAAAAGCTACAACTGGGAGAAAGATTCGTCAAAGTAATTAAGGAAATTTATAGAGACCAGACTGCAGCAATTGTAGTGAATGATGAACTGACTAAGAAATTGACGATCAGTAAAGGAACAAGACAAGGTTGCCCATTATCTCTATTGTTGTTCATTTTAGTATTGGAGATTCTGATGATACAAATAAGACAAGATGAGGAAATACGAGGAATAAAAATAAAGGACTATTCATACAAGGTCAGAGCATTTGCAGATGACATAATGTTAATTGTGGAAGACCCACTGGAGAACATGCCAAAAGTGATAGACAAGATCAAAGAGTTTGGAGATTTGGCAGGTTTCTTCATTAACAAAAAGAAGTCAAAGATATTATGCAAAAACATGACTAAGCAGAAACAACAATCGTTAATGGAAATAACGGATTGTGAAGTAACCAGTAAGGTGAAATATTTGGGAGTTGAGCTGACTGCAAAAAATATAGATTTGTTCAAGAATAATTATGAAAAATTATGGACTCAGAGAGAGACTTGATCAAATGGAATAGATTGAATTTGTCATGGCTGGGTAGGATTGCAGCAGTTAAGATGAATGTGTTACCAAGAGTAATGTTTTTGCTACAGACAATACCAATCATCAGAGACTCTAAACAATTTGAAAAATGGCAGAGGAAAATATCAGATTTTGTTTGGGCAGGCAAGAAGCCTCGAGTGAAAGTAAAAGTTTTACAAGATGCAAAGGAAAGAGGCGGAATGCAACTGCCCAACCTGAGACTTTATCACGATGCAATCTGCCTAGTCTGGTTAAAAGAGTGGATGACATTAAAGAATAAGAAATTATTAGCCCTAGAGGGATATAAAAAAATTTTTGGATGGCACGCATACCTATGGCATGACAAAGTAAAGGTCAACTCGATGTTCCTGCATCATTTTGTAAGGAGAAGTCTATATACAATCTGGAAGAAGTATAAAAATTATCTACAAGAAGGAACCCCCTTGTGGGTGGTTCCATATGAGGTGATAGACCCGAGAGCCGTCGATAATGAACAACAATGTTTAACTTACAAAGAAATAACTAAAACTGAAGTATCTAAACTTAGAATAAAGACGCAAGAGGAACTATCACCTAACTATGATTGGTTCCAGTATAGACAGATTAGAGACTTATACAATTCGGACTCTGCAAAGGGGGGCATACGAACAGAGAACTCGGAACTAGAGCAGACCCTTCTTAAAGAAGACAAGAAAAGAATATCTAAGGTATACCAAGTACTGTTGAAATGGTATACTGAGGATGAGATAGTTAAAACACAGATGGTGAAATGGGCTATAAATTTCAATAAAGAAATAACAATGGAGGCATGGGAATACTTGTGGAAAACTACAATGAAGATAACGACATGTATTAATATTAAAGAGAACATTTACAAAATGATTTATCGTTGGTACATGACACCAAAGAAGATTGCGCTAGGGAATTTGAATACTTCTAATAAATGCTGGAAATGTAAGAAACATGAGGGCTCCCTCCACCACATGTGGTGGTCGTGTGAGGTAGCTAGGCAGTACTGGGGGGAAATAATAAGAGAAATGAGTGAAATTTTACAATTTCAAATCAATAAGAACCCAGAACTCCTGCTACTGAACTTGGGAATGGAGGGAATTCCAGCCCAACACAGGACGTTGATATTTTATATGACAGCAGCTGCTAGACTTTTGTATGCGCAAAAATGGAAAGTACAAGAAGTGCCAACTATTGAAGATTGGATCTACAAATTGCTGTATATGGCTGAAATGGATAAGATGACAAGAAAACTGAGAGATCTGGACTCAGGGCAGTTTAACACGGACTGGGAGAAGCTGAAACAATATCTGGAGAAGAAATGGGAGGTGGGAGGAAAACTGTGGCAGTTTGAAAACTACTGAAGTATAATAAAAGTATAAAAGAGAGGGGTGACTTTACCGGGGGAGGAAGAGAAATATGAATTTATAAGCAGTTAGATTAATTGATTGGTATATATATAGATATGTATAGGCTATCTGATAGAATATTGATAGAGAATAATTAATGACAAGGTTTAAACATGAGGATTGAGTAACGAATAATATTTTCTTTCTTTGATAAGATTTATATACACCAAACTGAATATATAGAAGAGTTAAATTGATGGACTATGTGATGAGCTATATAGAATTACCATAAAAAGATGAAATGAGTAATATATAGAGAATAAGTCAAATTGTTTGATTTAAATGTGAAAATTTTTTATGGTTTATGATATATAGGTCTATGATATATAGAAATACTCAAAACTGGAGAATGGGATAAATTGTTTATCTAAAGACGTACAGTTTGGGTGTATAAAGGAGTTAAAGATGTACTGCTTAATACAATGGAGAATGTATATCTGTTTTAGACAGAGGAATTTAATAGAAGTAAGGGAAAAGGGACAGAGGGGGGGAAAGCTGTTGGAAGTCAACAAAGGGGGGGGAAAGGGAGGGGGTTAGAAATGAAAAATTTGGGGAAAATTGAATGTAATGTAAAAATAATAATATTCTAACCCAATAAAAAACTTTTTTTTTAAAAAAAAAGAAGTATACAGAAGAATAATTTTCACTGCTGAATTTATAATTGCAGTATAATGTACATTTATTAAGTTCTCCTATGACATAAAGAATGGCGGGCACAATCCTTTGGAAATTTCTCCTCCGTGGTCCCAATGATCTGACTGGGAGCTGCCCGAGAGAGTCTCTCTGCTCCTTCACATTTCATTTTGGTTGGTGCCTGAGATATTCCAAAGAACTGACTTCTTTGACTTGATGAGATCTGGGCTTTAAAAGAAACTTGTCAGTTTGCTTCAGCATACAGCTCTTCTTTCCCACTCACCCCCACCTTTGGCTAGCTGGTTTACTTAGCACATCTTGTATTGACAAAGTGTTTCATTTTCTTTCCTTAACACTTTGTTTCAGTAGTCTGTAAAATACATCTGGGAGAGAAGCCTGTGTTATCCATCAGCATTATTTCAGATAAGTTTTTATCAAATATCAATACTACTTAAAGTAAAGATGCAAGTGGGAAATGGTGTTCGTACAACTTGGCCTGCTCTGACCTGGGTGTATTTGTAGAAGAGGTTAGCAGCCTTTATGGTTCATAATAGGGAAAAAATGAAATTGCAGGGGTGCAGGCAAAGTTTCTAAAGTGATTATGCCGCTGACAGTACAGAACTCAGGTAGAACAGGCTCCCTGGTCTCTAAAGAGACCATTATAAACAAGGCGTGACTTCCCACAGAATTTTTAAGTCTACATTTCTTTTAAACCTGCATAGAAATTCTACAAAGGGAGTTCAAAGATTGCTTCGTTTTATTTTTCAATTATTGGTTTTCAAAATCTTTCTTCAGTGTAGCTGTGCTGCATTTCTTTTAAGTGTGGGTAGACATTTTATCCCACATTTGATAATGAGACTTAATGAATGACGCCATTTTAAACAGCTCTGGTCAGAAGATTAAAGAACCTGATTGATGTGACCACCTTCTAATCTGTGCTGCATTTCCCCTCTGATTTCAGGGTGTGAGAAAACAGGAGGAAGCTGTGGTAATTCTTAATTATGGATATTCTATCTAAACAGGTATAACCTGCTGAAGGCAGAATGCAATTTCAAAGTGTATTAGTGGATACATAAAGCTTAGAACTGGCCAACTTCAAGAAATAGGCTTTTTATTCAATAAATTTAGTTCTGAAGCATTTACAGAGAAATCAGGTGAAATCACACAGCCTTTCCCCATAACATGGCCTGATATTTTTTCAGTCATTGTACATGTTCAATTCATGAACCAGCCTATGGTCAGAGGCTTTAAAAATACCTAGGTATGAAAATTGTACCATTTAATGGGATGAAGGTTCCTGAGGATATTCAACCACTGGTGAGAGTGGGAGATGATTGGACTTGGTTGTGAATCTAACTTCATTTAAGTAATACTTTAACATTATCAGGATTGGCTTGCAACTGTAATTCACTATGTGCATGAGTTTAATTACAGTGCAGTGACCTAAACAAGCCTGTGCGCATTGACACAGATTCTCATTATATTACATGTATTGCAGCAGAAGTTATATGAGCCTGAGGATTGCTCATGTGTAGCTCTGCATGGTCTGCTGATGAGGCTTTTGAAAGTATCTCGATCCACCATGGTCAGTGGGAAAGGCAGATATAAATGTTATGTTTATTATTAGATGTATATCCCTCACTCACTGCATGCAGGCTCAGGGCTGCTCAAAACAAGCATTTGTTGTAATCAATAACATATGTCATTGTCATGTATAAACTGGCTAATGCAAAGGAAATCAGATAACTATATCCTTAATTTAACTTAAATCTTTAGAATTACAATGAAACAAAAGGATAATTTTATTTGTGATGTGCAATCTATTTATTGCATCATGTAGTTGTGTAGTGAGGAGACTGATATTGGCCACCAATAGCAAGAATGGTTCGATTTTGTTTTTCCTTGAATTTGTTATTTAAATGCTCCCCCCCAAAAACCGTTCCCATGTGTGATAAAGAAAAGACATGTACCCCAGCAACACAGAACCAATGAGAGCAGCCTCAGAAATTTGGTCACATCTTATTTTGCATTTAACTATTTTTAACATTGATTTTCTTAAGATCCATCAACCAATTAAAGACATTTTTGTTGACTGATTAAAAGTCATTGGCTAATTGGGTTAACTTCATCATAGCTCCTTTTTCACAAAGGACATCAGTGCAAATTAATTGTAACGTAATAAATAAGAGCAGCCCAGCATAGTTAGGCCATCTTTTAATATTTTCCTTTTCATTTGCTATTATAATAACACAACAGAACCCTGTGTGGGTGATGGTGGGGGGAAGGGAATTCTATTGCTGCTATGTTTAGCTGCTTGGAAGAAGAGTAGGATACAAATGAAACCTTCAGTCTTGCTGAGATGGAAAAGCCCTTTCTTGATCCTTTTTGATACAGTGGTTGGATCCTACCAGCATTGCTTGAGGCACAAGATGGAAAATAAAAAGTGTCTCCTCACTGCAGCTCTGGTCAGTATTGCTTGTATCCATGAGACCCATTCAATATTTGCCATAACCTTTATTGCAGTCAAAATGGGCCTTCCATGTTTCCTGGTAGAATCCAGCCCAATATCCTATACATATTCAGCCTGCATCCCTGAGGGCCTTAAATGGAAGGTGAAGGAACTGCGTGTTCTTTGTTTTGTGTATTATTCTAGGAAATGGGGATTTCAAAACAATTCAAAATGTTTCCTTTGGTTTGTAAATCACTGTTTTCAGGTATTTGTTAATACAAATGAGTATCCCTTGCTGAAAAGTTTAGCTGATCTCCATGACCCTTCTCTATTTTTGAAATATAGCTTAAAGTGTTAATGTTTGTGGGTGCAAGCTAGCCCTATACAGTTGCTTTTATTTCTTTGCTATAGTTATCTGTTCTTTGATTCAGGTCAGGAAAATTATGTGGAGAGTATCTAAAGTCCAAGCCCCCACTAGTGCCCCGTATAGTATGGCCCCAATCTGAATCAGGCTCATACACAGGGCTCATTTTGAGGGGGAACGCGGGAATGCAGTTCCTGCAGTTCCCCAAAGAGGACACGTCAGGTGGCCCCACCCACCTGACTCAGCCATTTTGGGCCCGTTTTAGCCTGGACTGGGGCCGAAATGGCCCGGATCAGGCCTCTGACGGGTGGTGGATTACTCTCCCACTCAGCAGCGGCCGATCCTGACCATTTTGGAACCCTTTTTGGTAATTTTCAGCCTCTTTGCCATTTTGGGCCCAAGTTTGGCCCTGGTTGGCCAGGATTGGGTGCCAAACAGCCAGGTTGGCTGATGTCAGGGAGTGTGGCATACACAAATCAGTTATGCTAATGACAAACTTCCGATGATGGCAAGGGGCGTGGCATATGCTAATGAGTTATACTAATGAGTCCCTCCAGCTCTTTTTCTACGAAATGACCCCTGCTCATACATGCTAAGAAGCATAGAACTGAACTCTGGGTTCAGTTTCAGTTTGCTTGCTTTCAGCAATTTGATCAACAGCTGTCAAACAGCGACTTAAGGTTTCTGCTGCATCCTGTAGTGATTATAGTGAGATACAGAGCTGGGTGTCATCTGCATATTGATGGCATCCAATTCCATAGCTATGAATGAATTCTCCTAAAGGCTTTACCAACTCAATGACTATTTAATTTTTGTTGACTAGTCTACTAAATTGAGTCAAACTTCAAGCACTAGTGTTCATAAATAACTAATACCTGTGTTTTTTTGTGTTTTTTTAAAAAATATTTTTATTTTAATTTCTAACATAGAAAACTACAAAAAACTACAAAAATATAAAGGAAAAAAGGGGACTGGGGAAAAGGGAAGAGCAAAATATAAACAGAAAACACACACTACATCTACATGTCTTGTATTCCCTTCATACTGCAATTTTTCTTTAAAGTTAACTTTCTAATATGCTATCAGATTGGTAGATCTTATAAAATACAGACTACATTCAGGATCAGGTCTTCTCCCCCCCCCCCCCGCGTCTCGGTCTCAGTTCTCTCTGCGCAGCTACAATAGCTGCGCTCGTTCCCTCCTCCCCCCCACTCTCCCCTTCAGACTTTGGACTTTCTTCTTGCTGAAACTCCTGATGGTTAAACAAAAAGTCCCTCAGCTGTACTTCCGATGTTATCTTGTAGGTTTGATCCTTGTATCTGAACCAGATGCCTTCCGGAAACAACCATTTATATTTTACTTCACATTTCCTCAGGAAAGCCGCAAGTCTTTTATATTTAAATCTTCTTTTACGAGCCAAAAATGGAACATCCTTCAATATCTTAACCTTATTGCCCAGATAGTCCAAGTCCACATTACACGAATTATATAAGATGGTGTCCCGAGTCTTCTTAGATGAAAAGTCAATAATAATCTCGCAAGGCAGCTGACGCTTCATTGCATATTTTGAAGATGTCCGACGGACTTCCAGAATATCGCTTTTTAACTCTTCTTTAGTTGCCTTAGTGAATGACGCCAAAAGTTCCGACACCAAATCTTTTAAATTTTCACTTTGCTCCTCTTTTACATTCTGAAGACGCAGTACCGTTTGGGCACGGTCCACTTGTAATCCTATTATTTGATTCTCCAAGAGCTTTACTTCTTTACTTGTTGCTTTCATGAGTACTACGTTTTTGCGTGCAGACTGCTCTGCTCCAGACGCTGTTTCTTTAATGGTTTTCACTTCGCTTTCCACTGAATCAACCTTTTGCCCCATTTCATTTAACTTCGCTACAAAGGGCTGCATAGCTTCAAAGACCGCTCGTCTGACAATCTCTTCCAGGGTTTCCCCCTTCCCCTGTAACATCGCCATCACCGATTTACTCATCGCAGGGCTCTGCTTTTTCGTCGCCATCTTGGGGGGGGGGTGCCAGCTAAGTTCCGAAACTCCATGAAGGGGAAGAAATCCGAGCCTTCTTAGCTTCAACTCCCACCAATCCTTCGCATACACTTAGAAATCAGAAGGGATTCGCTTACTTACAGGTTTTCACCTTAAATCTGCTTATTGCCGTTCTCCATGGCCCAGCGGCACGCGATGTGCTGCGCAAGTCTGCCGGCCTCCGTTGGAGCAAATGGTCAATTTACCCCCTGCATTGCTTTCAGGGGGTTCTTCCCGCCGTGCTCCAGACCCTGGCCCCCTCACTGGGAGTCCTGGGGGTTAACCCTCGCAGGTCAACCGCCTGGTCAGGCTGCTCGGACATTTCCTCCCAGACCTGCAGAGAGGAGTGTCCGACATGGCCGGGAAAACGAAACCGAATGAACTAATACCTGTGTTCAAGATATATTGTGGAGGTTAATTTAATAACATGCTGTGCAGTGGTACTGACCATTAAAATGTAGTTTACTTTGGTAAATCTGCTTTGTAAAACAAGTAGGTGTCATGGATGTGTCGGGCATAGAAGTCAAACTGTTTTTTCTGCTCTTTTGTTGTTCAGTGGCAATCAAAGCTCGGGAGGTCAAATTATGACGTCGGTGCTGTGTTCAAATCCCAGAATGTCCTACTTCCGTTATCTATTAAATAATTGTAGTGCTGCACAACAGGGAATAAAATACTGCGCCATTTCCTTAGTTGTTTTATTCAGTAGGAGGACAATCCTATTTAAACTCTTGACTCCGCATCTGCAGCGCTGAATGTAGATGGAGCAAATCTGTTGCATAAGGAGGAGTAATTTCTACAGTCACTTTGTTTTTTCATAGTAAAGGTGTGCTTTATTTTCTTACCACCCAGTAATAGCACAGTTTTGTAAATAAAAGAACTTCTACTTCTCTCCCCCAATTTTAATAACTACTTGGCTATAGCTGTGTAGGCAATCTGGGAAATGGTTCAAATGGGGAAAATTAACACTCCAGATTCCAGCCTGACTATAAGAAGCAAGATAAGCAGGTGTATAGTTGCGGAATGTGTTTTTTTGAGATAAGAAACATGAACCACTTGGTAACCTGAAACATTCAAGTCTCAACTCAATCAGTTTAAAAAATTGGGGGATAAACATGTCCAAAGACTAATTTTTATAGCAGTTGTTTAAATGGCATTTCAGACCCAGACACCATTGATTTACCGGTATGGGATAAGGCTGAAACAGGTTTGACTGTTTACTGTCACTACCACTAAGCAGCAGTTGAGGGCCAAACTTTTATATGTGTGTGGACCTGCAGCATATTCCAGTAAATTCAGGCCATGGTATGAAACAGTATATTGGGTTAGATGGGCCACTGCTCTTTTCCAGCAGGGATCTTCTTAAACCACTTTAGGCTTCCTTTTTAATGTTTGGTCCAGGAATTTGTAGTTTCCTTGCTATTTCTAGAATTCAAGTAGTAACTTTATTGGTGTTCTGTTGCATCATGCATACTATGCACTGAGTGCTTTAGCAGCAACCACCCATGGGATCTCTTTATGCCATCACTAAGACATATTATTAGTGCTGATATATTCTATTCTTGCTTTTTCTGCTTTCCTTATTGACAGGTTTTTAATTGCTCAGGTCAAAAAGATGCACAACAGCCATCACCTGGTCGAGTGACCAAGTGATGGTCCAAATAGGATTGTCCTCCTACTGAAGCAAATAGCTCGTATATAAGAAGTTTAAAGACAGATGTTGTAGACTGCAGTTAAGACAACTGCTTTAAGTGCATGCAAAAATAAACAAGCACTCACTAGAACTTTTTTCCCCTTTTGCATCACAAAACAGTCTCTCCTTTGATTATTAAAATCAGATAACTTTGGTTTATAGGCTTTGTCTGATAAATACAAATCCACAATCTTGGTGACAATGCTAGGTGTAGGGACACTGCAAACTTTGGAGTGAAGAGGTGTGGCAGCATTCTGCGGCCAGAATTTGTTTCGGTCACTGTTGTCCAAGTGAACAGATATCAAAGGGCTCTGTGGCCACACGTTGCTCTTGTGTTGCTCTTTCTTTTGAAGCCATTTTGTTTGGCTTCAACAATGTTGTAACAGTCTTCCTTGCTTCAGTTTGGTTTGGATGGCATGGATATGATTCTTTGGTGTGATGTTGGTCTCCTTGCTTCAGTTTGGTTCTGAGGGGATTCAGTCCCAATGCTTCAGTTTGTTCTGTTGGGCTTTCTCTGGGATGAGATCAGCTTGCATTTGGGAGTGTACTTTAGCCATGGCAGCCTTGTCCCAGTGTTTCTGCAGTTCTGATTTGACTTCCCCCCCCATAGGAAACAGTGGAGTGGCTGGGGGCACCTTCTTTGGGGGCCCATAGAATTGGTCCCTGGGGTCCAATCTTCTTGAAACTTGGAGTATCTTTAAAGGACAGTCAGGAGTAGGTTCTTTGCAAGCTTGGTGTAGTTTTCACAAAAAATGAGCGCGCTGGTATTCCTGGCTCAGGCTGGAAGGTGTGTACTGGGGGCGGCCGCCGGGCCTGGCAGGCAAGGGGAGACGTTGATGAGCTGCCTCCCCTCAGGGGGCGGGGGGGTTGGCAGCTCACTGGTGGCACCCATGTGCCCGCCCACCAGGCCAAAAAGGAGTGCACTGGTATTCCCGGCGCACGCCTGAAGGTGTGTACTGGGGGAAGCTGCTGGGCCTGGTGGGCATGAGGAGACAGCAACAAGCCGTGTCCCCTCAGGGGGCTGGGGGTCTGGCCACTCACCAGCGGCACCCCCATGTGCCCACCCGCCAGGCCAAAAAGGAGCGAGCTGGTATTCCTGGAGTGGGTGGGAAAGGACTTGTCATCATGAGGAGGGGGAGGTGGAATATCCCCCAGCATCCGTGGGTCCTCACCTGAGGGTCCCACCAGGGAACAGTGTGGCGGAGGCAGCCAACAGTACACACCTTCCTGCCTTTCCGGAAAACATGGGAGGGAGAGGACATGTCATCATGAGGAGGGGGAGGGAGAATATCCCTCAGCATCCGCGGGTCCTCACCCGAGGGTCCCACTGAGTAACAGTGCGGCAGCAGCAGCCAGCAGGTCACACCTTCCTGCCTTGCCGGAAAGGATGGGAGGGAGAGGACCTGTCATGTGGGGGATAAGTGGGAAAATCCCCTTGCAACCGCCAGGCCAAAGAGAAGCGTGCTGGTATTTCCGGCGTGGGAGGGAGAGGACGTGTCATTCGGACAGGGGGCCTGATCCCCCAGCCACCTCGGGTACTCACCCGAGGGTCCCACTGAGGAACAGTGCAGCGGCAGACACCTCCTGAGCCATCAGCCTCGAGGTTGTAAGCGGCGCTGTCCCAGACCCCGAGGGGACAACCTCCACCAGTGCGGCCTGCCAGAGCTCTCTGCTCTCACCAGCATCACCCTCAGGGCAAAGTGATCCTCCCACTGACCCCCCGCTCAGAAGAGCTGGTGGCCCCCTTTCTCCCCCCAATGGATGTTTCACTGGGTGAGGAGGGAGACAGGCTCGGGTGGTGCCTCTTCAGGTGCCGAGTCAGGGCTGTCGAAGACAGGTGCTTTGGGTTTTTGCCCCTGCGCACCAGGACATCACAGGCACGGCGCCACACCACATGGGGGTCATCAGGAAGGGCCCGAAAGTGCCTCCATACGGAGGCGTTGTAACGCCAGCCGCTAACTGTCCCAGGGGAAGGAGGATGAACGGTTACAGGCTGCACTGAGGGGCTGGACTTGGACAACGGGGTGAGGAGTGGACTGTGGCAGGGGACACCACCAAGAGTTTGGGATGGGGACGGGAGGGATCTTTCATAACACACATACCATTCCTCCAGGGATCCATCACCCACCCACCCCTCCTCAAAATGTTGAGATTCTCTCCCCCCTGCGCAAAGAACTCTTGGGCCTCCACATCCCACATAGGTGAATTGGGGGGAGCGGGAGGACTCCCTGCGGCCCCCAAGCCACACCCAAAACTGCTTTCCACAACTGAACCAGGAGGACTGCCATCGCACTTCACCTCACAACCACCCTTGGCAGCCAACACAAGAGGAAGACTAGATCCTTAAAACGTACTAGATCCTTAAAAGACATTCTAATACGTTCAGAATATAGGGTTAGGGCAGCCCCAATTAGATCCTTACCTAAGGGACATTTTCCTTGTGGAGAATGGAATATGTGCCACATGATGACCAAACTAGAAGGTATTGGAGTTGCGGCAGTCAGGGATCTGGCTTTTTCTACATGCAAAACAAATAATGTGGTTTATGGAATAAAATGTCCGTGTGGTCTATATTATGTGGGCAGCACAACTAGACCACTCAAAGTCAGGACCCAAGAACATCTTTCACGAATAAGGAACCAGGTGCAGGATGCCCCTTTAGTGACTCATTTCCATTCAGTACATAGAGGAAATTGTGATTTGAGCATCTCAGTGTTGAAAACATTACAGGACCAGTCCCAAATAAACTACTCTAGGAGACTTCTCAAACTGGAGGCAAAGTGGATTTATAAATTGAATACTTTAACTCCACATGGATTGAACCAAGAACTAGATCTTTCATGCTTTATTGGTTGAAATGATTCAGCAACCAAAAGGTACTAATTTTGCTACCACTTACCTCAGGGAATTGTGAATTAGATATGCATGTCCCCTTTAAGACTGATTGCAACAGCTCCGTATTTAGTAGCTTCCCAGAAATCAATGAGTTACTGTCTGTCACAACATGATTGCCTCTTGGAGCACTTCACACAGGAACATGGGGAAGGTCTGAGTAAGTTAAACAGGCTTGCACATTGTTATATATTGTGATACTTTTATTTTAATTCTGTAAATGTATGTATGATTTGAAATTTATTATTGTAGACCACTAGAGATACTGCGCAAGAAGAAGACGTGGTACGAAACGGGAATTGGAGAATCGTGCCTGCACCATCCCGTTGGCAATTTTGCCTCTTGGCATTATATTCACCTAGTGGAGACCAGCGAGTCAGAATTCCATCCCCCTTACGTCCTGGTGCTCTCTGTGATTACAAAACATTTCAGAACTTTTGAAATTCATTGGACAGACAAACATGAATTGATTTTGCATAGCAATATTTACTGATATGTTTATTGATATATTTATTGTATTTATTGAATGTATTGTATTGTACTTTTGCACTTTAACACATTCTAAATATATTAATTGAATAGTTTTTGACTGGTCAAGGCCAGGCAAGCCTCTCTGGGGCCAGGGACCACCACCAGATTTTTATCAGCTGATTAGAGCACCCTCCAGGGCAGATATGGTGAGAGGCAGTCCCGCAGATATGCTGGACCCAGTCCACAGAGGGCTTTATAGGTTAAGACCAAAACCTTGAATCTGATCTGGAATTCCATGGAGAGAGTGTGCAGCTGCCATAAAACAGGAGTTATATTTGCCCTATACAGAGTATCCATAAGAACGCACATGGCAGTAATTTCCGGACCAGACCCAAAGGAAGGCCTGCATAAAGCAAGTTATAGTAATTTAATTTGGAGGTGACCATTGCCTGGCTCACTGTCATTAGGTCATGGGTTGAGAGGTAGGGGGCAAGCTGCCTGACTTGCTGCAGGCAGACCTGGCAACCGCTGTGATCTGGGCCTCCATTGACAAGGAGGCATCCAGAATCACCAGCAGATTCCTGACTGTCAGAATGGATGTAAGTGTTGCCCCATTGATGGTTGGGAGCCAGATCCCCAAGCCCAATAGACCCTGACTCCATCTTTGTGGGATTCAATTTCAGTCGACTCTGCTTCAGCCACCCAGACAGGGCCTCCAAAGCTCTAGCTAAGGCATCTGGGGCAGAGTTGGCCCATCCATCCATCAGCAGATACCACTGGGTATCACCCACATACTGGTGACATTTGGAAAAGAATAGGATGCCATCCTATACAGTTGCACTGGCTTGCTACTTTTTTCTGGCACGGCCCATGTTCCTTGAACAGCTAGATAGCAAGCAGAAATTTAACAAGTGAAGGCACTTCAAACATGGAGAGACAGTAATAGAGCGTTACATATCATATTTATCTCCTGGCTTCCAAAAACCACACAATAAACGCTAGAGAAAGAAGACGTCGTATTATATTTGCAGAAGCTATGTCAGGTTGATTTTTAAAAAATTAGTTAACATAGCACTTTATAGCAGGTGTCCCCAATGTGGTGCTCCCCAACACCTTTCTTGGCACCCACTTAAGTGTTTTTAGAAAGTGGGCATGGCTAAGTAGGGTCTTTGCCCAGCAGGGCTATCTGATTGCCTGTAAAGAGCTTTTAAAAGTTGCTTCAGCAACACCTACTACCACAGCACGATTATCTTGTGTTATTGTATGTGTATGCGAGAAAATACTTTTAAAGTATGTTCATTTTAAAAGACAATTTGTTTAACAGCTTCTGCCTGATATGCTGAATAGTTACACATAACCTAACTCCCTGACCTTTTATAGTTGACTACACCTCCTGTAGCAGCCATTTTGAAGCTGCCTACCACCCTGTGTTAGAATTCCAGAGGTGCTCCACAGGCTTGAAAAGGTTGTGGATCCCTGCTCTACAGAGTGCATCCTTAGTTTTGCACTGGTCACATGTTCTCCATATACAAATGTCATAGGTGATATTTCATAGTGATATTCTGCTATATTTTCCCATGATTATTTACAATTCCTAACTTATTTCATATTCCCAAAGCATCTGAGAGAAAGTAATCCTGTTTGTGATGCAGAAAACACCGTTCTTACAACATTTACATTAAAAAGTCAATCTAAAGTACACTTTGTTTTAAAGCAAGGATTTGAACCCAAATCTCACAGATCCAAGTGCTACACTCCAGACTATAAAGGTATATCATAAATACAGCTAGGTAAAACAATTGACTTTTGCCATTTAGAAACATGACAGTGTTTTTTCCATTTAAGAAACCCTTGAAAAATATAAATACCATAAGTTAAGTGTCTAAACAAAGCCAATGCATTGTATATAGACTCTTGGAAAATAAGGATTAGATCCTCATCTAATTATAAACATGGATATGGTAGTAGCAGCCAGCTCTATAGCAACCATATTAATTATAGCTAATGGGGGCATGCTGAGGCAGGGCCTGTTTCCCTTGTTCCACAGTATAATGCTCAATTTCTCTCAAACTGCAGGCTGTTGTGTCTTTCACTAACAGCTGGTTCCTTAAAAATAGAGGGTGTTTGTTTGGCTGAATTTTATCCTACTGCTTCCTTACTCTACCTTCTCTGACATAAGTTGGTACCAGTATTTCTCCTCTCTGTGAGGGCTCTTTTTTGAGAGTTAATTGCTCTTGCTAAGCAAGAACAGCAATTAATTTTAAAGCAGGAAATGTAGGGAGACCAAGGCCACTGGTGCGGACATTTCTGAGAATTTTCAACATGGAAGCAACAATTTTGCCTTGTTCTCTTTGAAGTCCAGTTCTTGGCATGTTTAATTTAAAATGATTCTGTCTCCTGCTGTGTGTATAGGCAGCTTGAAATTTGGAATGAAGAGATGTCATGCTGCTCTGTGGTAATAAGTGGCAAATTTACCTCAGTTTCTATTTCTGAACAAAGAACTAGGCATTTAGATATGTTAATCCAATGAATAGTTATTAATAAATGGTGGTTTATTTTTGTTTCCTTTTAAACGGTTATATCAAAAGGCGTAAGAATGTATATAGAAATAAAAGGAAAAATGCATCTCATGGTACACAGAGGTATTTTCATCCACATACGTGCTATATTTACTCATTCCACTTTAGTAATACAGAAAAGTACAATAGACATGTCCTACAAGAAGGATAATCATGTTCACTAAAAATGAAAGCAGCGATTCTTGAGAGTTTAGAACAAAACACCACAAGTTAACAAGCTGTTTGATCCAGAGTTAGCCATATATGATATTTTACATTCTTTCTAATGTAGCATTCTCATTATCCATCATCTATTTATGTATACCTTTGGCAGGAGGTGGCAGAAACATACAAATAAATGAACCAATTCAGTGGTTCAGATGTTCTTTCTCCTCTATTGAAATGGGAGCTGCACAAGTGGACCTGCAGAAAATTGTGCCCAATAATAACAGAGAGAAACCTGAACCCTTGGTATGCAGCATGTGTTCAAGGGCATTTATTAGTGAGCATTATTTTAAAACAGTAAATGTGGCGGATGAAAATTCTGCATTGTGCTTGTTTCTGTGTTCCAACACTATTGTTTCAACACTTAATAATTAAAGAAAATTAACACTATTTGTTTCTTCTTTCAAAAAAAGGAAGCTGTACTTACCTGTAACTAGAGATGGGCACGAACCGCATTATGAACCTCAAAAGCCCATGAAAATGGTGATCGTGCGATCGTGACCCAGCGGTTCATGATTGTCCACGGCCAACAAACCAGCGTTTGGAAGAAGCCTGGTTCATTGCATTCGGGCGTGGTTCGGGAAGCCAGACAGTCAGGTGCCAGCAATCTATTCCCCTGGCAACGGAGCCAGGGGAATGCCTGAGCTCTGTCTGCCCTCCTTCTGTCGCCCTGGAAACCCAAATGGAAGCCCAGCTTTCCTTGATCAGCAGGGCTTTCTTCCAACCACGGAGCTGCAAAGCAGTTACAAGTTGGGAGAAGACACCCAGGGGAGGGAGGGGGAAAGGGATCTTCTGTAGCCATGGGCACTCCAATCTCATCTCTGCAAACCCTGATAGGCAGCTCTGATGGCCAAACATAGACCTTCTGTGTTGCTGAATGGGACCCATGCTTATAAGTAGCCATGGTCTCCCAGGCTGGGTTTCACTTTCTGCGAGCAGTGGAGTGGGACAGAGCTCTTGCTTGCCACTTGCTAGCCTTTGGGGAGAGAGACTGAGAGTATAATTGAGCTTGGCTTTGGGGGATAGGGATCTATCTCCTCTGGTTCCAGGGCTGCTGCCTTGCTCTGGGGCCAAACTCAGTGGGCACCTTGGCTGAGGGCTCACATTGACTATTGATCAGAGCCTGATTAGGTCAGGTCTGTGGGAGTGGTGGGCTAGGGCTCTAGTTCCTCCTTCCCTCTGGTGCCAGGGCTGCTGCCAGGCCCTGGGGCCAAGCTCGGTGGGCACCTCTGCTTTTTTGTTGTTGTTATAATAAATTTTTATTGGATGGGTCAATATATAGTCAAATTAAGATACAAATAGTAATAATGAACTGGAATATTCTTCCTTTTTATGAGCTTTAAGTCTAGTGCTTTATAGGGTTTTCTAAGTACACGAGAAATTTACATCTTTAGGTAAAACATATTTTGAGTCTTTTACAACACCCCTAATAGGGAGGACAATGATTTTATGGGACATAGGCGTACATATAGGATGAATTTTAAACCAAATTAGACTGATTTTTAAATGGCATGTTTTCAATGGTATGAATTATTTATGAAGTATGTAATTATTTATTATTGCTGTTTATATCAATGCTATTTATTACTACTATTTAATATTTGATTTTATTGTATTTATTCGCTTATTTATGTATTTAATCTCCCTAAGCATTTGTCTATTGGGAAATTTGTCTATTGGGAAACCGCTGACGGCACCACACCTGCTGTTTGTCATCGCTTTTGCGTTCTGCAACCACTGAGCAGCGTATTTCGTGTTGGAATTGTTACTGAACTTATCTGTGCGGATTTTTTTGGAAACACATGTTATATGATATAACATAGCACTTGTCTATTCTTTGATAATATAATTCACACGGTTTATGCCTTTGTCTCTCTTTTGGTGCACTTCCTCGAGCCTTTGGGTCTGTAGCAGACTCCAACAATAATACCCTTTGTCCTTCCTCCCCTTATTTGTACCCATATGCTTTCCACCGGGCTGTCCGCCCCATTCTCCATAACTTCTTGACAATCAAGCCCTCTTCTCACATACAACGCCACTCCACCTCCTCTTCTACCCTTCCAGTTTTTCTTGAACACCTCATACCCATCCACTAGCGCATTCCAGTCATGGGAATCATCCCACCAAGTCTCAGTAATTCCTACTATATCGTAGCCGTCTGTTTGCAATAGAAACTCAAGCTCTTCTTTCTTATTGCCCATACTTTGGGCATTGGTATATAGACACTTGTAGCCTTGTACCTTTGTTTGACCTTTCCTACCCAGGTGGGTCTCCATTGTTTTCACTTCGTCAGTGAAATCACCATGTTGATTGTCCCCTTCCCCTTGCAGCATCAGTTTAAAGCTCTCCTGATGTTCTCCAGGTTCTTTCCAAACGTTTTCTTCCCTGCCCTTGAGAGGTGAAGCCCATCATGTGCTAGAAGGCCTTCTCTAAGAAAACCTATCCCATGGTCCCAGAACCCAAAGTGCTCCTGCCGGCACCACCAACTCAGCCAACGATTCACCTCAAGTATGGTCCGCTCCCTGCGTGTTCCTCTTCCTGTGACTGGAAGGATAGAAGAGAATACCACCTGAGCCCCCAATATCTTCAACTGCCTTCCAAGAGCTTCATAATCCTCTTTAATTCTTGCAACAGTATTCGCAGCCATGTCGTTCGTTCCCACATGAATCAGCACAAACGGGTACTTATCAGCAGGCTTGATGAGTTTCGGCAGCCAGTCGGTAATATCCTGAATTTTGGAGCCCCAGCAAGCAACACATCTCTCAGAATATGGGATCTGGCCCAGAGACATGGCGTTCCATACCCCTGAGCAAAGAGTCCCTGACGACTACCGCCTTATGTTTTTTTCCACTTCCATGTGGCCCCATGTCTTCTACACCCCCTCTTCCAGATCTTTGCGGTTCTCCTTCCACTCTCATCTCCGTCACCATCTCTAGCACTTCAAAACGATGCTTGAGCTCAAGTGGACCAGAGCATCTTCTTCGTTGACGTCTTTGGGTTTGTACCGTAGATCTGAGAGGAGGCTCAGAAGGGAGATCGACTCTTTCTTCTCCTCCTTGACTTTCCTCTTCTTGGCTGTGCAGAGCCCCCAGGCTGTTGTCAATAAAATCCTCTCCCTCCTTGATCTCCTGAAGGGTGGTGATCCTCTCCTCCAGGCTCTGAACCTTTTCTTCCAAAAGTCTGACCAGCTTACACTTCTGGCAAGTAAACTCTGTCTTCTCTTCTGGGAGGAAAACAAACATGGCACACTCCATGCAGGTGACTGCGAAGGGGGCTTCAGTAGACATGATTGCCTTCCAAATATATACCTAGAGTACCAGCAGAACCAGTATACCAGCAGAGTTTCAGGTCCCCCAGGCAGATCCCTTGGCCAAGAGCCCTTTAGCTCTTACCCTTCGGCTCGCGCCAAAGGCTCTTGTCTCTGGCGAGGAGGAGCCTTTTGTTTCAAAAGGTCACTTCCTGCCTAGCCCAGCAGGGCCCCAGGACACTAGGGGGCAGGGCTTGTAACCAAGAGCAACAGCAACCAGCAGCAAACAACAGCAATTCACTCAGCCCCCAACAGCCCCACACAGAACTTAACCAGAACGACTCTCTAGCAAGCTACACAGAACCCACTCACCCTCAGCTTCTCACACAGTAGCTAGGAAAGGCAAAGGGCAAAAGGCAGAAAGACAACAACCCCTTACCTTCTAGCAGCAGCTCTCCACCATGTGATCTTGCCTCAGCTCAGGTGCTTCTTGCCTCAGCCCAGGTTGACATTTCATACATGCTTTATTAAAAAGAACAATTCAAACCACTAGAAATAATAAAGAAAATGGGGGGGGGGGTTCATTTTTGTTTTGAGAAAGGCACAAAACCTTCCCTCAGTTTGTGCACTGTACTATGATGCTCTAATTTAATGGAATTGCTACCATTCTTTTTATTTTTTATATATCACTATGCTGTGCTCCACTCTGAGCCTGCTTGCGGAGAGAGCAGATTAAAAATCTAATAAAATAAAAATAATAAATAAAACCAGAACTGGACCAGTTGTCTAAACTCTTGTGCAAGAGAGACTTTGAGAAATTGCTTGTATGTTCAACCCTTCTTTCCTTGGGCCCACTGTTTTTAAAGAAGACCACATTAATTCCAACCTGAGCATTCCGTGTATTTTCCCCAAACATAAATATGTTCTTAACTGACGAACTGCATTAATTTAACATTCAGAAGTAGGGCCAGTTTTCATACGCCCGGCAGCACTTTAATAATAAAACAGAAAAAATGCTTAACACTTTACGAATAACACTGAATACTGGAATAAGTACCACTGATTAATGCCATTATGGTCTAGTAAGATATTAATGAGAACATCAAGTGGATTAGACCAATACAATAGAGCCATGTATTGTGGCCTTCAGCTGTTGAACAACTTCTTAGAGTTTGTTGTCTGGCTAGGCAGAAAAGAAAACCTTGCATTTGAAACCTGTTTGAAAGGCAGTTCTTTTAGATTTTAATTCTGTTTATAAGTTAAGCGTTTTATAAGTACAAACCTCTTGTAAAGTGATTAATTCTTTCTCCAGCTTTGGTATCTTGATACTAGTATCTTGGCAGACTATTTAGAGGTAATATCAGTTCTGCATGTCTGTGATAACACGGAATTATTGTCTGCAACTGTATGGTACAAATATTTGGCACCCTTATCATTTTGCACGGAGAAGAATCATATCATTCACTCTAGAAAGTACAAGGTTATATCAGGCTTGAGCATGAACTATATACCTCTTAGCAGGAAATTAAAGTCACCAGTATCTTAAGATCTTATTCTTGCTGGTACAAGTATAAAAGTGCTGTTGATGCCTTTTCAGTGTATGTAACCTGAGTCTCCGACATAAATCACTGAGAAACCTGGAAGTGATTCATTGTTATGTTTCAGCACTTGCAGACATTTTGCTTTAGATCGTTCAGAAATGCCCATGTATCTGTACATTCTAGCCTCTTGCCTTTATATAAGCAGCAGATTCATATTTAAGTTCTTTAAACTGTAGCTGAATTTTTACCATTACATTTGTCTAGACAAGCTTTCTCACATCAGTTCCTAAATGTTTAAGTTGGAAGGACTGTACCATAATATCTCTTAGGGGAAAAGCTATAAACAGACTGAGAACAAACATGAAATGGTAAAGGACTGTTGTCATCTTTTGCTAGAGGGATCTACTTCAGATTGCATGTAGGAGAAGAAACATTTCAATGCACCCTCTTATTTATTTCTCACTGAGATTCAAGGTGGATTACACAGTGTAAGTCAATGGGATCAACAGCTGAGACATTCAATAAACAATGCAGTGCAGAAATTTGAAAGCAAGCAGAAATCTGATACAGAGCTGAAACAAAGCATAAGTAATTAAAATAGACATATTAAACAGTGCGGAAATTGTCTAGTAGAAACATACAGTGTACAGTAATATAATCTACAGTCACTCTCTTTACCACTGCATCTCTCTGAACATCGGTGGACCTTATGCAAACCACTCTGTAGGGGAAGGCAGGTGGAATTATAAATGTAAACATACAGAAAAATACATTCTTTTACATAGAATACTTGATCTAACTGAAATTGAGGTAAGGGGAGTGAAAGGAATCAGTTTCATGACCTTGTCATAGATGAGCCCCAAGTTGCATTGCTTTTCCAGTTTTCTGGATTTCTTTATAATAGTTACAACCTGGAAGAGTGAACACCCAGGAGACTATTATTAAATGGGTGGGATAATAATCTCCATGGAAAGCTCAGTTTTAAAACCCACATGGGCTATATTGAGGAAGACTCAGCATGGGTTAAGCTATTGAGGAAGACTCAGAATGGGTTCTGTAAGGGAAGATCTTGTCTTACGAACCTGTTAGAGTTCTTTGAGGGAGTGAACAAACATGTGGACAAGGGGGAACCAATAGATGTTGTCCACCTGGACTTCCAGAAAGCTTTTGATAAAGTTTCTCATCAACAGCTGCTAAGTAAGCTCATGGGGTAAAAGGACAAGTCCTCTCGTGGATCAAAAACTGGCTAATGAATAGGAAACAGAGAATGAGTATAAATGGGCAATATTCACAGTGGAGGGTGGTAAGCAGTGGGGTGGTGCAGGGCTCAGTATTGGGGCTGGTGCTTTTTAATTAATTATTTGGAGTTGGGAGTAAGCTGTGAAGTGGCTAAGTTTGCTGATGACACTAAATTGTTCAGAGATGCAGAGGAGTTAGCCGTGTTAGTCTGTAGTAGCAAAATCAAAGAGTCCAGTAGCACCTTTAAGACTGCATCTGACGAAGAGAACTGTGATTCTCGAAAGCTTATGCTACAATAAAGTTGGTTAGTCTTAAAGGTGCTACTGGACTCTTTTTAAATTGTTCAGGGTGGTGAGAACCAGGGAGGATTGTGAGGCACTCCAAAGGGATCTGTCGAGGCTGGGTGAGTGGGCGTCAATGTGGCAAATGAGGTTCAACATGGCCAAGTGCAAAGTAATGCACATTGGGGCCAAAAATCCCAAATATAAATACACAACGATGGGGTCCAAACTGGCAGAGACTGACCAAGAGAGAGATCTTGGAGTTGTGGTGGATAACTCACTGAAAATGTCGATACAGTGTGCGACAGCAATAAAAAAGGCCAACGCTATGCTGGAGATTATTAAAAAAGGAATTGAAAACAAATCAGCTAGTATCATAATGCCCCTGTATAAATCAATGGTATGGCCTCATTTGGAATACTGTGTACAAATCTGGTCACCACACCTCAAAAAAGATATTATAGCACTGGAAAAAGTGCAGAATGATTAAAGGGATGGAACACTCCCCCTATGAAGAAAGGTTAAAGCGCTTAGCTTGGAGAAACGATGACAGAGGGGTGACATGATAGAGGTTTACAAGATTATGCATGGGATAGAGAAGGTAGAAAAAGAAGTATTTTTCTCCCTTTCTCACAATACAAGAACTCGTGGGCACTCAATGAAATTGCTGAGCAATCGGGTTAGAACGGATAAAAGGAAGTACTTCTTCACCCAAAGGGTGATTAACACATGGAATTCACTGCCACAGGAGGTGGTAGCAGCTTCAAGCACAGACAGCTTCAAGAGGGGACTGGATAAACATATAGAGCAGAGGTCCATCAATGGCTATTAGCCACAAGGTATAGATGGAACTGTCTAGGGCAGTGATGCTCTGTATTCCTGGTGTTTGGTGGGGCAATCAGTGGGAGGGCTTCTAGTGTCCCTTCCCCACTGGCAGACCTACTGAGGACACCTGGTTTTTGGCCACTGTGTGACGGAGAGTTGGACTGGATGGGCCACTGGCCTGATCCAACATGGCTTCTCTTATGTTCTTATATTTGGCAGTAGTAGTTAGCCAGATAAAAATGTCAACAAACTTTATACCCCATCCAGACCGACAATTTCTGCGTTACAAACAGGAAATAGGAACAGATTAAGATCTTCAGTAATTTAGCTGAAACCATTTTAGAGTTGCCTGACAGAGATGCTTTCCCCCTAAAAATTCCTCCTGAAATCCATATAATATCTGCCTTTTTATTGTGATAAATCTAAATTACCCCACATTGTGCAGTCTACATGAATACTTATTCCTGTAGTATTTCATGAACAGGCACAAAGAACAGAATGCCTCAGCATTAATCTATCAACATGACACAGATTCCTTGCCAAGAACCCAAGTACTCCAGATTTAATTTTTCAGATTCCTGCCAATTTAGAGTAATCATTTGGCAGTTTGTGGCAATGAGCTGAATGGGAGAATCAATGGAAACACAGATTACAGCCATATTCCCCTTACATATTTCAATTGACAATTTTATGTTCATATTTACAAATAGTCACTCCAAACCCACTCCCTTCTTGCATATATACGATGTCCAATGCACATATAAAGACTATGCACCTGCAAAGATTTCAGCATTCACTACAGCCACTCTTCATATTCATCTCAACGGCTTCGGGTCTACAGGCCACTCACTATGTTTAAGAATACAATTTCTACTTTTTATTTTCTGTTTCAAAGTGAAAAATGATAAAATCAAAAGTAGGTAAGAAGTGTTCTCCTGGATCAGACCAGTTGTCCAACTAGTGCAGCATGTTTCAGAGTGGCCAGCAGTTGCCATGGGCGCCAAGCAGGGCACAGAGGCATCTCCAATGCTGCCTCATTCTCAAATGTTTAAATGCCTCCCATTAGTAAACATAGCTAGTAGTCACTGATAGAACTCTCCTCCATCAAGCTAGCTAATCCTCTATAAAGCCATCTATGCTTGTGACCCATCCACTGGCAACAAATTATTCAATTTAGTTACTCATTGACTTTTGTCTGTCAGTGAAACATTTTATAAACCTCCATCATACCTCCCCTCATCTTCTTCTAAACTAAAAAGCCCCCAGATTCTTTAGCCTTTCGTCACAGAAAAGGTGCTCTAACCCCTTAATCATCTTGGTTCCTCTTTTGAGGAATGGTGACTAGAACAGTATATAGCATTTCAAATGTATCCATGTGATTGCCTTTCCCCCTATATTCCGCCACAGCAGCTTGCTCATGTGAACAGGGCCTTCTGCAGATACCACCCTGAAGTTGGGCAAGATCAACAGCTGGCCATATGTGCTTTGTGGTAGCCTTCACCTTAAGGAATGGCCTGTCTGAGGAGGTCAGGAAAGCTCTCACTCTCTCGGCTTTCCGCAAATTATGCAAAACTGAATTATTCAGGAGGGCTTTTTACCCAGATTATAGGGCTGTGTCATAAGAAGTATCTGAGATACTTTGGTAGGAACAGGGATTATACGCTACTGTGTTGGGTACTGCCTGCTGATATAGACATGCACCTATTAGGGAGTTTTCCATGTTGCCAAACACACAGTTTAAATTAGTTATATTTGGTTTCAAAAAGATTTCATCTCTGTGCTTGGCTATATGCTTTTTAAAATTTTCTGCTACCATACTTTATTATATCTCTTTCACAGAATGTCCTAACTGTTGTTCATTATTTTACTTTGATCAGTGAATGTCCTAGCTGTTGGTTATATTGCATTTTCACTTGTACTGTGTAATTTGCCTTGGATCATAGTTAGAAAGGGGCATTATAAATAAATAAATAAATAAATAAATAAATAAATAAATAAATAAATAAATAAATAAATAAATAAATAAATAAATAAATAAATAAATAAATAAATAAATAAATAAATAAATACAGGAGCTTTACAATATTGTCTATTTATTTTCTATCCCTTTCCTAATAATCTCTAGAATAGAGTGCTTTTTTCACTGTTGCTGCAGAGTCAACATTTTAATTGAGCTATCCACTACAACCAAGTTCTCTTTCCTTTTCATTCATTGCTAGTTCAGATCTTGTAAGCATATAGACAAACTGGAAAGAGCCAGTCTGATGTAGTGGTAAGAGCAGCGGGACTCTAATCTAGAGAACTGGGTTTGATTCCCCATTCCTCCACTTGAAACCAGATGAGTGACCTTGGATCAGTCACAGCTCTTCCAGAGGTCTCTCAGCCCCACCCACCTCACAGAGTTATTGTTGTGGGGATAATAAGAACATGCTTTGTAAACAGCTCTGAGTGGGTGTTAAGTTGTCCTGAAGGGCGGTGTATAAATTAAATGTTGTTATTGTTGTTAGTATTATTATATTTAGTTACAATTCTTTACTCCAATGTGCATCACCATGCACTCATTTACTCACAGTGGGCATGTTGCTGCCCATTCCTGCCAATTTAGAAAGTTCCTCTTGGAGTTATTCACAATCAGCTGCAGTTTTCACCATCATAAATAATTTGGTATAAACCGCAAACTTTGTAAGTATACTGCTCACTCCCAATTCCAGATCATTTATAGACAAATTACATAGCTCCAGTCTCAGTACCAATCCTCATGGGATAGCACTGCTCACTTTCCTCTATTGTGAGAATTCCCTGTACCAATACTCCCTGTTTTCTGTTGTCCAACTCCGTGGCCCACAGGAAGCAGGAGAACATGAAGGGGTGGGTGGGGAGTCCATGGAAGCAATAGCAGTCTGCCCAAGCAGCAATGCCAGTCCAGTTTATTCAGATTTGCTGCTTACAGCCCTGAGCTGGTCATGAGTTCAGTAACCTACTTAGCCCTGTTCTGAGGTTCTCTAGTTAGAAGCAGACCTATGATGCTTATGTTAGGCCCTGACAAGGTCCACAGCAGATCACCTCCTATCTTTTCTTTCCACCTCCATCTTTTCTGACCTCCTCCTTTCCTTCTCTGTATCTC
Organism: Eublepharis macularius; assembly: GCF_028583425.1. NCBI lineage: Eukaryota > Metazoa > Chordata > Lepidosauria > Squamata > Eublepharidae > Eublepharis > Eublepharis macularius. The sequence continues at coordinate 71,066,753 of NC_072797.1, read as the reverse complement.
TTCCTCCCAGACTGGTAGTCACAACCCCTTTCTGCCTCTGTGCCTTCTCCTTTCACAGCAGTAGCTCTGACACTCCCTATTCACCCTGACTCCCACCTGGGACCAGAGAGCCACCATGTGAGGATCCAGCTCTGCCAAAAGCCCAGCAAGTACTGGAACCAACAATCCCTGCCCCTGGCAGCAGCAAGACTATCCACACTGCCAATGCCTCCTTTGTTGGGGTGGATCTGGAGCCTCTGTCCAGCTCCTCCACAGCCGTCCCACAGGAAAGCTTGCCTTCCCTATTCCTACTCCCACACACTGCTCATCTGGGTGCTGACCTCTTCTGTGGCAGCCTCCTTCAAACCTCTCCTCCAAGCTAGGGCACCACCGGGTAAGTGGAGATGCTTGGGTCCAGCTCTCACAGCCCTGGCATCAGTCGGGCTGTCCCACACAACATTAACTGCTAAAGTGCTGATATGTTGCCAAAATATATAATTGAACACATTGCTTGTAATTTTTGAGTTCTACATATATTTGTGTGAAGCCAGCTGTCCACTAAAACTTTTGCAATCACTAAGATATCTGAAATGGCTTCAGACTTTGCTGTTCTTAGTAGTGTGAAAGCTTAGAAACAAATGGAAGGTATTGGTATTAGAAATAAAGTTAAAATACTCAGAACAAAATTATCTTTATTTGTTATTGTTAATATATTGTAATTGCAACATTTTACATTAATAGATGTCTCATTAGTTATTGTTACTATATTCTTCTGTTCTTTTTAATGTTGATGTTCATTTCATTCATCAATATTCTACAAATTGCCATCTCCCATGCAATTCCCCACAAAATAAAGTTGCATAACTACATTTCAAAACAACTGGAAAACAATACAGTGTTTGCCTTCCCCGCCCTACCCTGGCATACATACCTACATTGTAGAACTGTTTTTGTACAGGCACATGTTTTTTAATACTGTAGGACTGAAGGGCTGAAGCATTCAATTAGAACATCCGTTCTCTTTAAATGTACATTGCTGGTCAAAGAAGAGATAAGCCATCAGCTGAGCACTAGTTCCAGCATACAGTTGGGTTAGCTTTAATAGAAAATATTGAAATAACAGGAATGTGATGGAGAACTTAGTCTTCGAACAGTATTATGTAAGGGAATCCAGCTGTGCTTGTACAGTTTCCAACTATAACGAAAAAATCATGCAAGATGTTTAGAAACATGAACACAGAAGAGAAACAATAATCAATAAAATGATGCTTAATAAATCTATCCACAGAACAAGAACAGTGCAATCCTATGACCACTTTCTTGGGAGTAAGTCCCATTGAACAGACCTGATTAGAATTGCTCTCTAAGAGAATCCTGTACACATGAATGTGTTTTTCCATTAAATGCACTGGAGCCAAATTTAAAAGAAACTGTTCTCTAAATACTTTTATATCTATAGCTGGCTGGCTGCAAGTTTCTTATATATAACAATTAGCTTGATGCCCATGCTTCGCTACGGTATTTAACTATTATAAATCCAGTTATATAATACTTATAAGTATGTAACATTTTTTGGTTGTGGGGGTGGGTGGGTGTTGAGTTGGTTTTGTAGTATAATAGGATAGTACACGAGCTTCACAAAAGTATTTGAATAAAGTGAAGTGTGTTAATGCCAAAAACTGATGAAGTGAAATTCGAAATGTAGCGCTAGAAATAAAGTCAAAAATACATACAACTGGTTTTTTTCTACTGAAGGACATCTAGACCACACTGGTGGTTTTCCCTCAGGTGCTAGAATCACCAGCCTGCTGGGTGAGCTCACTCTGGAGCAGGCCACGTAGAACTGCCCATGTGAGAAGCAATCCTCCCTCAAGTCAATTCTGCCATCTTCAGTGTCTGCCCCTGGGACATGTTGATCATCATAGCAAAGCAGGCCTTGAGGGGGAACTGCAGTCTCTTGAATTCAAAGGGGTTCTCTGATGGTATGAGTGGTATGTGTGGTATGCACACCGACTCCCCCCAAGCACTGCTAGTGAATAATGTGGCCTCGATGATATTCCTGTGAAGGGCTTTCACTCATGGTCTGGTGCCATTGCAGAGTTTGGGTGGGTTGAGTTTCCGGAGCAGCATCACTGGAGCCCCCACTCTGAGCAGCTTGTGGGCTGGGAAGCCAGGAGGGCTGAGCATGTTGAGAAACTCCACGGGGTAGTGGACCACATCATCCATTTGCACCACCAAGTCCACAGATCTGTACTCCATTTCTGCCTCTTCGAGGGAGTTAAGGTGTGTTTCATTAATGATGGCAGCCTTGTTGTTCTTGGGGGTCAGAATGGCACACTTTCACAGCCAGGCCATGGACTTTTCCGTGATAGTGACAACATCAGGGTATATCATGGCTGTTAGGTCTGCTAGGACCGTCACTACTGTGTCCAGGTCTGCAGGGATGGTCACCTTTCCCTTGGACTCAGGATATTCTCTATCCCTATTTTTAGTAGGAGTTCAGAGAATTGCCCAGCAAACCCCTTGCTTCTCAAGTGGACCCTCATATTCTTTCTTAGTGAGAGTTTCCTGATGAGGGGCCACAGATACGACACCTTGACACACGAAGTAACCTCGTCAGCTCCCTTTGGGACTACTGGCAAAGTCTGCCAGAAGTCTCCAGCCAGCAGCACTGTGACTCCCCCCATCACTCTCTCATTGCCCTTGACATCTTTGAGGGTTATGCCTCAAAACACCCCTTCCTCCTTTTAGCATTGGTGTACCTTACACGTCTGCCAGGAGGCTTCTTGGGAGCAGTAAAAGGTGATGGCTGCAAGAGGTGTGAAGTGGAATTGGACTGAGGGAAGGGTGGTGTGGTGGGCACTTCAGCAGATTCATGTGAGAGATTCCCATCGAAATGGCTCCTAGAAAGGTCGTGCACCATCTCCTCATGAACATTTCAAAATTCAATTGCCATACTGACTTTTATATAAAACCCCTATTCAAGAGTCTTGTACTGTCTTTCTTCAACTGTCTGTAGTTTCCTTGCGCTGATTTTTACCTCAGAACAGAGTTCCACCAATCAAGGCCGCATATGCAAATAACCTCAGGGCAGAGTGGCTGAGTTGGCAGTTGGCGGGGGGGGGGGGAGGGGGATGAGCAGCCTCCCAACCATACAAGGAAGCTGTATCCCTATGGGAAATCACATTTTGCCCCTTTTTACCCCCTTAGGGGGCGAATTTCTTAAAATCCCTTCTTAGTGAGCCTCTACACCACAAAATGAACATCCTCCCCAAATTTCAAGTTTCTAGCACCAGGGGTTTGGGCTGGGCGTTGATGAGTCAGTCAGGACACTTGTCTTTATATATATAGACTAGCTTGATGCCCGTGCTTCGCTACGGTATTTAACTACTTTAAATCCAGTTATAATATTTATGGGTATGTAACATATTTTGGTTTGGGGGAGGTTGAGTTGGTTTTTTAGTATAATAGCATAGTACCCAAGCTTCACAAAAGTGTTTGAATAAAGTGAAGCATGTTGATGCCTAAAACTGATGAAGTGAATTTCGAAATGTAACATTTATTGAAGAGTTTTTTTAAAAAGAAAAGTTTCTTTTACCTGATTTTTACCTCAGAACACAGTTCTACAGATGACCCATCAGCCTGCCAGCGACATAGGAAAGCCAGGCCCCACAGGGAGATTGGCAACCCTAGAGGGGAGGTGTATTTTTACCTCAAGACACTTTCAATGACTGGGAGTCATTGAATGTGTCCTGAGGTACTGCATGTGTCCTGCATACTGTTTAGAATGTTGGGATGATGACCAATCAAGGCTGCATATGCAAATGACCTCATGGAGGCTGAGTTGGCAGTTGGGGTAGGGGGGGGGAGCACCCTGTCAGCCACACAGGGAAGCTGTATCCCTATGGGAAAACACATTTAACCCCTTTTTACCCCCTTAGGGGGCGAATTTCTTAAAATCCCTTCTTAGTGAGCCCCTATATCATAAAAGGAACATTCTCCCCAAATTTCACGCTTCTAGGTCCAGAAGTTTGGGCTGGGCATTGATGAGTCAGTCAGGACACTTGTCTTATATATATAGATAAGGTAAAAACATTTATTCTGACTGGGTGAGCTCCCTGTCTGTATAAACATGATTTATTTAAAATATTTCTAAAACACTTTTCTGCCTTACAGTCATTGTCCTTTGGTTTCTTTTAATATTTACGAATGTGTCTTAAGTATTCCCTTTTCAAAATCACTTTAAGAACAAAACTGAAACCTGCATCCAGTTAATACTTTAAATGAGACATAATTCAGAGAGGCAGTACTTTGGGGGATGAAGCTATTACATGTTTCCAAGGAACATTCAGAGCAAGAACCGCTAGCACCAAAGGATTTCTAATAAAGATTTATTAAAGACAAAAGAAATGTTAGAAAGTCTGTAAAAATACCAGTACAGACCTTGTTATAGAACTCAAATAATTCTTGATGATTGAATTCCACAAACACTTTCTTCATATTCTGTGAAAGAGAAGGGGGGAAAATCCCAAGAAGTGAGATCATGTTACATAAGGTTATTTACTATTTCTCTTTATATGTCAAGACTGTTATTGATGCAACATAAATGATATTGGTATAGTTTTAGTTTTAGTTGTATGGGATGTACAATAGCAGTAAGATTCCCATGAAGTGCTATAGATCACACAAGACCATTTTCATCTGTTCATCTGGAAGTTATTCTCTAAGTTGTAAGAACATAGATGCTAGGAAGAAAATTATTTCATTATCTTTTTTCAAAGGCACATATAAAACACAAGATTATATTTCAACTTTCCTCAGCTGTCTTTTTGAGAACTAGTAAATACCATTATAGTGAGACACTGGAGGCACTGTATGTGACTGAATGCACATAGCCATTAAAACGGTACACTGGTACAGAGTAATATCTCGCATTAATCCAACAGTTATGGGCTTACCATGCTGAGTTTGCTACAGTCATTTACAAAGACATTCAGCCAATGTTCACAATTAAAACAACAGATTCAAAGCAGCACTTAAATAGTAAAAACAAAAGTAAAAATTGATGGAAAGCACAGGAGATAAAACGGATGGCAGGTAATAACCTTCTGCATGAATAAGCCTATTTTTTCTGACAGAGGGAGTTTACTGCACAGGTTTTTTTCCATTGGTTCTGGCCCCACACTGCTTCAATTTGGTTCAGGTTTTTTGGTTTCCTCCCAGTTTTTCAGCTTTAGGAGAGTGAAACAAAGTAGATTTATGTTTCTTTACAAGGATCACTGAATCCTTAAACAGAGAACACAGCAGACACTAATCAGGATCATTTTCCCCTGGATCCTATCGAATTTACTATGGGCTATATAGGTTGATGGGGCAGTGGTTCAGCATGGTATAGCCTGATCTTGTCAGATCTTGGAAGCTAAGTAGGGTCGGTGCTTGGATGGGAGACAGTAAGAACAACTGGGGTTGCTCTGCAGCGGAAGGCAATGGAAAACCACCTCTGCTCCTCATTTACCTTGAAAACCCTTTGATGGTGTTATGAGCCTGGGCCTAGTGAGGCCTAGTGGCTTTAGGGAATCCAGCACTAAAGTGACTGCAGGGCCTACATTTCTCAGGTTCCCTTTGGTCCCTGTGATTGGGTAAGAGTAGGGTTTCCAGCCTCCAGGTAGTGGCTGGAGATATCTTGGAATTACAACTGGTCTCCAGACCACAGAGATCAGTTCACCTGGAGAAAATGGCTACTTTGGTGGTGGACTCTATGGAATTATTCCGTGCCAAGGTGCTTTCCCTCCTCAAACCCCACTTTCTCCAGGTTTCACCTCCCCAGATCTCCAGGAATTTCCCAACATGGAGCTGGCAACCCTAGGTAAGAGTGAATTCTGAGGGGAAATTGCACCAATAGGAAAATAGGGGGATGGTGCCTGAGAGAAGAGATAAAAGGCCTCACCACAGTGGGAGGGAGGGTATTCACTCCTAGGGAGCAGAGTAGATGAGTGATCCCTCATCCAGAAGGGGTGAGACAGTTGGAAGCCAGGAGACAGTTAAGAACAGTCTAGTTAGATGTGTTAGGGTATGTTAATTTGATTATTCACCAACCTTTACTATTCTCTTTATTTTACAAAGTTTTGAACCAATCCAATCCTAGCCATTTAATCGTGCCCGATCCTTGGTTACTCTGTAGATCGTATCCCTCCAGGCCTTTCTGTCTCTGACTGCTTCTTTCAATTCCTTCATGTTCAGTCCAGTGTTTTTCATGATGGTATCCAGCCAGCGGGTTTTTGGTCTTCCTCTCTTCCTCATTCCACTCACCATTCCTAGCATCATTGATGTTTCTAGTGAGTTGGCCCGCATTACGTGCCCGAAATAGCTGAGCTTCTGCTTTGTAATCTTCCCCTCCAGAGACATGTCAGGTTTTATGCGTTCCAAGACAGCTTGGTTTGTTACTTTTGCTGTCCAAGGGATCCTCAGGAGTCGTCTCCAACACCACAGTTCGAATGAGTCAATTTTTCTCCTGTCCATTTTTGTTAAGGTCCATGTCTCACATCCGTAGGTTGTTATAGGAAACACAATGGCTGTGACCAGTCGGCGCTTGGTGCTTATTGTGACATCTTTGCATTTCCAGATTGAATCCATGCTGACCATTGCTGAGCGTCCAAGTGTGATTCGCCGCTTTACTTCAGGTGTCCAGTCACCCGTTACTGATTTGTGAACCTAGGAAGACAAAGTTGTCAACCACATCGATCTCATCATTGTTTATCTTGAATGGACTCGTTTGTTAGTGTTGGTCATGATCTTTGTTTTTTTGATGTTCAGCTGAAGCCCCATTACTTCACTTGTTGTCTTTAGTTTCATAATCAGAGTCTTCAGATTTTTAGCCTTCTCTGCTAGCAGTGTAATGTCATCTGCATATCGCAGGTTGCTGATTGTTCTGCCACCGACTTTTACCCCAATGTTCATCTCATCCAGGTTGAGCTTCCTCGGATGGTAAGTCATACATTGCCACCCCCTTGGCACTTTGAGCCGGTGTGGGATAAGGGGGAAAGTTTTGAACACCAGTTATTAATAAACCCTTTAAATAAAGTTCTTTATTATTATGCCTGGGTCCTCACACTTCATTCGGTCACATAATAAATCAAACCTACTGGGAAAGAGTAAACAAAAGAGGTCAGTTTGGGTGTTCTGGGCCCTTCCAAGGAAACCTGTACCAGACTGGTGGCAGCCTACAGACAGCTTCCCTATGTCTCAGCCAGCTGTGACAGATGGGGGTCACCATAAGTCAGCTGCAAACTAAAGGCATACTTATACATATATGGGTTGATGAGATCATAGGAGTCAAGGGTAACAAACATGTAAGTTTATTTAATTTGTAAGCATGACACTTAATGCCTTCCTACTTTTATATAATAGATTACTTAAGTTACCAGAGCTGGGAGTTAATCTATGCTTAGCAATTATAAAGTGGTTTTCTAACAGGCTCATACTTGGAAATAACTGGACAAACATTAACACTTCACTGTTTTTAATAGAAACAGCATTCAAACACTACCGAAACAATACTCAAATGTCCCAACTGAATTCCCTGCCTATTGTAGGATTCTTATCCCTTCTCCCTCCAAAAACTCAACTCTTTTTTTTAGTTGGTCACTGAATGTTAAACTGCTTCAGGTTGGATTTTTATACTCTAACATTCCATTCAGAATTTGAAATTTCATTGGTGCAAGCTGAATGAGGGAAGAGGACAGAATATTCTCCTGTCCATTACAGACATGTAATTTTAAAGTATTTTCCGTTATCCCAATAAGTTTATAACTTCAAAACTTGACCAAATCTTTGACAAGTCAATTAGCCAACTATAATTAAAATGAAAATGTAACAATAAAGAAAAATAAAACCAGCAACATGAATAAGCAATATAGTACAGTATGTAATATTGCTGTCTTTTAAAACAAAAGCAATGAAGCCCAAACCAGATATAACCAGGAAATCCAGTTTGGTGATTGAATCATGGCCCTTTGGCCTATATATATATTTGGCCTTTGGCCTAATTCCAATCTAAATATCTTTTTTAAGTGCCATAGAACCACACTTCCATAACCCTGTCATTTATGAATACTGGCAAATGCACTCCTAAACTGAAGTGCTATAGCAGAAAAGCTTTTTCGCCAGCAGAAAAAACCTTCTATCCAGTTGCCACCTACCTCACTTTTGAAGGTGCACAAGATTTCACTTGTTAGTACATTCATATGAGAGAAGATACCTTTAAAGATTTAAGTGGCCTATAACCAGATTAACTACCAGCACTTTGAAGTGTGCCTAGATATGTACTGGTATAATGTAATTGGGATACAATCACAGCCTAGTTCTCTTCTGAAAAAAAGCAAGTTGGCATACAAAGACATAGTTGACCATCCATCAGTAGGCATGGATTTCATTTAATAGACGCTTCGAGCCAAAAAATCTTCTCCTTAACCCTTCTGGAGTAGGTTAAACGGTATTTGTTTCTCTACCTACTTTATCCACTTTCCAGGCTTCCACTGTTACAATAAAACATACAAAGCTGCCATTAAAGCATGGTTGTATGGGGAAAGAGGCAAAAAGACAGCCAGCCTGAAAAGCAGATACCTTTTTACATAACTAAAACAGACTTTACGAACTGAATGAGCTGGTAGATAGATCAGAACTGTCAAGATCTTTCTTATATTCTGCAGGGTTTTTTTAAAAAGAAATGTGAAAGATTACATTGCAGAAAACATTACTGTATCTGTTTGATAATTTCTGTTATGAGAAACAGATGACTTTAAGATTTACATAAGCAATATATGGTTCAACTAATTTTTCTTTATAAGCAGAAACTGTTATTTCAAAAACTGAGAAACTGACTCAGAGTCAGAACAAAGTGCTGGAAGCATGTAAACATAGACAATACTCACAAAGCAATCCTAAGCAGAGGTACACCCTTCTAAACCCACTGAAGTCAATGAACTTAGAGGGACATAGCTCTGCTTGGGACTGTACTGTTAGTGTTTAGTTTCATAGAGGTTGCTCATTTGTGATGCCCTAGGATAACTGGCTGTGGTGTCAGAAATGGGCTCTGATGTCATAGCCTTCTTTGACTATCACTACTTCTGGCTGTTGTTCGCTTAGCTACTTTGTGACCTATAACTGTAAATGCCCACCGAGAAAAACAGATGTACCAGTGTCATTAAGAGAGGTGGGGCAGTCCAAGAAGACAGTTATCAACGGGAAGACTGCAAGAGCAGAATATCAGACGGCCATTAGGAGATTTTATGAGGCAATGAAACTACAGACCATTGAAGTGATAGGTGAGTTTCTACATACTGCATCATGTTTCACCTATTACTTCAAGAGAAAAACTTACAGGGTGGGTTTTTACAAAATTCTTACCATCATACTTCTAAGAACTGAAAAGAAGCTTGTACCTACTATGGGGTCTAATCCATGAAAACCTATGCTCTAATAAATGTCAGTCTTTAAAGCATCACAGGACTCCTGTTTGTTGCAAAAGATTAATGCAGCTACCCTTCTGGGGCTGAATATACTGAAGTTTATAATTGTACAGGAATAAAGATTGCATATAAAGTTTAGACTTTAATCTCTCTGAATATGATGGGTATAATCTTTTAACTCAATTTTTATAATAATAACGGAGCACAAAATCAATTATGTGGCTAAACCTAACCAAAAAGATTAAATAAAATGAAACAACTCCCTACTGCTTCACTTGTTTATGAGATACTTTATAATACATCTTAAGTTCAAGATAGGAAAGACAAGCAGGAGGTTACAAGAACCAGATTCTACTACTGACCCATACTATTTTGGAGAACTGGGATTTGGCACACTGAACCCCCAAGATGAGCAAGCTCATTACCCAAATACACCATTTAAGGAGACGAACAGCCATAAAATCAGTTGGGCCAACATGTCTACCTCAATGCTTCCTTCTCTCTTCTGCAGAAAAGGCCTCTTTTTAGCAATTTAGAGAAATTTACAAAGGACCAGTAATTTGTATGAGAAACTAGTCTTTACTCTGACAGAAGGAACAAAGCAATTCTGGGAACAGGATAGCAAATAAAAAACAGAAGTACTGGAAAGGGGGTTATTTCTGCCGCGATTCCTGCTGATCTTCTCCATAAAGAACATAATATGCTAAAAGGGAAGGCAAAAGAGTTTTTCAAGCATTCTGTCAGATCTTAAATGGAAAGAAAGTCAACAAGTGGTTGGGTAGGAAGGGGAAAAAAGAAAACAGTTCTGAAATAAAGCCTTAGTGTCTCAGCCTCTCAGATTATCACTTGAGGTTTGAATGAAAGCTAACATCCCATTATTAATAGCAAACAAAAACACATATTAGAAAATACTACTGGAAGTTGGCTCTTCACCCTAAATAAATATATTTGTCCAATTTGCTTAACCGTCAGTTGAAATTTGGCATTACTTAGGGCACTGCTCTTAAAGTAAAAGTAACAAAAATCAGGGATTTTCATTCATACCAAGTTAAAGAAAAGCTTCTATATATTTCTGAGGCTACCTATTAAGTTACAAACTACTGAAGAATAGCATAGAATTCTCGTGACAGAATTTGACCCATGTGATAAAACCATATATATATATAGTTTTATATAGTGTGTGTGTGTGTGTGTATGTTATTTACAAAGTCTAAGTTAACAAGGAGACTCCAATTGGTGTACAACGCTGTGGTTCAAATGTTATCAGGAGCGAGCAGGAGCATGAATATTACTCTCATCCTGTAGTCACTCCACTGGCTACCTATCAATTACCATGCATAGTTCAAGGTATTGGTTATCCCATCCAAAGCTCTTCATGGCCTTGGTCGGCATACCTATGGGACCGCTTCCCTCCATATATTCCTCCATGGCAGCTTCGCTCATCTTAACAGGGTCTTCTGCAGGTGCCACCCTGCACATTGGTGAAATCAACTGCAGCCCGTACATGGGCTTTCTCTGTGGTGGCTCCTACCCTGTAGAATAGCCTGCCTGAGGTCAGAAGAGCCCCCACTCTCCTGGCTTTCCGCAAATTATGCAAAACCAAATTATTTAAAAAGAATTTTTTACTCAGGACTGTATTGTAGGGAGGGGATCTCAGATCCTTCGCTAATGAATAAGGAACCTAAACTTTTACGTGCTATCTGTTACTTTAAATATGTGCTCCTGTGAGCTACCTGTGCTTCATGTTTTCTAATGTCAGTCCTAATGTCATAATTGCTTATGTTCTACTTATGTTCTGTTTATGGAAATGTCCTTGATACTGACCGTACTGTATAATCCGCTTTGAGTCCCAGTGAGAAAGCCAAACTATAAATGACAATAATAATAAATAATAATAATTTCTATAACAACTCAAAACATGACCTGAGAGAATAGATGGTCTATAGCTAAGAATGGCCTAGCTAGTGAATTATTCTAGATGACAGTGATGCAAGAGCTTATACCTCTTCTAATCCTGGTATGTATAACATGCCAGCCTGCTCACTTTCCCACTGAGGGGCAGATTTTCCCTCCAAAACCGATAAGGTTGTTTGCTGGGGCTGGGAAGCCTCTGGTAGTGTATATTTGGGTGTAAGAATTCCTTTTGTTCCACATTTGTTCCACATTGTTCCAAATATATATATATTTGGTTTATATCCCAGCCCAAATTAACCAGAAGAAACACAGATGCCCACATCTTCTTTAAAATAAAATGGCACTAGAACTAAGTAAAGTTCAAAATGATAACAGGTTTATTCAACAGACAGGATTGGTATGTAAGTAGGCAGGGAAAGGAAAGCTGAAGTAAATTTTGTTTGCTGAACAGAATACTTCACAAGCATTAGGCACAATAGTCTTCTTAAAGCTTAGTTCCAGTAGTTACAGATCTTAGATGTGAGAGATTGGTAGTTTCAGATTTAAGTTACTTAAACAAAGATCCTTCATAGATTTCACTTCACAATTTAGGTATTCTGACTTCAACACAGCACTCTTTGCCTTTTAATCCAGACCCAGGGTACTCCACAAAGCCAAAGCTCTCATTCCAGATACTGGGCAGGAATTACTCTTCTCCTAAAGACATAATCCTGTTCTCTTGGCTGAAGGCGAGTCTCCTTTTACTACCCACTTCCTCTGCTAACCACACACTCTCAGTTCTATCTTGTCGAGTAAAATTAGTGCTGGCTTTTCCACTTTAGTTCATCAGCTAAAAGCTGTTCATCAACCTTAAGCTGTCTCAGGGCAAACTTTTCCTTTTTGGTTTACAGAGGAATCTCAGTCTGACCCTCCCTGGTCAGATTCCAAGCTCTGACTTCCTCTGACAATCCTGTCAGCACCAATTTGTTACCTTCTCACTGGCCAATCACAGAGAGGGGAGAGCAGCATGTCAATCATTCTCTCTCCAAGCAGTGGTTTTTAACCCTTTACCTTCTACTCCCTGGATGAAGCATTTGGTAATTCTTGCATTTAAAATGCCCATTCTATCACAGTATGCATTTGCCATGTTTTATTTAAATTTCTAGTTTGCCGTCTTACTCAAGTCAATCAGTACCTAATCATGTCTATTCCTTCCTCACTCCTCTTTTTAGGGTATAGAAACAAACGATTTAAAGGTCATCATCACATTTAGATCAAAGAAGAATTTTGCTTCTAAACGAAGAATATTTTAGTGCAGATTTTAGAGCCTAAATGGAAAAGAAAGTTTAAAATGTATCCTTCATGTGAACCTCTGCATGTTAACACTAACTTCAATCAAATGACTCCAGCATAATTGTTGCAGATGTTAATTTTTTAAAAAAAATCAAGGAGATATACTAATGGTGCAAATTAATGTTAAGCATATCTAAGAAAGCAGATGGAGAAACAGGTTGGCTTGTCTCTAAAATATCCATGACGACAGTGGCATTATATTGCTCTTAATCCAACAGAAGCAGTATAAGTTTTCAATGTAGTTTGCTGCTAGAAACTAACTGAAGTCCTTTATTTGAATAATGCAACAGTACATGATCTTTTTCTTGTCCTTCTACTTGCACAAAAGCTCTAGCATAAACAGAAATTTTGCACCGGATTCAATCCACTAATGTTACCCTAATGGGGGAGGGGTAATTAGCATGCAAGAAAAGACAGTGAGAGGGGTAACTGCAAAATTCTCCACCTGTGTATGTGGGGATCATTCCTCTAGCGAACTCTTAATGAAAACAAGCAGATGTTCGGCAAAATGGTTTTTATTGAAGAAGTATCAAAAGCAGACACAGAGCTAACTAGCAAAACAGAGAGGAAAAGTGGAGAGGATTGCAGGGTTAGGTGATAATTACCAGTCCAGAAGGGAAGGGATGTCCGTGAGAGTGTAGCTTTGAGGCGACCAACACTTCACAGCAAGAGGAGAGGTTCAGATGGGTGTTGGATTCAAAGACACACACACAACTATGGTGGAGGGAGCCCAATTATACTGTGGAACAAACCCTGAGGTAGGATTGCATCTTCTGCTCCAAAACAATAACTTAATGGCTGTCTCTGGGGTATGATAAAATTGGGAAAGGTTTGATTAAACCTTCCTGAGTGTTACTAAAGGTAGAAAAGGCGCATGATAACCCAAGATAGCTGGGACAGGTGAAGCTTATCATATCCCTGAATAGCCTGGAATAGGAGAGTGGATAAGGGAAGACTGGCAGGACATGCAGGTGATTAATTCAGGAACTCCTCTCCAAGGATGTGGGGCTGAAAGCTAGTCTCACCAAATGACTCACATGTCAGTAATTTTCCAACTCTCAGCCAGGGTTTGGCAGTCATTTCCTGCCTTCCTAGGTAGCATTTTTATGTTTAAAACACATGAGGAGAGGGGCTTAAGATACAGCCATATTCATAAGCTTCCTTATTAACATGAGAGCAGGTTCTACTGCTAACATTAATTTACATTACTCCTAGATGAGAACATGAACTAGCACAGAGAATGCAAACATTTTGTGGACTTCTTTCCCCCTTCATTTACTAAAGAAATCTTGCCAACGGCAAACTGTGATCGTTCAAGAGTTACTCGCCTTCTGTGGTGGTTTCATATCTGGCACAAATTTCTGTTTTTCACATTCTTAAGCAGAATACACTGAACAAAATCAGGTTACCAACTACCTACTAATCAGAACAAAGAATTCATTAATGGCTGTATCAAAAAAAGTGTTTGTGTAGATATGCCACTATGATTTAAAAGCTCACTAGGAAAAAAAAGGCTTAGCCATGGATATCAAATGCTATATATGTGTGTTAGAGTTGCTTTTGAAAAATCATTAAAGCTTGGCATTGCTCTGTAATAGAACTTTTTACTGTCGACCAGAAAACCACTGAATAAAACTAATAAGAAATATTATTCATTCTAGATTAAAATAGAATTTGTGTTTTCCTACACAACCACACTATATCACAACTGCAAGAGTATACATCTTAATCACATTGTGTTTGCTAGAGATTTAAAAAGAAAGTGAGAAAGAAATGAGAAGGCAACAAGGGAATTCTCTGCCTTCTTCAGTTAAGACCACTTTGTCTAGTACGATAATAGTTTAATCAAAGGAATTAATCAGCAGCATGCATTACATTACTGCATACACTCTGGAGCAGGGGTGGCCAAACTTGCTTAATGTAAGAGCCACAAAGAATAAATGTCAGATGTTTGAGAGCTGCAAGACATGATGCATTTAAGTGACTTCAGAGTAGAGTAGATTCTTTATTACAGCACTTAGCCAATACATTCAGAGGAAGAGGTAGATTTGGGGGAGTGCCCAAAAAGTGACATCACAGGAGTGGGTGGGTTTTTGGTTCAGAATGCTAAAAGTGACATCATCGGAGGGGGTGGAGCTTAGGAAATGCCATCATCTGACCTGTGACCTGGAAGTGACATGGAAAGGAAGGAAGGAAGGCAAATATATGGAAAGAAAGAGGGAAAGAAAGAAAGAAAGGGAAAGACGTGGAAGGAATAAAGGAAGGAAGAAATCTGAAAAGGGGAGGTTATTAAAAAATATGCGTGGTGGGAGAAGAAAAGAGAATAGAAAGGGCTTGGAAATGGGAGAGAAAAGAAGATCAAAAGGCATAGTTGGCAGGGATATAAAAGTTGGGGAGAGCAACACAAAACCACAGATGGGTTCTCTCCTGCCCAGCTCCTGCAAAGGCATCCTGGTCACCAACTAAACCCCCTTCCAGCATTTCTTCCAAGAGAGGGAGGGAAAGGAACCCCCCCTCCCCCAACACATATCACAGGGATTTCTCTCTCTGTGTCTGTCTCTTTCTCTCCCCCCTGCTCGCTCTGAAAACAAACTCTCCTCCCCCCACTCACTCATTCACACACAGGGGAAGGAGAGACAGGCAGAAGGAGAGATGGGCCTAGTTGCAGAGACTCAGGATCCAGCCACAGGCTACCGGTGGGTAGAGGTGTGTGCTTCAGGTTTCCAATTTGGGGAAAATGCCCAAATCTGACTCGATTTGTAAAGATTCGGGGTTCCTGAATTGGGGCTAGCATGCTGGCCCTGATTCGGAAACCCCAACCCCAACTCAAATCTTCCCGAAGCGATTCGGGAAGCTCCGGGGACTTTTAAAAGGGCTCCCTCCCACCACCCCACTTACCTGAGACTTCCCATGGTGGAGGACGAGGTGCTGTAGATGCTGGCTCTGGCCTTCTCTGCTGCCCAGCTGGCTGGTGTGGCAGTGGCGGCAGCGGTGTGGGCGGCGGAGGAGCCAGCTCCGGCCTTCCCTGCTGCCCAGCTGGCTGCTGCAGCAGCAGCTCAGGCAGTGGAGAAGCCAGCTCCGGCCTTCACCACTGCCCAGCTGACTGGTGTGGTGCCAGAGGCAGCGGCAGCACACCCTCCTGCCGCCCAGCTGGGCTTCCCTCCAGTCCTGAGAGGTAAGTGGGGTGGGGATAAGTGGGGGATGAGAGGCAGGGACAAAGTTTTCCCCCTTACTTCGGTATGCTCTGAATCTTTATGGAGCATACCAAAGTGATTTAAAGACCCAAATCCTGAACCGGCTTGCTGCTTCAGGGTTCGGGTTATTCTGAAACTGTTTTCTTTTGGGGGTAAACCCGAAGTGGGAAACCCAAATTTTTCCCCGGTGCACATCCCTACTGGTGGGGTTTCTTCTTCCACTGTAGCGTATGTCTAGAGTGATGAACTAGGATCTGGGAGGCCCAGGTTCACATTCCTACTCTGCCATGGAGGCTAGCTGCACATACTCATCTAACCTACCTCGTAGGGTTGTTGTGAGGATAAAATGAAGGAGAAAAAATGTTGCAAGTCATTTTGAGTCCCCACTAGGAGAAAAGTGGGGTGTAAATGAAGTAAATAAACAAACAATGCTATGGTGGCTCACAATGTACCTATCAGCAAACGGTCTAGCAGACAGACAGCCAATGTTTCTGTGGGAAGAGAAAAGAAGCACAGAAAAACACTGTGGCAACACCAGGAGTACAGACTCATGCCCTTAACCACTCAGATTCTCCTCACCTGTGGTAAGGATGGGACAAGGGAGAGGATACAGGAGTTGTGGCATAGTGGCATGTAGGCCTAAGAAACAGATTATGTTTCAAGCAGTCATCTTTATGTTTTTAATCAGTTAATGTATACAATGTTCCTCAGTCTACAATCAAGACTATTTCCCAAAAGAACTTAAAAAAAGGAAATCACACCTAGTCTCTGTACTATGAGGCTGTAACTATTTTGATATGGACTTTAACAGGATAATGTTGAGCATTTGGTCTCTTTCTTATATTCTACTTTCAAACTCAGAAAGGAGAACTAGTGGTGATTCTCTGCACTAGAACCCTGTTAACTCCAAACTACCATTTAATACAAGGCACTGTAATAAAACCTGACTGGTGGAAGAAGGACTCTCAAAAGTTTGCACCCTGGAAAATCTAGTTAGTCTTTAAGGACTTGAATCTTGCTATTCAACTACAGACCAACAAGGCCACCCACCTGAAACACCCTATCACTTGTAATTCCGTGATAGTGTAAATCTCTGTTAACACCACTCAACTCCAAAAAGTTTGCTATGGCAATGATCTAAATATTCCCAATGGTTCATACTGATGAGGCTAAATTGTGTATCTTTCTTTTCTTTTTCTTTTTTAGAGTAGCACCAGATTCATCCTTTATTCTGTAGGCCAATTTCTCAAAGCCTGTCATGCCATTAAACAGACAGTCCCTGTAAACATCTAAACAAATACTATTCCTAAAGCAAATACTGATACTGTTCCTGCAGGGCTCATTTTGAGGGGGAATGCGCAGTAACACAGTTCCAGCAGTTCCCCAAAGAGGTCACATGACAGGTGGCTGCGCCCATCTGACTCTCAGCCATTTTGGGCTCATTTCGGTCTGGATTGCAGCCGAAACGGCCCGGATTGGGCCTCTGACAGGTGGTGGATCACTCTCCCGTTCAGCAGTAGCCTGATCATTTTGGGACCCTTTTCAGCCATTTTCATCCCCTTTTTGCCATTTTGGGCCCAAATTCGGCCCTGAATGGCCAGGATTGGGTCCAAGACAGTCAGGATAGGTGATGTCAGGGGGTGTGGCATGTGCAAATCAATTATGCCAATGATACGCCTCAGGTGCTGTCAAGTGGCATGGCATATGCAAATGAATTGTGCTTATGAGCTGTGCTAATGAGTTCCTCCAGCTCTTTTTCTACAAAATGACCCCTGTGTTCCTGTAACATACTTAAAACTGATTCTGAAGAAAGTATACTTTCACTTTTAGTGAAAAACGGACAGCCCCACCCACAATTCCAGAATGTCAATTTTTTGTGCGCTTGGTGGAGTAACAAGATTTTATTTATCAAAAGATCTACAATGAACGTTCAGGTTAAATGTTCACAACAGCAATAGTGATGAGCATGCAAAGTGATATTTTGAAAGCTACCCAGCATGCTGTGAAGGAAAAACACCACCATTCTTGATGTTGCATTTTCCATACTATCACTTTCCAAATTAAGAATTTCAAGGCAATTGCACATAGCCCCAACAAATAACTGACACCTAAACTTGAAATAAATTGTTGACAGAACATGATGGCTTGGGTTTTGTAGTGTCAATGTAGTGTTTTTTTCCTACTCTCCCCATTCTCCTAGTGTTCCGCTGAGATCTCTCAAACCCTGGTGCTGGGCGGTTGCAAGACTCTCCCAAACCCTGGTGGGGAGGGGAGCGGTTGAAAGATTCACATGAGCTAAAAGTATGCAGCCTAGGGGACTGCAGTAGTAAAGAACCAGACAAAAGTCACACTCGCCATATTTCTTGTATCAACAGTTCTTCTGCCAATGCTAGAAATTAAAATCTTACCCTAGTTTCCCTCCTTCACTGCAGTCCATCAACTACACAGGTTTTTTTTGTCCGTCTGAATCTTGCAACCTACAGCATCAAATGTTTGGGGAGGGGTTCTGGGGGATGGGAAGAAATAACTGCATTTGTGCATGCTATTAAGACTCAGATCGTAATATCTGAGTATATATTAATGCAGGCCAAAGTTTTAAGTAGACACAGCTGTATTCTATTGTACTTAATGCCAAATCACTGTTTGGGATTGAGGAGCAAATATTTAAGTCAGAATAAGTAACAATAAATTTTAAAAGCCATTGCCATCTAGTAGAACTTTTCCACTGGAAGTTTCAAGGATTGTATTTAGCTAATCAATATGCCCTGATCAATAGCCCAGAAATAAAGCTAAAATCTTTGCAAGCAGAACACACAAGTTATTAGAAACCAAGAAAAACAAGAGTTAATTGTTTGGTGATCCTGAATGCTTATAGCAGAGGAGGAGGTCTATAGAGGCAAGTGCAAAATTAGAAATTTAGGATCAAAGAGCATAAATCATAGCTGCAAGATGAAAAGCTGAGTTGTGGAAATCAGCGAGTCTGGCTCATGGGTCATTGTCAGCAAATAACTGAAGATGAAATGCAGGTGGCTGCAGCTCGCTAAGAGGACTAATGGAATCTTTGGAAGTTTTTAGAGGAAGACTAATGAGCAGGTGTGCTATCATTTCTGCAAATGGAATAAGGAAGATCATGACCAGAATGACGCTTCTGGATGTTATGTTTGCCCTTCAGAATGAAATGTGGATGTATAGAAGTTTTTAAAAAAACTGATTACATACCCAGAGAGCTTGGAACCTTCATCCATTCAGCTTATCTGTGATATATAAATACCAACACGTGAAAAAAAAATTTGAAACCAGCTTTTAAAAAAATAAGTAGAGGAAGATAGAAATGCTTGGGCTTTTAATTAAGCCTCCAGATAGTCCTGAGTGCGCTGTGGTAGAGTTTATTAAGCTGGGCCCTCAATTTTGTATTGTTCTTACAAGAGCAGCATTTGAAATGCACATTCCAAGCAGAATCTGTGAAGAACATCTTCCACGTGAATTCAACAAAAAGAAAAGTTATATTCTGCCGCAAAGTTCCTTTTATTTCTATGGGTTTTGCCAGTGTTTCATCTCTGATTTTACCTCCTCTTTTGAAAAAGTTGGAAAATATATCAGTGGCTTTTACATTTTAAAAGAAACTCTAGTAGAAACCATTTAAACCAATAATTATTGAAGGATAACTTTTCTTTCTTAAAAGGATTCTTTATAAGACATTAGGAGAAAACTCAGAAGAATGTTAGCGTAGACTAAATCATGAGAGACAGAATGTTTTTAAACATATGGTCTGTTTCATATTTAACAGCTCCTGTAAATAATGATTTGATGTTATACTGCATAACTGTAGGCTTCGCAGTTGCCTGCCAGTGGGGGGCAATCTCCCAGGCGTTGACCCCCTTGTCCACAGATTGCTGGCGGGAGGTCAGTGGGGGGATGCAAACCTGAGGCACGCTTCTGGCATGTTGTGATGACATCACTTCCTAAAGTGATGTTTTTCCGCTGGCCATGGGCATGCTTCCATTCTCTCCTGGAGCCAATTTTGGCCCCAAATGGATTGAAATTGTTCCACACTTTGCATGGGAGTACACCTATGGCTGGCATGATGACAACACTTCCTGGAAGTGACCTCATCACACAAGCTCAGAAAAGTGCACACCAGGCACACTCCCAGTGGGGCACAACAACATCACTTCTTGAAGTGATGTTGGCGTGCTGGCCACAGGCATGCTCCTTTGCTTCACTTGGGCCAATTTTGGCCTCAAACGGTCTGCATTAGCCGCGTGTGAAGCACAGGAGCATGACTGTGCTCAGTGTGATGATGTCATTTCCTGAAAGTGATGTCATTGTGCAAGCCTGGGAGCACATGTGCACTTTGCGCGCAAGAGAGGAAAAATCTCCCAGGAGAACCAAGGTAAGTGCAGGGTCCCCCTCCTCCTACTGGCAGGATATAGGGACCTGGCAATCCTGCAGAACTGTGATAATATCAAATGTTGCTGGAAGGTGATATAACAGTTGGGGAGGGGGAATTTTCGTCCCTTTGTGTGTCCTAGTTACAACACTAAAAACCAAATATTAGCAACTTGAGCTGCTGAAATAGTTGAACAGAAAACAAGTGACAGGTACCCTCAAGCAAAAGACTCACTTTATTATAATTTAGATAGACTCATCAAAGGTCATGGCACTTTATAGAGCACAAAACAACAAAAAAAGCATTAAATAAATTCATCTGTCCATTCAAAACAATTTAATTTTGATGCCCAAATTAGCAATTCCTCTATATGGCAATAAGAAGACTGAGTCTTAATTCAATACTTCCTTTATTTTGCTCTTGGAAAAATGCAGAGATGTTACTCTGTAAATTCTATTAAAATGTGTAATGACTGGGGCTGCTTTTAAATTGAATTTTTAAAACTATAACCCTTAAATTTAAGGTATTTCATATCTAATGCACATTCTAAATGAAATCAGATATTAAAATGTGATGTGTATTATTAATGATAATAATGGGCTTCTCAGCATAAACTCATACTGAGCCTTTTAGTATGAGCAGTCTTTTAATATTCAGTCAAATGCTGAAAAAGCAAGTCTACTGAATTCTCTTTAGATACTAACACCTTTCAATGTCCCCAAAGTATTTCAAGTTAACTGTGATACCTTTAGCTGTATGTCAAAATCAAATAAATTAATGGCATTATTTTGTACACATATACTTATAAGACCTCTGACATGGGAATCAGGCGTGTGCATCTAGAAAGTTTCCATTTCAGTTTTGGTTCCAGGGATTATGGAAGTGTTGCGGCTCATTACTGGTCTGTTCCCGCTGGGGTGGTGCCAGCTCAGAACTGATCCATTTGGGGGTTTTTTTCCGTTTCATGAGGTTTGGTCCCTTGCACATCCTTTAGCTGTGCATGCGCAAACTCATTCTTCTTTTCAAGGGGGGCAAGGCTCTGGGACAGCAGTTTTTGCATGCAATGGCATCAAAATCGCACAGAAAACACAATCCTCCCTCTAAATGGTTGACCCACTAAATTTGAGAGCATGCAACAATGGGGTTTCTGTGTTTATAGACCCCATGCAATACTTGGGGAAGGAGTGTCAAGGCGAGTGTTGGGCAACTGCACATGCACACACACGCTGTTCTTTTCACATCGTCCCCAAACCCAATGATCTAATGAGTTTCTCCTCAAGCACATGAAAAATAATAGACCCAAAGGAGGTGAGTGCTTGTAGTAGCTGGGTGCACAGAATGGCACAAAACAAGCAGGAGAGTGCTCCGTTGCACAATGAAATTTTTTTAAAAATCCTGCTTTAATGACAAAGCCAATACATTTTAAGTTGGAGTCCTGCTGTTATGCCATGTTTCTCTGTGCTATCTAGTTTCATTTCCATGAGGAGGGGCCATTCAGATGAATCCTCCTCCTTAATCTGCTGCAGGACCCCAGGCTGGGACTCCCGGCAGCCAGCCTGTCCTTGCACTGTGCATAAAAGCACATAGAAAGGGAGGGCTAGAGATTTTCCTTTACAGCTAGGGAAGCAGAAGGAGAATGGCCTCTTTTTCCCAGTAAAAGTGGGAGAACGGACAGGCTGCTGGCTGCAAGTCTCCCTTTCTGACTAAAACTGTTAACCCAGAGTTGAATGAAAAGGAAAAAGGAGAAACTGGGTCACAGAAGAAACTGAACAATAGTGTCTCATTGTTATGCCCCAAAATAAAAAATAAAAAAATCTGACCAGATCGGTCCTTCCACATGGAATACTGATCTGAAAGACTTGGAGGTGCATGCCTGCGCCAGTGTGCAATACACACCTGCTAGCTCCCCATCAATTAACTCTGGGTTAACAGTTTTAATCAGAAAAGCCCAAAAAACAAAAGACTTTCAGGGAAAGATGAACTTTCTCCTGGTGCTCCTCAACCCCACTATTTTCGGAGGACTTCTTAAGTCACAGTGAATAGCCCTGGCACCAAGGCACAATAGCAGCAGGAGGCCTGGGACCTCCTCAGTGAGGCTCTCCTTTAATAATTGCTTTTTCTTTCCAATTTTCATCCTAACCTGCATAACATGAGCCTTTGCAGCAGCTGGGGACAGCGGCTGCAGGATATCTCTCCCTCCTCAAACCCATGTATGCATGCCTGCGTGGACATTGCTGGGCCAGCCTTTCCTTGCATTGTGCACAAAAGCACACAAATAGGGATGGTGATGGCGATGCTGGCATGATGGCATCTCCTGCTCCCCTGTCCAGTGCAAAGCAAACTTTTGATCCCTAAGAACCACTCAATACCGATGCCATTGCCTAGGAAGCACTGAAAAAATGCACTCATGCACACTACGCGCATCTCCTTCCCACCAATGGGGTTAATATTAAGGGTTCGGTCTATCCCTTTGGTGCCAACTGGTTGCATGATGAGTGCAAACAGACTTGCCATTAAGGAAAACAAGATACTCCTGGATGGCCTATCGTACTGCCTGGCCTACCTGCACGGCTGCTGTGCGGTAAGTACCTAAACAAAACACACAAACTTTTCAGCAGGGGGAGGGGGGAGTCGTTACAGCATAATTTCCCGGATTTTGTTCAGCAACGTTCTGGAAGCTGCTTTAACAAGCTGAAGCAGTGAGCTCTGTGTGTATTTTCAGCTCGGTTTTTTGTTATGCATACCCCTAATGGGAAGGCAGTGAAAGATGAAAATATTGTATAAACAAATGTAATCAACAGATTTTAAGGTGTCTGTAACATTAATAAAAATATGTTTTAAACTATGTAGGGGACCAATTTATTGCTGCCTAATTCCATGATCTTAATAAACCTAGAGAAATCCCAGATCCCATGGATCTTTTTACGATGGATATTACCAGGACCACCTCCTAGATAAAACAGCCTTTACAAATATATTTTAGCCTAGTGCATCAATTGCAGCCTAGTAAAACTGGGCTTAAAATTTTGTGCCCTGACCTTCCCAGGCTACTGGGAACAAATAAAATTCTTTTTTGTTAGATACCACAGTAAATCAAGAAAAATCCTGGTTTTATTTTGGGCAGTGATTTTGACAAATGGACACAATTTGGGTTCTCTTACAGGTTGCAGGGGAAATAATTATCCCTTCAGGTAGGCATTATGTAATACCATGAGATACTTTTGGCACTATTTACTTCTCAAGTCACTAACAATTACTTCATCCTAGTAAAATTAGTTAAATATATAAGCTTCAGATTTCTACAGAGAAGCAAACAGGTTTTAAAACTACCTAGTAATGCCCAGCTGTGGACTACAGAAAGAAGTGTCAAAACATAAATGATGATTCTTTTAAATAGATTACCTGCGGTGAACTCATTTGCATGGGGTCATATTCTGATGACCAAGTGTAGAGAAGTGGCCAAATGCACATTATATTTTAACACTCCAGCAGGGGTGAACAATATGCAAAATGGCACATTCTAAAAATATTCTAATAATTGAAGCTTTCCTCCACTGCTCTCTGGCACTGAATGAATATTAACCCAGAGCATCCTACCACATATTTGGCTAATAAGCTTGCCGGGAAAAAATCCTGGCCAAACAGCTTGAACAGGAAGCAAAAGCAAAACTGAACAAAAATAGAGACTTAATAGCACTTTAAAAACATTACAAATCATAACCCTAAACATAAAGGCAATGAATGTATATGAGAAGATGAACTAACTAATTATTCTGTTTGGATACTGAAGTTCATGACAAAAAGATATATAACTAGAAATTCAGTTGCACAGTGAGTGCACACATTCTCTAATAACTCTTAGAAAGGACCCCTGCAGTAGATTCTTTTATTTTCCACACAGGACTTCATAATTATGAACATACATCCACAATTTAAAGCTGCATGAGCTCTTGAATAGATCTCAACCCAGCCAAACAACAATTACCTACTGCTTTGATATTGCGATTTCTGCTGAAAGGTTTATATAATATAGTTGATGGAAGAAATGGTATTAATAATCTTTTATGGCAACTTCAACAACAGAACTTTTGTTGAAAGCCTGAATACAAACGTAACTAGCCCCTGCATATTTATATTAGCATACATCTCTGTAAAGTCACTACAAAAACAAAAACTTAAATGTGACATGTAATTAAAACATTTTATAGTACTTAATTGGAGTTTTACTATATATTACTCTAAGCTAATAAATACACTCCTCCAAGGTACCATGGAAAATCTGCCAGAAAGCGGGCAGTGAATAGGAATGTTTAACATAAGGATCAGGAACTGGTGATCATTGGGCCAAATGTGAATCCTTGAGGAGAAACAGTTTTTTTAAAGGAAAGCAGAGAGAGTACACTCAATGACCAACTGATTTCATTCCAAAACTCCTTGGAAATTTAGTTTGTGTACTAATGATGAGCTTTGGTTTGCCAGTTTCAAGAAGACTACCAGCTGGTTGAGTCAGCACAATTACTTTTCCTTCCATACACCTTTATTCTGAGGGCCAGACATCTGCCCATCAAAGCATAATTCTGTTGTCTACCAATTTTTTCTAATACTATTTTAGCTCAAAAGGGAAAAGTGACTAACAATGCAGCCATTGTTGCATCTAGAAAGTTTTTGTTCTGGTTCCGGAACAATCCTGTTTCATTACTAGTTTATTCCAACTGGATTAGTCCTAGCTCAGAACTGATATGTTTGTTTGTTTTCCATTTCAATCCATTACACACACACAGCGGCCACACAGGTGCAAACATACACTGTTCTTTTTTGGGGGGGGGAGTGAACAAGGCACTGGGGTAGCAGTTTTCATGCTTAAACTTAAATCAGCATCAATCATTAGTCCCTCTCCTAGTCTAAATGCTTGATCCACTAAGTTTTTCCTCAAGCACAATAACACACAGCTATGGACCTGCAGAAAGTAGGTGTAGGCAGGTGCAGCAGTGGCAGTGGGTTGTTCCCAAGTAGGAGAGTGCTTCAACAAGTACAAAAAACTATCCTACTTCAAGTTCACTTTTTTCTATAGTCTCAATGAAACCAACAGGCAACAGCAGAATTACCTTTGCATTCTGCTGTTGCCTGTTGGTTTCATGTTTCCTTTTTCAGTAGTTTTGTTCCCAACTGCCCACAATGAGGAGCGAATCCAAATCCTTCCTTTTGATGCTTGGCATTCCTCTCCAAAATGGGGCATTCTTGCTGCCAATCTTCTTCATTACCCAAGTGCAGAATGATTGGCTGAATCCCACCCCCTAAACAGACCTATGTTTTTCCTGTACGTTTTCCTTTTGCTGTGGGGGCAGGAGGGATTGTTTTTGAAAGGGCAGAGTAGTCGAGTGGCTCACAGGATAAGGAGAGGCAATCCTAAACAGGTCTACTCAGATGTAAGTCCCATATTATTCAATAGTGCTTACTCCCTTTCTTCCTTTAGTCTCTGCTCTTATGACTACTGTCTTGAGTATCAACAATACAGAATAACAAAAAGCAACTAAAATATTAACAAGTAGTGATAATAATAATTATGGCTATAACCAACACCACTCAGCTGTAACATGGAGATGTCCAGATCTGGCTATCTATTAGATTTAATCATACAGGAGAAGCATTTGGCTACTGCCAAAGTAATATTATGACCCAGCCAAAAAGATCTGTAGTTTATAGTGGGCTGGGACACAAGCCAGATCAGTTACAAAGGGAGAAACAAATATAGTCCTATACCTATGAAATTTTGGACAAACAATGGATCAAGGTGTCAAGGCTTCCTGGGTCACAGCTGCAGAGTCTATCAGCTAATGGGATCTTTTCAAAATGGCCAGATAGTTCCACTGTTGGGATTACATTAAAACAAGTCAACATGTAGGAACTGTCAAGTAATTGAGATATGCTGGGCTAGATTCTGGACATACCAATCCCAAGTAGCGAGGGGAGCAAATTCTATGGACCTGGGTTCGAGTACTGAACTTGTCTAAAGCATGAAGACGTTGCAAAATCAAATTCCCAATAAAAATCAGACTGGGTTGGTCATTATCATTAGGAGAAATCCCCAGCCTGTCCAAGCAAGAGGTTACCAGTTTCTACCAAGTTGCTCTAAAGGCATCTATCCTCAATAAAAAGAGCTCACCTGTTCCCAGGGAAGTATAAGTTAGCTCAAGCCAAAATCTAAGAGTAGATGCCCAGGCTCTTATCTCTAGGGAGTGTACACCAAATTCAGATCTCAGTACAGTTCCTGCCACACAGTGTGGATCTCCCATGGTTCTCCAAAAGAAAAGGTGTTGAGCTGATCATGACAACCAGAAATCCAGATAGGGGCACCATATTGAGCTCCCACAGAGTTATACATTGAGAGTGCTGCGGGTGCTTACTCCCAGGGAACTGTCTTTTGAATTGGGGCCTATGATTGAAGTCTCCCTTCCAAACATTTTCAAAGCTGATAGGCAGGGAAAGGAGGGGTCTCCCATTGTGAGGACCTGATGGGGCAGGAAGGAGGATGCCCTCAAGCACATTGGTCTCATTCCCTATTTGCGCCAACAGAGTTAATTAATAAAATATGGTCTCTCTCCACTTGGGATCAGATTGGTGCTGTTCAGGAAAATAAACTGCTGCGCTGCGACCCTGCCCAGAGCAGAAGGTATAAAACATAATGAAACACACAGACTTTTTAGCGGGAGGGACTTGTTTCAATTTAGTTTCCCGGTTGGGGGTTAGCATTCTGGAAGCTGCTTTAACGAGCCGAACCAGTGAATTCTGTGAGTAATTTTGGCTCATTTTTTCCATTACGCAGACCCCTAAGTTATACCATTCTAAGCCCATTTATTTTAGTGAACCGTTAAAGGTGTAGCTCCTTCAAAAGAAGGGAAAACTCTTCGACACATGAATAAGAACATTTTAATATTACGGAATCGGAGGTTAAATCACATAATACTTTTTAAAAGGGTGGAAGGAGAGATGACTCCTTAATTTTGGGGAGTGGTGGTGGAAAGGACTATTTCCTTAGCATATTATGAAAACCATTCTGGGAAGTAACTCAAATGAAGGGTGATTACAGGTAATGTTTTATTTGTAGGGAGGAATGCCATTTGGAACCAAATTGGGGGGAAATATGCAGGCTCAGTTGAGGAGAAAAAAAAGATTTTAGGCTTTCCTGTTTAAATACTCACAATAACCATCTGTTTTTATGCTGTGTTACACTGCTATACATCATTATATTAATTGTCTTTAAAATGGAAAAGGGAACATTTTAGGACATATGTCAAGTTTGAAAAGATGTAACTGGTTCTTTTAAGAATTGGAAATTTGCCAAATCAGAGCTTTTTCACTGGGCTTTGACTTGTGTTATTGGTCAATATTTATTGTGGGAGCAGTAGAAATCCACTGAATGCCATTGTGGAAATACATTAATTCTCACTGCACCCGTCCCATTTACCTGGAGTAAAAGGAAACAATTTTTTCCAACTGATTTCTAGATTACTAAAGAGATGCCAATCTCTTTAACAAACACAGAAGTTTTGTTTCTTACAACAGGAAGCTTTATTATTAATGTTTTTATTTTAAACATAATTGTCTAATGCTATGTCAGATTACTAAGCTATCTGAGTGGCAGCAGGTCTCCACAATCTCAGAGATTTTTACCACGGCTGCTCCCAGTCATGCTTTCAACAGAGATGCTGGGGGCTCAACCCTCAATACAATATAAGCAAAACACACACACTACACATAAGCTGCAGTTCATCCGCTTCAGAGCTTAAACACCGAGACAGTAACTTTTTCCACCTTTTAGTAGAAGCGATCTCTTTAAATCCACATGGCTGATTTAATTCTGCAACAAGTTTCATGATCATGACACTAAAGTATTCACTGATGAATTATAATTTTAGACAGGTGATCAGCATCTACAAAAAACAGCTTTAATGCACAGCATCAAAATCATGGCAAACATTGTCATTTGTGAGGACAAGGCAAAGCAAGCTGACATCTAGTTTCAAAATAAAGTTCACTAAATAAGACCAGCATCCCTAATAGCACAGACTTGACATAGCTCAGAAGCTAAGTAAGGATGGTACTTGGATGAGAAACCACCAAGGAAGATGGGGGCTGCTATGCAGAGGAAGGCAATAGCTAATCACCTCAGCTCATCTCTTCTCTTGAAAACCTCATGAGGTGGTGAAACTTCACCACAAGTTGGTTGGAACTTCACCATGAATTGGATGTGGCTTAACAGCACACTTTTACCTTTTAAAATAAGACCAGATAAAACTAAAAGTACTAGAAAGTTATAATGGGGTAAGTTAATAGTATATTGTTAAAACCAAAGAGTGCTAAATAATTACGCTCTCCAGCATCATTATCTAAGAACAGATAACATGTCAGGAATAGAGATGGGCACGAACCGAAATCTGATCCAAAATTAAGTACGAACCAGGCTGGTTCGTGGTTCGTGAACCGCGGTTCGTCAGATCCCATTTCTGACGAACCACCATGATCTTTAGGCTGGTTTATTTGGTTCGTTTTTGGTTCGTGACTGCAGACAGCCTGGTGCCAATCAATCAGTTTCCTAGGCAACAGGGGATGGACTTCCTGCAGACCTTCTGCTGACACGGAAGTGATGGTTTTCTGACCTGGATGTGACATTTTCACTAACCAAACAAACCGGTTCACGAACCAGGGGCAAGTTCGTGGTTCGTGAAATTTGACGAACCACGAACCACATGGTTTGGTTTTTTCCTGGTTTGTGCCCATCTCTAGTCAGGAATAACTGTTTCTTATAACTGTGTCATAAGAAATAGCTCAGAGAAATGCCTTAGAAGAGACACTAAATGCTATCTACTGAGAGTGTGTGTTACATGCTATCAAGTCGCCTCCAACCTATGGTGACCTTATGAATGAAAGACCTCCAAAACATTCTATCATTAACAGACTTGGTCAGATCTTGCAAATTGGAAGACACGGCTTCTTTTATTGAGTTCAGTCATTTCACTTAGGGTCTTCCTTTTTTCCTATTGCCTTCCATTTTTCCTAGCATTATTGATTTGTCCAGAAAGTCTTGTCTTCTCATGATGTGAACAAAGTACGATAGCCTCAGCTGTGTCACTTTAGCTTCTAGGAAGAATTCAGGTTTGGTGTGATCAAGAACCCACTTATTTGTCTTTTGGGCCATCCACGGTAATCACAAAACTCTCCTCCAGCACCCCATTTCAAATGAATCAATTTTCTTCCTGTCAGCTTCCTTCATTGTCCAACTTTCACATCTGTACATAGTAATGGGAGCTACCACAGTTTGGATTATCTTGATCTTGGTCCCCAGAGAGACATCCTTATCTTTCAGGATCCCTTTTAGTTCTCTCACAGCTGCTCTTCCAATTCTCAGTCTTCTTCTGATTTCTTGGTTGCAGTCTCCCTTGTGGTTAATGATTGAGTCAAAGAATAGAAAATCTTGAACAATTTCAATTTCCTCATTATCAGCTTTAAAATTGTGTATTTCCTCAGTAGTCATTACTTTTATCTTCTTGATGTTGAGCTGTAATCCTGCCTTGGCATTTTCTTCTTTAAACCATCAGTAGTCACTTCAAGTCTTCACTATTTTCTGCCAGAAACGTGGTATCATCTGCATATCTCAAAATTGTCAATGTTCCTTCCCCAAATTTTCAATCCATCTTCTAAATCTAATCCATCTTTCCTTATGATATGCTTTGAATAGAGGTTGAAAAGGTGAGGATATAATATGCATCCTTGTCTGACACCTTTGCCAATTTGGAACCATTTTGATTCCCCATATTCTGTCCTAATAGTAGCCTCTTGTCCAGAGTACAGGTATCAAAACAATCAGATGCTGTAGCACACCCCTTTCTTTTAATACCACCCATAGCTTTTCATGACCCACCCAATCAAAAGCTTTGCTGTAATCAATAAAACACAAGCTAACTTCCTTCTGAAATTCTCTGTTATGTTCCATTTGCCATCATATATTTGCAATGTGATTTCCAGTTCCTCTTCCTTTTTCTGAATCCAGCTCGAACTTCTGGCATTTCTTGCTCCAGATATGTTAAGAGTCTTTGCTGTAGAATTTTGGGCATCACTTTGCTTGCATGGGAAATTAACATGATATACCAGTAGTCACTGCACTCTTTGGCACCCCTCTTGGATACATATTTTAATGTGGTGAGGCGGTCTGAGCGGTAAGTGATTATTTAAATCTTCCATTCTCCAGTGGTCCATGGGAGTGGGACAATCCTATACTGTCTGGGAAATATATAAGCACTGTACCTCAGGGTGGGTCCTTATTCCAACAATTTACAAAGTGTGCTGTAGCACCTTCCTTCAAAAGGCAGCCTCTGCCAATGCAATTTTATCTATCCTATAGTGCTTGGTAAAGGAATGTACCGATTTCCACGTTGCTGCTTTGCATATCAATTCCAGTGATGGAAAGGATCTATATGCCGCTGAAGTGGCTGCTCCCCTAAGCGAATGCGCTGTGACGCCTGTCAGTGGTTCCAATTGTCTGGCCTTGTATGCCATGATAATACATTCCCTAATCCATCTGCTTAGTGTTGATGTAGATACCCTCTGCCCCTGAGAACACTTTCTAAATGATACAAACTTATTCTCTGATTTACATATTAGCTTTGTTCTGTCAGTGTAGTAACTCTGCCCTTTTTATGTCTAAACAGTGCCATTCCCTTTCCTTCCTGTGTTTTGGGTTAGCGCAAAAGGATGGCAAAATTATGTCTTCTCTCCTATGGTATGTGGAATTTATCTTTGGGATAAATGAGGGATATGGTCTTAGTACTACCTTATCATTATGGAATATACAGAGTCCTTGTCTACTGATAAGGCTCTTATTTCAGAAACCCTTCTTGTTGAGGTGATGCCTACTAGGAAGATGGTCTTGAGTATCAGCACCTTTAATGGGCACAATGTCATGGATTTGTGTCAGACTATGGAATCCCTGTTATCTAGATTTCGTCTCCCCCTTCTGCAAGAAGCACAATTTCTTGGTTTCAAAAGATTTATTGAAAGACTAGGCTCTGACACAAGTATCCCTATTCCAAGGCCTAGAAAGGATCTTGGCTAAACACATACATTGTTGAGAATGAGAGAAGAAAACGAAACTGGTGATACATCAAACCCTTCACTCCCAGCCTCCCCCCCAACTTCCAGGATGATGGGAACTTTGCTGTGGGAAGGCTCGGCCCGTCAAGGTCTCTGGCTGTAGAAATAGATAAAGAGTATTCTCTCCCATGGAAAGCGCAGTCAAAATAACACCTGGACCTGGAGGGAGAAAAAGCTAGCAGCTACAGATTAAACATGCCGTAACTCTGGCCAAGGAACCTTACAACAGATTAGATCCTGACATTCTGCCCCCCTTAAGACCCCTCCTCTCACCCATCTGGTCCCACCTTTTCAGGATACTTAGAATGAAATTTAGCGAGGAGCCTTGGGGCTCTGACCTGAGAAGGTTCCACCGACTCCCAAAACCCCTCCTCAAAGTCCTTCCACCTGACAAGGTAAAAGAGTTTATTATGTCTGCATTTGGAGTCCAAGATTTCTTTTATTTCATAATGTACTTGGCCATCGATAAGAGTTGGATGGGGTAGCGGTTGGTCTGGATGCCATTCACTTGGGGGTGGCGCCTTTTTCAGTAGGCTGATGTGAAATGTGGGGTGTACATGGCGTAGATTCTTTGGGAGTTCGAATTCTGCAGTCACTCCGTTTATTACTTTCTTAATTGGAAAAGGTCCCAAATATTTCAAGCCTAATTTTTTGCTGGCTTGCTCTGTTTTAAAGTTTTTTGGTGGAGATGTAAACTTTGTCTCCAGGCTGCAATTCCCATTGTTCCACACGATGGCGATCAGCGTACTTTTTATAGTCCGCTTTAGCTTTGGCCAGAATTTTTTGAATTAGAGTCCATTGTTTGGAGATGGAGGTCCACCAATCTCCCAAGTCTCCGGCTTGCTTGCTTTCTGGCTGTAGGCTGAACGGAAACACTACTCCTTCATATCCATGTACAATCTTAAAAGGCGTTTCTCCTGTGGAACTGTGGATCAAATTGTTTTAAGCGTATTCTGCCAAATGAAGCAGCTCAATCCAATTATCTTGTTGAAAATTAATGTAACACCTGAGGAACTGTTCTAATATTTGATTTAGCCTTTCAGACTGCCCATCGCCCTCGGGATGGTAGGCGGAGCTTAATCCTTGTTCAATGCCCGCCAGTTGTAAAAGCTCCCGCCAGAAGTTGGCAACGAATTGTCCACCGTGATCCGAAATCACCTTGGAAGGAAAAGAGTGTAACTTTACAATATGCTTCATGAACAAACTGGCCAGTTTTCTGGCTGTAGGCACAGTGGCGCACGGAATGAAATGAGCTTGTTTAGAAAATAAATCCACCACCACTAAAATGCATGTACAACTTTTAGAAGGGGGTAGATCAGTGATAAAGTCCATAGAGATCACCTCCCAAGGCCGATTGGGAACTTCTAGGGGCTGTAGCAATCCAGGAGGCTTTCCCCTTCTGGGTTTGGCCATAATGCACGTAGGACAGGAAGACACATATTGAGACACATCCCTTCTCATTCCTCGCCACCAAAACTGAACTAAGTGTAAAGTCTTTAGATAACCGAAATGGCCTGCGGTGCGGGCATCATGACATTGCTGTAGCACTTCTTTCCTGAGGCTGGCAGGGATATAAAGTTTGTTTTCTTTAATCCAGTCTCCCGCTGCCATTTGAGACATTTTTCCTGTGGGCGCTCGCTCCCCCTCTTTTTCCACTTTGCTTTTCACTTTAGCTCTCCACCCATTTGGCTCATTTTGCTGCTTAGTCGCTTGGCTACGAGTGGTGACCACACCTCCCAACTGATGTGGGGAGAAGACAGTATCGATAGTCTCCTCCCTTCTGCTTTGTAGTTGGGGCATGCGCGAGAGAGCGTCTGCTAAGAAGTTGGATTTGCCTGGAAAAAACTTTAGGGTGAAATCAAACTTTGAGAAGAATTCGGCCCACCGAAGCTGTTTAGCATTAAGCCTTCAGGGTGTGTGTAAAGCTTCTAAGTTTTTGTGGTCAGTCCACACCTCAAACTGATGACGTGCCCCCTCTATCCAGTGCCGCTACGTAGAAAGGGCTACCTTAACTGCGAAAGCCTCCTTCTCCCAGACATTCCTTTTTTTTTATTATTAACTACATTAACTAACAATACAAAGGGAAGAAAGGGAACAAGGGGAGGAAGGAAAAAAACCATAACAACTGCAACATGCAACAGCTATGCTACACAAAATGTTTTCCCTTCATACTGCCATTATTCAAAAGTTAAAGCTTTATGTTATATTGATGGAGTGGTTGACCTTACTAAATGCAAATTACAATTTAAATTCAAATTAAATTTTTCTTCCCCTCCTGGGTCCCGGACGCAATTCTCTCTGAGCAGCTGCAGCCGCAGTGCTCATTTCCTCCCCCCCCCCTCAGACTTCTCCTTTTCGTCTTGCTTGGTGCACTGAAATTCCGGATTTTTATCCTCAAAATCCCTTAATTGATCTTCTGATAATATCTTGAAAGCTTGATCTTTGTGACTGAACCAGATTCCTTCCGGAAATAACCATTTGTACTTTATTCCACGTTCTCTCAGAAGAGCTGCGAACTTTTTATACTTAAAACATCTTTTCCGAACTAGAAATGGGACGTCTTTCAATATCTTAACTTTATTACCCAGAAAGTCCAAATCCGTATTGTATGAATTATATAGGATAGTGTCCCGGATCCTCTTAGATGAAAAATCAATGATGATCTCGCGAGGCAACTGACGCTTCATTGCATATTTTGAAGTAGCCCGACGGACTTCCAAAATGGCGCTTTTTACTTCTTCTTTAGTTGCCCTCGCTGGTGTCGCCAATAGTTCCGAGACCAGACCCCGTAAATCCTCATTTTCCTCCTCTTTCACATTCTGGAGGCGCAAAATTGTCTGTGTTCGTTCCACTTGTAGCCCGATCAGCTGATTCTCCACCAGCTTAAGCTCTTTATTCGTAGCCTTCACGAGTGACGCACTTTCCCGAGCAGACTTCTCTGCCCCCCCCCCCGCTGCTTCCTTAATGGTTTTCACTTCGCTCTCAATTAAGCCCACCCTTTGATCTGTTTCATTCAGCTTGTCAACAAAGGGTTTTATAGCTTCACCAACCGCCCTCCGCACCACCTCCTCCAGCGACTCTCCCTTCAGGGCAGCCGAAACTGACTTGCCCAGGGCAGGACTTTGTTTTTTTGTTGCCATTTTAGGGGGGGGAACCGCCAACCGGATTCTGAAACTCAGCAAAGGGGAAGAACGAGCCTTCTTAGCTTCAGATCCCACCACTCCTTCGCGTGCGCTTGTAGTAACAGAAGGGATTCGCTTACTTGCAGGCTTTCGCCTAATTCTGCTCTTTGCCGTTTTCCATGGCCCGGCAGCACTCGAGGCGCCGTGCACGTCCGCCGGCCTCCGTAGGGACAAACGGGCAATTAACCCCCCGCATTGATTCCGGGGGGCTCTTCCTGCAGCGTCCCGGACCCAGCCTCCCTCACTGGGAGTTTTGGGGGCTAATCTTCGCAGATCAGCCGCCCGAACAGGGTGCTCGGGCGCTTCCTCTCGAGCCCGCGAAGAGGAGCGTCCGACATGGCTGAGAAAACGAAACCGAATCCTTCTCCCAGACATTCCAATTACGCTCAGCCTCAGTGAATTTTCTAGACAAGTATGCACAGGGCCGTACTTTTCCGTCCTCCCCTTTCTGCAGGAGGACTCCTTCAACGGCGGCATCGCTTGCATCCACCACTTGCACTATGAAAGTTTGGTTTTTGTCTGGATGTCAAAGGACCGGTTTAGAAGTAAATTGATCCTTCAATTTCTCAAATGCCGCCTGGCAATCTGGCCCCCAATTAAGCTTACTTGTGGGTTTAGCCGTTTGCTCACCCTTCCCTTTTGTCTTGAGTAAATCTGTCAATGGGAGGGCGATCTGGGCAAAACCCTCAATAAATTGTCTGTAAAAGTTGGCGAAGCCCAAGAAAGATTGTAGTTGCTTTCTGGTAGTAGGGGCTTGCCATTCTTTCACTGCTTGAATTTTAGCAGGATCCATTTTTAGTCCTTGACCTGAAATGCGATAGCCCAGATAGTCCAACTCAGTTTTATGAAACTCACATTTGGACAACTTAATAGGGAGTTTGTGTTGTATCAGGGTAGTCAAAACATCTCTGACCAATTTAACATGTTCCTCCCTGGTGTCTGTAAAGATCAACACGTCATCCAGATAGACCACTCCCTTATATAAAAATTTATGTAGCACCTCATTGATCATTGACATGTAAACAGCAGGTGATCCGGATAAACCAAAAGGCATGACAAGGTATTCATATTGGTCTAACGGCATATTGAACGTAGTTTCCCATTTATCCCCCTCCCTGATTTTAACGTGGAAATAAGCACCTTTTAAGTCCAATTTTGAAAAGATCTTACCCTGTGCCACCACACTTAGCAGGTCCCGAATCAGGGGAATTGGGTAGGCATTGGTCACGGACACTGCACTGATGCTTCTAAAGTCTGTACAAAGCCTCAAATCTCCATCCTTTTTCTTTACAAACAGTACCGGTGCAGCATGGGGGGAGCTAGCCGGGCATATGAAACCTCTCTCCAGGTTTTTATCAATGAACTTTCGGAGCTCCTCTCTTTCAGCTGGGCTCATGGAATAAAGTTTTCCCTTGGGTAGACTTTCTCCTGGAATCAGTTTAAACGCACAATCAGTTTTTCAGTGCAGTGGTAAGCTGTCTGCCTCCTCCTGGCTAAAAGCTTGTGCCAGGTCTCTGTATTCCACTGGAATCAGGTTGAGTTCTTCAGCCGAGAGCAACACTACTTCTAAGTTCAACGAGGCCTCTTCCCCCCATTCTTCTTGCCAATGATGGTTGCTACAGTATTCTCTATCAAACACAATTATGCCCTTGGCCCAGTTAATGTAAGGATTATGATCCCACAGCCATCGACTGCCTAGGATGAGGGGATATTTAGCCGCTTGGCTAACTATATAGGATCAGCTCTCCCAATGTTTGCCCATTCCCGTGGGTACTAGCTCTGTCTCTCGAACGGCTGGGTTCATATTGGAATCGTCCATTTGTTCAAAGATGATCAGGCTTTTAAGTTCTCAAGTTTATAACCCCAAGCCGTTGACCAAGGCAGGTGCAATAATGTCTCTTGAACAGCCCGAATCGATTAAAGCCTGCACACGGATATGAGTTCCCCTCTTTGGGTTAGTTAGCATAACTGGTATAAACAAAATGGCCCCTCTCTCTCTCACCTCCGCTGGGGTGGACTTCTGTGTGATCTGCCGTTGGGGCCTCCTCATGACAGATCCATCTCGTTTCCCAGTTGTGGGCTGGGCACATCCTCCTCCACGAAGTGAACATCAAGCTCCATTTGCATTTCCTCGGCTTCCAGCCCTTTGTCCAAGCGGCCCCGTCTTGGTATTCCTCTACCTTGACTGGTTCTCGGGGCCGGAACTGGGCGAGTGGTTGGGGGTGGTGGTTGGGCTCGTGCTCTAAGAGGGCACTGGGCCGCAAAATGCCCGCTGTTTCCACACTGCAAACACAGTCCTTGTCTCCATCAGGTTTCTCGAGCTCCTCTAGCCGGTGGCATTCCATGGGCCCCTCTCGCTACGGGTGGTGGTCTCCTATTCCCCATTGCCTGTTGCTGCTCCACAAGGCAGACTACTTGAGTGCGGTTTTCCACCTCACACGCTAGTTGTATCCAACCCGTAAGAGTTGGGGGATCATCTTGCATTAGAGCTCGGTCGAGCAACCTGGGATTCATTCCATTTCGGAACATCACTATCTTTGTCCCTTCTTCACAATGAGGGCACTTGGCTGCCAACTGACGAAATTTGGCTGCATACTCACTCACTGGTTGAGATCCTTGCCGGAGAGTTTGTAGCTCGGTACGTGCTCTCTCCTCCTCTAAGTGATCTTCATATTGGACCCTTAGCACAGCAATAAACTCCTGTAAAGTGTTCAGTTCTGGAGCCCCCAAGTAATATAGTGTCACGTACCACTCTGCAGCTTTGCCTTCCAGCCGGGACGCTAAATGGGTGACCCGGCTCTCCTCGTCCGGGAACAGATAGCCCCACCGATTGAAGAACTGGAGGGCTTAAACCATGAAAAATCCCAGTTTGTGGGTATCTCCGTCAAAGGTGGCCTCCAACTGAAACCATCCCATAGGTAACTCCGCTCCACCTTGCCGTCCCTGGGCTAGCGGCGGAGGGCCGAACTGCAGCGGCTGTTGCGGCTGTGGTCAGAGGGGAGCCAGCATCTGACCCGGGATCTGCTGAGGTCTAGGTACTGGTCTCGCTGGCCCTCCCGGCACCTGCCCGCCCAGTCTAGCCTGTCTCCTTGGAGGCACCAATTATCCTGCTGGAGGAAATTGGGCCCCACCCTGCACTCCTGGCCCCACGGGCCCCAGCGGCGGCAGAACCGGGATCAGTTGCGGCAGCGGCTGTTGCGGCTGCGGTAGTGGGCCCGGGGCAGGTAACTGTGGTGGTGGCAAAGGCTGTGGGGCTGGCGCAGGTTGTACCGCGGCGGCGGCAAAGGCTGCCAGGCTGGCGCAGGTTGCACTGGCGGCAGCTGTGGCAGCAGTTGCAGGGTCGGGACCGGTGGTGGTGGCGGCGGTTGTTGTGGCTGCGGAACTAGAGTAGCCACCGGCGGCACAGGTTGTTGGGGCCCAGGCTGGACTTGAACCTGTGGCTGGGGTCCTGGAGCAGGTAGAGCAGGAGGCAGCTAAGCTCGAGCGTGTGCCCCTCCTGCCTCTCGGGCTTGGGAAGCCGGCCGGGTGGAGCCCTCACCCTGCACCAGCAGGCCGATTAGATAAGACAGCTTGAGCCAGGTCCCCTTCCATCGCATCCAACCGGCCTTCCAGCCACCGGTAATGCTGTACTCCGTCTCCTCCTCCTCGGCCAGCACTGTCTGATCCGGCAGAAGCAGGGTCTCCTCCCAGTCGCACTGCTGTCTATCCGCTTCTTCCACAGCATCACCTGAAATCCCCGGTACCCAATCTTCACTGGCCGAAGTCACCCCCGATGTTTCCCTTGGGCGTTCTTCCTCTTCCGCAGCACTCGCCATCCAGCCCTTAGCCATTCCCGTAACTGCAAGTATTCCATACTGCACCACATGGGCTTGATTTTGTAATCGGTTCCAACGTGGGTCTGCGGCTGGGGCTCCTGAGCCAGTGTCCCAAGTTCCACTTGAGCCCACATCGGTGTAATCCCAACTTAAGAGTTCATTACGCGCAGTCTCCCAGTTCTGAGGCCCGCTGGCCTCCCCCCAGTGGACATCCTCCACCAGGCGCCCGGCCTCCGCATCCCATCTAAACCGCTGTTGGGAGCTGGTCCGAGTAGCGCCTGCCGAGAGTGTGGACAGGCGACCCGTTTCCCAAACAGGTCCTCCCGTTGCTCCCTGCTCCATCGACTCGACGGTCCAACTTAGATCAATCATCGAGCGGGAAAACATGGTGCCAGCTCGCCTCTCCCTGGTTTCCTGGGGTCTGGAGCCCCACTGCCGAGGAGTTGGAAACGATATCAGCTATTCACGTCCACGGATCCCACTCATTTTAGGTTGAGCTCCCTCAAGGATCGCTCTGTCCTGCCCGGTGTCACCGGCAGGCAATTCATTAGTCCCAGCACCCTCCTGTCCAGGCACAGATGGATCAATCAGGTTCTCGCTGGTATCCATCCTCCCTGGGCGAGGGGTTGGGGGAGTAAAACGGGATTCTCAACAAAATGTCAGACTATGGAATCCCTGTTATCTAGAGTTCGTCTCCCCCTTCTGCAAGAAGCACAATTTCTTGGTTTCAAAAGGTTTATTGAAAGACTAGGCTCTGACACAAGTATCCATATTCCAAGGCCTAGAAAGGATCTTGGCTAAACACATACATTGTTGAGAATGAGAGAAGAAAACGAAACTGGTGATACATCAAACCCTTCACTCCCAGCCTCCCCCCCATCTTCCAGGACGATGGGAACTTTGCTGTGGGAAGGCTCGGCCCGTCAAGGTCTCTGGCTGTAGAAATAGATAAGAGTATTCTCTCCCATGGAAAGCGCGGTCAAAATAACACCTGGACCTGGAGGAAGAAAAAGCTAGCAACTACAGATTAAACATGCCGTAACTCTCGCCAAGGAACCTTACAACAGATTAGATCCTGACAGAACAGCTCCTTAGTGAGTGCTGATAGTACCACATTAAGTTTCCATGTTAGGAACCTATGTGTCTGAGGTGGATTTAGCAAGGCCGTTCCTCTCAAAAAACTTTTTATGTGTAGATATTGAGTGAGGAAATGCTCCCTTTCCTACCCCTCTTATGGCAGAGACTGCCGCTACCTGATATTTTAATGTACTAGTACTGAGTCCTTTATCTAGCCCATCCTGGAGAAACAGGAGTATCTCTTTCACTGATGCTGTAAGGGGGTTAGCCTCTTTGCCCCCACACCAGTCTTGGAATATTTGCCATGTGTTGTCATAGCTCTTGTTGGTTGAGCATTTTCTAGATGCCAGCATAGTGTGGATCACTCCCTCTGTGTAGCCTAGCGCCTTCAACTGCTGGTGCTCAATTTCCAGACTGTGAGACTTAAGGATACTGGGTCTGGATGCTGTATCTTCCCTTGCATCAACAGGTCCTTCCTCTGTGGCAGTTGCTACAGTTCTGGATCTGACAGCCTTGTTAGTTCCTGAAACCATGCTATCCATGGCCAGAAGGGGGCTATCAGGATCACTTCTGCTTGTTGTCCCACCACTTTCTGTAACACCCTGTTTAGCAGTTGTATTGGTGGGGAAGCATATAGTAGTTTTTGGGCCCAGTCCAAGTTCAGAGCATCTGTCTCGATGGCCTGTTTGTCTTTTCTTCTTGAGAAGAATTTTTCTACTTGACGGTTCTGTGCATTTGCAAAAAGATCCACCTCTGGCCAAATCTTCCGCACACTTGTCTGAATACCTCCTTGTTGAGGGACCATTCTGCTTGATCTATCATATTTCTGCTTAGCCAGCCCGCTATTATGTTTTCCTGTCTTGCAACATGTATTGCTTTTATTGATTTTAGATTCTGCCAGTTCATGATCAGGGTTGCTTCTTGATTTAAGGATTTGAATCTGGTTCCCCCTTGCCTGTTTAAATATGACTTTGCCATCATGTTGTTTGTCTGCATCATTATGTGGTGTCCAGACAGTATGTTTTGGAATTCCTGTAGGCTCCCCAGCCCCTCAGACTCACATCTCTGATCATTATAATTCTCTTTGGTTCCCTGGGCAATACGCCCTCCTGGAACCTTGTCAGTTCTATCCAGCACTCCAGATCATTTGAGGGTCGATTGTATCAATACCTTCTTTTGGCGCATGTGAGTTATGATTGTCTGGAAGGGTAGTAGGAACCTCTGCAATGGTCATGTATGGAATCTTGACCATTGTAGAATATCCTGGAACAACAACATCGTCCCCTGAAATTGAGCTAATCGCATTACTTCCACTTTTCTTCTCCTTCTGATCTTCTTTTGCCTCTCCTGTGATATAAAGACTTTGTCTGCCATGGTGTCTATTGTGACTCCTAGGTGTGTAATTTTCTGAACTGGAGTCAGGCTGCTCTTCTCCCTGTTGATCATGAATCCATGGGCTTCAAGGGATTCTGTCGTTAGTGTCACTGCCTCCACACCTGCTGTCAGGGATGTGGTCGTTATCAAAATATTGTTGAGGTAAGGAAATAGGGATACCTCTTGTAGTCTCAAGTACGTGATTAGTGTCACAAGTATCTTGGTGA
The DNA here is from genome assembly GCF_028583425.1 of Eublepharis macularius. NCBI lineage: Eukaryota > Metazoa > Chordata > Lepidosauria > Squamata > Eublepharidae > Eublepharis > Eublepharis macularius. The sequence goes on along the minus strand of NC_072797.1, from coordinate 71,025,654 downwards.
ATACCCTTGGAGATGATTTCAGTCTGAAGAGAAGAGCTGCAGCCTTCCCTCTTTTTGGCTGCTGGGGTCGCATAGGCAGGTTGAGTTCCCGTAGGTTGACTGAGCCTTGGTGTCATTCTTGCCTGTTGCAGATGACTCAACTGCAACCCCTGTGCTGCTCGTCTGGTCAGGGTGAGGAATTCTCCTGCCCAAGGGTCAGTGAGAAAACTCCGCAGGAGTCCTCACAGAGACTGAGGTCTAAGCGAGCCTAGGGTCATTGGCTCCATTGCTCATACTGGCACTTTTCACATGCCAGAGGAGGAGGGGGTGGAGAAAAATTCCTTCCTTTTCCCTGCGAGCTCCAAAAGGTCTGTGGCTCACTGCCATCTATCTTCTTTCTTGTTTGCCCAGGATTGCTTCTCTCAAGGAGCAGAGTCTACTGACGTCCTGCTCAGCTGCAGGGCCGTAAAAAACTGCTGAGCCAAGGACAAGCCCCTCCTCTCTGGGATTAAGTGAAACAACCAACCCTGCCTCAGAGAGGAGAAGCTATTCCCAGATAGTGCGGGACTGTCCCACTCCCACAGACCACCAGAGAACTGACTGTTCCAGCTGTGATGGGAGCAGAGGAATTCTTGAGGGCTAGCTGCTGGGCATCAGCAGTATTGGAAGGTGACGCTGGCAGTGGATCTTTCACAGACAACAGCAGTGTTACTTCAGCTAACCCTGGTTAGTACTGCGAAGTAGGTGGCAATGTTAAACCACTTCTGATAACCTCTTATCCTATGATGAGACAATCCAAAATAAAAGAAGATGCTACTGAGTACTGTGTGCTTATGCAAACATGTGCCTACAAGGGAATTTCCATGCTGCTAAACATGCCATAGAAATTAATTATGCTTTATTTCAGATAGATTTCATCTCTGAACTTGGCTTTATGATTGTTTAATTTTTTAATATTACCATACCCTATTGTAGTTGTTTCCCTGAATGTACTTTGCTCAGCGAATGTCCTAGCTGTTGATTATATTGTATTTTCATTTGCACTGTGTAATATGCCTTGGATCTCAGTGAGAAAGGTGGACTATAAATAATAATAATTTCTGTGACACTTGAACTTTTCTATCACATCTCGTTTGACCTTAAGTAGATTTTAAGGATTAATTTGAAGAAAAAAACTTGGAAGAGCAGAGATGCTCCAAAAAGGAGCTTCAGACACAAAGATCTGCATTTTAGCCAAAGATACCCCATTGTCTAAAGACAGGCTTTCCTGTTTTGATGGATTTGTCAATTATGAGACAACTAACCAAGAAACAAGGAGGGGGGAGCAACACTGAAGAGCTCAGCAGGATGCAACTTTCTTGAACTTTGTGTTTAAGTTTCCTGTAAGATAACAGACATCCGCACAAGCTACCATTTCAGTAACCTTTGTAGAAATCATTTCTATTTATAGATGTCATTGTGCATGCTGACACATTATATTCAACCCAAAACTTTTACTTGATTACCCTTTCTCCCATACTCTGTTGGCAAGATTAAGAGGCATTGCAACTATAAATTCAGGTATTTTTGAAACAGCTTCAACATCAACTAAATAACATTAACATATGCACACAGAAGATGTCGTTACTGAACTCAAATGGCCCACCCACAAAAAGAATAAGATAGTTTCAGCTTCAAGGGAGGAGCTGATGTAAAGTGGGAGGTATTCAGATCACAAATATAAACATGACAGCAGAAATAGTAAAATTCACTGTTCTCTTCTGTAAAGGATTTCTGAAGAAAATAAAATGGTTAAAGAGGATTTGGAAGAATATTCAGGTATAGATTAATCAAACACACACAGACTTCAGTGATGATGCTATATGAAACTTTTAGAAACCACTGATGTGAGGTAATAAGATGGTCAAGAAGGTAGCCAATGGATTTCTTTAACTTGAAATCTACTGCCATTGTATTATTACAATTTTATTCCCCTAAACAACTATTTTAAAGCTAGACACTGACAGTGGCAAATCTTGAAAAGACCCTACAGCACCTAATTATATGGACTCTCTAAATGATCACTCTAAGATTAAAGTAGGGAGCTTGGTCGTTGTAATAGTTAAGAAACAGTTGTTACAAATATATGTTCTCTTGATTTGTGATGTCTTAAACAGCTATAGTTTCACAACACAAAATGTTTCTCACCTTTTTTAACAAGATGGGGGGGAGTGAGGCAGAAGCAGAAGGGAGGGGGAAGGGAGGGAGAGCGAGTGGCCAATCCTGCAGTACCTCTCCTTCTCTGGTCAATGGGATTCTCAAGAAGGAGAGTGCCTTTTTAAAACTGCTGCAAGGTGTTTTAGGAAACTTGCCTCAATCAGCCTCCATTTTGCTGTGGCCTGGAGACTGAGAGACAGTCTGTGCCTCCTTGTTAGGGATGTGCACTTCAGGTCTCGATCCGTAAAGATTCGGGATTTCCGAATCAGCATGCTTGCCCCGATTTGGAAATCCCAAATCAAAGCTTTCCAAAGCATTCATAATGCTTTGGAAAGCTTCAGGGCCAAGTTTAAAGAGCCCCTTTACTGCCACTTGCAAGTGGCAGGGCCCTTTAAACATCCCCCAACCCCCAGCCCCAGCCACCCACCCCCACTTACCTTGGCCCTGCTGCTGGTGGGGGAGGCGGCAGCGGTGGCTCCAGACCTCCCCGCCGCCCTGTGGGGCTGCAGGGTGGCAGAGGAGGTAGAAAGCCCTTCCTGCCCCTTAAATGGCTGCCGCAGGGCAGGAAGGGCCAGAGGAGGCGGCTCCAGCCTTTCCTGTTGCCCTGCAGGCCTAGAAGCCCAAAGAAGGTGAGGCAGCGGCAGAGGATCAGGCTCTGGGCCGTCTCAGCCTCAAGCGTGCCGCTGCTGCCGCCGCCCAGCTGATCACCCTCCCCCTCTCCCTGCTGGCAAGGTAAAGGGGTGGGGGTTGCTCCCCCTCACTTCAGTATGCTCCGAATCTTTACAGAGCATTCTGAAGCAAATAAATACTAGAATTCTGGTATTTCCGAATTTTCCCCCCACTTCGGGTTACCCAAAGTGGGGAAACCCGAATCTTTTCAGGATGCACACCCCTACTCCTTGCTGCTGTTGCTGGCTCTCTCTCTGTGGTCTGGGACTGTGGCCTGCTTTGGACTGTGACTAGATTCTGACCTTGTATGAGTAGATTCCAGACTGCTGCTGCCTATAAAATAGAGTTCAATATGAGCCAATATATTCTCTCTCACAAATCATATACTCCCATCTTGAATATAGGTGCAACAGAAGGGTTTATGAAGACTGAAAAAAAACCAGTATTTGTCTTCATGTTTTATATTTTTTTATTATCTTTTCATCTATTTATTTTTAAGAAATCCCATACAACCAACTGAATAAAAATTTATTTCACAGTTCACACCTTTTTTGATGGTGCACAAAACCTGTCTAGCAGTATATTAGAATAAATGAATGAGCTGAACATTATGCTAATACAAGAAAACTGTCAGTTAGAAACCAATGTTAACAATGTATGAAGATACTAATGTTTTTTCTTAGCTACATAGGTGGGCATTTTCCTAATCTCAAAGAAATTAGTCTGAAAAATCCTTTATTTTCAATTTTCATTTCAGAGAACATGAAATGTAAAACGAATGCATTTCACTCAAAAACTCCTAAACTGGCCAATGTGGGAGAAAATATTTGTGGATAATTTTCTATTTCCAGCAAATTTCCTTTTTATGGTTTTAAAAATGGGAGGAGGAAAACAATATCCACTGCTTCTGTTTTGAAGATCAGTACATCATAATCATATCAGATAAGTATTGTATGCTCTTTTATTCACAGAATTATTATAATTAAACCCAGCAGACTGAAATGTCAAAATATTTCTTGTATATATGAATTGTGGCATATGTAAATAGTAACATCTATTAAGTTACTTTTATTAAATCAATAATTATAACTACCTGCTTCTCAAATGTTTTCTAATCTGTCTTAGTTTTCAAGAGCAGTTGAATAAGACAGAAGCCCTCTTTCTCTTCTACTTATCATCATTGTGGGGTGTTTTACATAAACAAGTAGGCAACCAAGAAAATCTCCTGGATAATTTAATGCAACCATTCACTCATTTATCACTAGAGACTGATAAAAAAGAGGTATCTTTAGTCATGTTACCAATAAAAGCTTTTAGAGTGCCTCACAAATTTATGCATACGTGCCTCTTTCAAGTGACATTTGACTTACTTTCCTGCATTAGTGACATTTATTGAATGTCCTAGTTTGGCTGAAACGACTGGGGTGAAAAAGTATCTTCAGTTTGATAAGTCATTTTGCCCAGACACAATGTCTCGTTCTGAACAGTATACAAGCATCAATGTCTCTGGTTAGAAAATGCTAGTTTATTTATATATCTTAGTTCACAGATAAAATGATCACAGCATGTCTCCTACTTTAACAAAATGCCTTCATGCTCACAGCAACATTTCCCCTCCAAACTAAACCATGTGGTTGTGCTGAAACAGAAAGTGGGCTCAAGAAATTCCCTTTGATATACTATATCGTGACATTCTATATACCAATTACATTCAGTAATCTAACTATATCTTCTCAAAATTATATATCTGCTGGTAAACTGAACCTAGTGACAAAGAGAAAGCTATTTTATACTACCTTACAAGATCTGCAATACCCAGCAAGATTCATCTGAGGGATTTAATGAGTACTTTGGAACGTTTCCTTACTAGTTGGATGGGAGATTTTATACGCTAAAAGTATTAAAACAGTGAGATATCCAGCAGCTGAAGCACAATGAATATTTGAACCATACAGGAAAAGAAAGCTTGATATCTAAATACAACTACATCATAGCCATAATTGCTAAACAATAAAAGGTGTTTGGTTACCTTTCCTTTAAATGACTCTCAATATTAACAATTCACCACCACCACCACCACCACCCTCACACAGTGCACTTATTCAAAGACTATCTGATAACTGAGACTACACAAACAGCTCAATCCTAAGAGGGCTGGGGAAAGTGAATAGGGACCAAACTAAGGCTAGCACCGGCGGAACTAGCTCCTGCACAGCCGTAAATGCCTTTCTGCCAGTGGTGGCACAAGGTGTGCTAACGCTGGCGGGACGCCGCCACCAGGAGCAAGAGGTGGGCAGACGGAGGCAGAGAAGCGGCACAGGGCCCTGCGCCGGCGTAGGAGGAGGTGGGGCAGAGGGCGGGGCTGGAGTTAGTTTGCTCCCTAAGCCCTTCCAGAAGTGGGAATGCCCACAGCGGCGCAAAAGAGGTACGCCACGAAAAACAAGGTGTAACCCATAGGCACCCATTGAACGGGGAAAACTCGGCCTCCTCTCCGAGCGCCCAGTCCCGCCCCCACGGCCTAAAGGAGCATAGGATGGGAACTATCATGGTGGGCCAATCCACGTGCGCTTCCGGCATGGACAAGCCCCCCTCCTCACACCCAATCACCTGCAGACGCACCCTACAAAGCATCTGGCCGCGCTGCCCATGACCTCAGGTAAGTTAGCAAGTGGCTGAAAGCTCTGCCCGTTTGCTTTCTGCTGTGGGTACTTTGAACACGAGGCAGGAGAGAGGGTACCCACAGTGGCAGGCACTGAGTGCAATTTGGGGACTTTGCGAGAAATATGGGAGAACTTTGCACTCGCTCAAGGGAAGAAGGGCAAAGTCTAGACTGTCTGGCTAACTAGCTTAGTAAACCTAGCAAAATGGCCAATTACTGCTATTATAAGTGTTCTCTTTATACTTTTGATTACATTTTCATTTTACATTATTGTATTTCAACCATATACTTCCTATATTTCATGATCCCTTGACTCTGCTGTTTAATTTTTTTATAACTTCATGTATGAGTGTGTACCTAGTAAAGATCCACTGTATGCATCTGACGAAGTGGACTCTACTTTACAAAAGCTTAAACTGGAATAAAATCTTGTTAGTCTTGTAGGAGCCACTACACTCCAGTTCATTTTTTCTGCAACAGACTAACATGGTTATTCCTTCTGAATCACCTTTTAACCCACTGTAGTTCTTTGCTAAAATATAAGCCAGTGCCAATATCATAAAACAGATTTGATTATTTGAAATAAGTGGATTCTAACATGATAAACAAGATTCACAGCTGTAAGCAAAATGAAATAATAATTCAGTATAATATACTTCACTTCACAGCTTTTTGGCTAGGCTAAGGCAATTTTACTGCCTATAATAAAAACCAAACAACTGCAAAAGTGTCATTAGTATACTTGGCCTCTCTATTTTTAAATTCTTTGCTTCTTCAAACTCAGTTAATTAAACTAAGGAACTTCTAAACTATGCACAATGGACACATCTGAAGTTTATGGTGAAGTGCAACAGCAGGAGGCTTATGATGGCCTATGACCTTAACTGACTGTGTTCAATAATAAGTGCCATTTTACAATGCAACTTTAGTTAACAGATGTGTAGACTGCCACTGTCCTTCTCATAAGACATTAACAGTGCTATCCTAAGCAGAGTTACTCTTCTAAGCCCACTGACTTTAAAAAAAAACCACAACAAACCCCCAAAGTCTGATTATAATTTTAAGCATATTTTGAAGTGTAATTAAGAAGCCAGGTAAGTGGTCCAATAAACATCCTATTTTTAAAAACTTAATATTTAAAAAAAATAACCAAGCCTATTAGGAATTTGTAATGGGCACTTTATTAAAAGATACACAGTAAAAGCCTGGCACAGACCACACACACAATATATTAATTTCTTTCAGGTTAGCTTCACTTGCAGGCTGCAAATGCAAAGATAATGGAGTTCCCCCTCCCCGCTCTTGTGTAACAAACCAGCACAGCTATTAAGAAAAACACAGTTTGACTTCAGGAATAAATGTAAATGTAATTTTGTTTCCTAATTTTTAAAGCCTTTTTTAGATTATCCATTAAGAATTGTGAACAAACAGAATTGAAATGTTTTAAAAAGCTCTTAATATTCCCCAAAGAATCCTCACTACATTTCTTACCTGGGTGGTCATTATGACATCATTTAGAAGTTTTACAACAGGACCTGTACTTGACTCAATCACAGTGCAGAACAATGAACTCCCACGGTTGGAAGCCTGGACGATAAAGTGTTCCACAGAGAAAAACTGTCTCAACACATTACATAATCAGCAATCTTTCAAGAATTTATTGTTCTAATAGCAGATACACATAGGGTGGACGTAATGTTGAACACAATTTTTCTTTATGAATATAATTTATATGTTTACAAATATTTCCAACTATATATTGTCAAAGGCTTTCACAGCCGGAGAACGATGGTTGTTGTGGATTTTCCGGGCTGTATTGCCGTGGTCTTGGCATTGTAGTTCCTGTTTCAGGCTTCAAAACATTGCCGGCTGCTTGCAATTGCAAGCAGCCGGCAATGTTTTGAAGCCTATTCAAGGCTTCCCGCTCTGGCTTTGGAGAGGGGAGGGGGAGAAGGAGTGAGTGACTCACTCTAACCTCCTCCTTCCCCCTCCCAACTCTGAAAAATTGGCAGGAAGCCTTGAATAGGCTTCAGAACTTTGCTTGCTGTTTGTATTGCATGCAAGCAGCAAGCAAAGTCTGCAGAGATTCCCTCCAAATGTTCAAGTTTGGAAGGGAGGAGGAGGGGTGAGTGCAAGGGGGAGGAGGGAGGGGATCAGGGAAGGGAGGGAGGAGTTAGGAGTGGCCAATCCTGCAGCAACATTGTCCTTCCAGCCGATGGGATTCTCTGGAAGGAGAGTGCCTTTTTTAAAATGCTGCAGGTCTTTAAATTGGAGGCTTGCCTTTAGGAAGCTTCCAATTTGCCCTGGCATAGAGAGAGTGGCTGGCCTGGAAGAACTTGGAAGAGGACTTCTGGACTCGTCTGGAGTGGATTCCCTACTGCTGAGTGCTGACTGGACCTGCATCTCACTGGTGAGTCTCACTGACACACAGGCTTCTTTTCTCTTTGGGGGAGAGAGTGGTTGGGGGAACTGGGATTGGGAAGGGATTTGTTTTAAGTTTGCATTTTATTTTTAAAATTTAACAGTGGCTTTACTGGGGCAGACTCACGCCAAGCCCTGGTGTGTGCCAAGGCTTTGGCCTAGTTGCAGGGGAGGGTTAACTTGAAGCTGGCCCATTGCTGGTCTGTGTAAAGTTTTTAACTCTGGCTGCCTTTCATTTCTAAAGTTAGTCTTGGTTGGTGTGGGGTGGGAAGGGGAGGGTTAGGAGCTTGACTGGGTGGGGGTGAATTTTTGTTAAAAAACTTTAAAAGGGTTAGAGACTGGGAGAGGGGAGGAGGGTGTTTTTATCTCTGTTTGTGTGTCTGTGTGACAGAGTTTCAGTTTAGGGTCAGCAGGGGGGCTGTGGGTTTGGGGTTCTAATTTAATTTGCTGCGTTTCTGGGGCTGGGCCTGAGTTACTTTCAGTTTCATTATTTGTCTAGCTTCTTAGCTGTGTGTGTGATTGTGTGTGTCTGTGTGTAGGGTTGTTTAAGGGTTAAAGGGTTGGGGCCTTGGGGGGAGGGGTACAGATAGTGAGTGTGTGTGCATGTGAAAGAGTTTCAGTTTAGGATCAGGGAGGGGGCTGTGGGTTCTGGGTTGTAATTTAATTTGCTGCATTTCTGGGGCTGGGCCTGAGTTACTTTCAGTTTCATTATTTTAATTTGCTTCTTAGCTCTCTCTGTTTGTGTGTGTGATTGTGTGTGTCTGTGTGTAGGGTAGATAAACGGTATTTTGGGGCTTGCTTGGAGGTTGAGGGAGTTTTTATTGTTTGCGTTGCTGTTGTGTTTCAAGTTTTACAGTTGTTGTTTGCTTTCGTGTTCATCACAGTTTGAGTTTTACAGTTGTGTTTGTTGTAGGTTGTAAATCAGAGTTTTTGTATAAATTTTAGATTTAAATAGTCGACTGTAGTTAGGTAGGCATTGTGGTAGGCTTCTCTGTAAAATTTTGCCCTCTTTAATAATTTGTTAGGAAATCAAGGTTAGTTCTCCCCATTAAATAGGGTTCAGTAGAAAGACTTAGGTAGAGTCAGAAAGACTTAGGTAGAGTTAGATAGATAGATAGACAGACAGACAGACAGACAGACAGACAGACACACACACACACACACACACACACACACACACACACACAAATAAATAGGCTTCCCATAGTTCCCCCTTAAGTAGGGTTTTCCTGCCCATCTCTGGCACCCTTGGAGCCAGGCCAGGCATATTAGTTGCAATAGGCTTTCCTTTGGATTGGGGTTCGGGGCCAGCTTGATTCCTGAAGAGAAATCTAGCTGTTTAGGTTCACAAAAATAAATTGGGCTGTTTAAAAAGATATTTCTTTGACCATCTCCTTTAGTGAAAGAGCCACAAAATACACAGATTTAGATTAGACTTTTTGGTAAAATTTGTGTGTGTGTGTGTTTCTTTTTTTAAAAAAAAAACCTTTATTTTAAAAGTGAAATGGCAGATAGGAAAGGTGAGAAGGGCCCTGGGGGAAAGGCCCGAGACAAAACTGGAGGGGAGGGGGATTGCAGCGATTTTCCCCCACTTGAGCAGAGGAGGCCCTCCCCAGCACTGCTGCCATTCACTAGACTGGCTTCTGGTGACAGCAAAAGGGTTCGCAAGGCCCTCTTTCCTGAGGCAGCTGCTGGAGGGCCACCCCCATCCCAGATGTCTGAGGCAGGGGATGCTGGCACTGGGCAGGGGCCTGCTGCTGAGGCTCCCCCTTCTCCAGAGGTTGAGACCCAGATTCTGGATGAGGGGCAGCATTTGGTGTCTCCTGGGATGGACGAGGGGCACATGACTTTTCCTGCCCACTCACCCCAGGAACCTGGCAGACGTTGGAGGAACTGCAGAAGGACCCCCCCCCCCCGCTGGTTAGTCCTCCCTGGTTTAATCTGAGGCCAGCAGCAGGCCTCTCATGGCTGCGCAGGAGGAGAGGGAGCTGGAGGAAGAGGAAGAGAGTGTGGTGGAAGAGCCCACATTTCAGCCGCTTCAGCCTCTTCCATCCCCAACTGCCCAGCTGGCAGCGAGACGCTGTGTCTGGCACGTGCACCTCACAGGAGGTGCCTGCTGAGGGGCCCGTAGGCGCCTCCCCTGTGCGGTGTGGCGCCCCCTTCACCTCCGATACCTGGAAGCACTTCCAGAGAACGGAGGACCCCTAATTTGCCCAGTGCCAGCACTGCAGGCAGCATATCAGCCGTGGCAGAGATGTCAACCATCTCACCATGTCTGGAAAGAGAAACCACCTGAAGAGGCAACACTAGGCGGTGCTTCTTCGGGAGGAGAGTTCGAGTGGCACCACACAGCTGCCAGCTAGGCAGGCTCCCTTGGTGCTCCTCCCCCAAGAGTTCCTGTAGGGCAGGGACGTCAAGCCTCTCTGCTGGAGATGCTTGGTAGGCTGGGCCCTAGTGTGCCCCCAGAGGGGATCCAAAGGGCGAGCTGGCGCATGACATGCCATATTGCCAATCTGATTGCCCGGGAAGGCCATCTATTCTCCACAGTTGAACAACTCTCTTTCCGGGAGATGCTCTAGGATATTGTTTCCTGGTACACGATCCCTGCTTGCACGACGATGAGCAGGACAGTGTTGCCCTCGTTTTACAGGGCTGCCAGGGACCACATGAAGGCACATTTGTCCCGGGTTGCCGGGAGAACTGTGCACTTCACGTCCGATATCTGGACCAGCTCCAGTGAGCAGCATGCGTACCTTTCGCTTACTGCTCACTGGTGGGAAACAGAGGAGCTTCTGGGTGGTGGTGGGGTTATTACAGTTAAGCGTAGGGAGATGCGAGGTCGCCGGGCCGGCTACTGCAAGGCCTTGCTCCATGCCGAGGCTCTCGACATGTCGCACACGGTGGTTAACATCGCTGCCGTCCTCAGGAGACAGATACGGGAATGGGTAGGTGAGGGACCTGCCACCGTGGGATGCATGGTGATGAACGGCGGTAACAACATGAGGGCAGCAGCGCGTATGGTGAGCCACGAGCGCATCTACTGTGCGGCTCACAAGCTTCACCTAGTGGTGAAAGACGCACTTGGGGCGGACTCCGACGCGGAATCCATGGACCTCGGGGCTTGTGACTTCCAGTATCTCCTCCAGAAATGTCGGAGGCTCACACTCCAGGCGTGGCTCTCGGAGAGCCACGCTGCGAGTCAGGTGGGTGAGTTCACCCAGGAGGATTGGCTCACCCTTGCCCAGACAGTAGAGGTCCTTAAGCCCTTTGAGGACTTCACTGTGGTGGTCTTGTCAGACACAACGACCCTGGGTCTGGTCATTCTTCTGGTGTGCACGCTCCAGAGTTCACTGGCCCCCTTTGTGGACCCAGATGCACCACGTGCTGACACTACTCCAGCGGTGCACGCGCTCATGAGAAGGCTGCAGCAGGGCACAGATGCCAAGCTAACACCTCTCACACAGAAGGATTCGTACATGTTGGCGACCATGTGCGACCCGCACATCAAGGGCACTTTCGCCGAGTGGGACGATAAACTCACCAAAGCCAGAGACACCCTCTGTCTGTGGGTGAGGTGTAGGCAGGCCAGGAGGGGACGCCTGTCATCAGAGGGGATGGGAGAGGAGCCTGGCCCTGCGATAGGTCCCTCTCGTGCCCCCTCTGAGCGGGCTCCCCCTGTAGCCACCACCGGAATGTCTGTGGAGATGGAGATGCTCCGGCAGGCCCTCAGGGAATGTGAGTCGAATGAGAGAGCCAGATACGGTGGAGACAATGGTCAGGGATTACCTTGCGGAGCCCTGCAAGTTGTTGTCCACTGATCCGTTCAGCTACTGGGCCAAGAAGGAGGTGGTCTGGCCAGACCTCTCCCTCGAGGCACAGCAGCTCCTCTCATGCCCTCCAACGAGTGTGGAGAGCGAGCACATGTTTTCTTATGCAGGCGACATTGTCAACCCACATCACTCTTGCCTTCTCCCATGGACAGTTGAGGAGTTGACCTTTCTGAAGGTCAACTCTTGGCTGTTCAATTTCTCAGGACTGGACTACCAGATGGACTGAGGTGAGCCCTCCTTGTGGCCTGCATCCTCTGTGAGCCCAATCCTTTGGAATCATGCTCTTCCCAATATAAAACTTGTTAGAGTTAGTTAAAACCAGCCAGTAGGAGAGTGGGACCCAGTGGCAAAGGGCACCCTGCAATTTGGCTTCCCCCCTCTAAAAAATAATTAAAAAATTAACTCAGAACTGTCACTTACTCCAAGGGAACAAATTTATTCTGAAAACTAATAATAACATGCCCAAGACCTGTTGATTGCCACTGGAGGGGGGAGATAGGTTAGGTAGGGACTGGTTAGGATAGGAAGACTGCTGTTCGATGTTTTTTGAAGTTGTTTAAAGTTGTTTACTGTTGTTCTGTTAAATGTTAAAATGTTCATGGTCATGTTGAAGGGGTGGGGGTGGGTTAGGAGTGGGGCTGGTTGGGATTATGAAGGAGGGTGCCATCTGATGATGAAGGCTGGTTGGGATTATGAAGAAGGGTGCCAGCTGATGATGAAGGCAACGCCACTGTGTCTCACAAGTGTTTTTTGGTTCAGCCTGAAGCTGGCAGGGGGTGGGTGGGGCACTCTGCAGCTCTGTGCTCCACATATGCCATTGTGTTGTACTTGTGGCTAGGTACTGTGCTGCTTTGTGGTGTTTCCCCCACTGGCTGAACTGTAATCACAGCTGCAGTAAATGACAATGGTTCAGCTGGACTAAATTGCAAGTGTGTCCCACAGTTCACTTTGGATTGTGAGGAATGGATGTTTGGTTGCCTTCATGCTGTGTAACTTAAATCCCATCAAGAAATAAGTGTTTCAGCCATTAACTGTTTTTTCAAGATTCTCTGATGTGTAGTGAATTGTGTTCCTTTTGTGTGGTTGAACTGTTGTGATGCCCTGTACGTTGTGTTCATGCTGTGTAACTTAAATCCCATCAGGGAATAAAGATTTTTTGTGTGCAACTGTGTTTTTCAGATTCTCTGATGTGTAGTGAATTGTGTTCCTTTTGTGTGGGGAGACTGGTGTGCTGTGTTACACTACTGTGCCTTTTATGCTGTAAGTGAAGGTTAAAAATATTTTTTAAAAAATTTTATTCAGTGTGTGTTTGTATTTTATTCTTTGGTGTGAAGTTAGTTCCCATCATAGGGAACAATGGGGCTGGCCGGCCAGCCATCTCTATAGGTGGTGGTGGTATTTTGGGGAGGGTGTCTGTGGTTCAGGTGTGCTTTCACAGGGACGAGCTTGCACTCAGGAGTGTGCCCTCCATTATGGCACCCCTGGGAAAGAGAGTTTAAAAGTTCCCATCATAGGGAACAATGGGGGATGGCTGGCCAGCCTGCTCTTGGGGTAGTGGCCAGTGTGGGAATGTTGGGAAGGGTGTCTTTGGGTCAGTGTGGGGCTGGAGGGGGATGGATTTAAAAGGGGGACTGTGCCTGTGGCCATAGATGCCACATTCCATGTGTTCCTGCTGTGGGAGTCTGGATTTTCCTGTAACAGGAACCAATGGAGAGTGGCTGCCACAGGGGAGGTTAGGTTTTGGGGAGGGGTGTGCGGTCTTTGGCAATTTGGGTGTTGGTGGACTGTGGATGTGGCCAATGGCAGCCCCAATCCCATGTGTTTCTGCTGTGTGGAAGTCTTCCCCACAGTAGAAAGACATTAAGCGGCGTGGCAGGAGAACCACCTTTGGGGGTCCATAAAATGCCCCCCCCCCAAAAGTGGGATCTGCTTGAAACTTGGTGGAGGGTGGGAGGACAGGTGGGAGCAGGTCCTCTGAAAATGCAAAATGCCACCCCTAGCCAGACGAGCCTCTTTTTTTTGCCCCCATAGGGAATAGTGGAGTGGGGGGGGCTAAGAGCAGCTTCTTTGGTAGTCCATAAAATGCCCCCCCCAAAGTGGGATATGCCTGAAACTTGGGGGAGGGTGGGAGGACAGGTAGGAGCAGGGCCCCTTAAAGTTGGGTGCATTTTGCTTGCAAAATGCCACCCCAAAACACCTAGAAATGTCGCCTGTTTTTCCCATAGGGAATAATGGCAAGTGAAGGAGGATGAGGGTACCTTCTTTGGGGAACCATAACATGCCCCCCCCAAGTCCAAACCTTCTGAAACTTGGGGGGTTGTTAGAGAAGAGGTAGGAGAAGGTCCCCACCAAGTTTGGTTTGCCTCGGCAAGAAAATGCCCCCCCCAGGGCCCCGGAAAGCCGGGAGTGAAATTGACACCTGAACCTTTCCAAGGCAAACCCAAATCTCGCCAAAGAGGTATTTCCGAAGCGGTATATCCTTTTTCTGAAGTGGTTTCCAGATTCGGGTAAATCCGATTCAGGAAACCTGAAGTGACCTGGGCTTGCACAGCCCTAGTTAAGAGACGTTTTAAAAAATCAAGCCAGCTTCTAATAAACCTTTTCTGGAGAGGAGTACCATAATACAAGTATCTTCTCCTGCCACCTACCCTCTCTAGCTTCAAACAGAAAAGGGATCTGAGATGTTCTTAAACATATCAAGTGAGCAAGAACTCAGAACATCATATTTTTTTAATAACTTAGTAAACAGGTGGGTCCAACAGGTATGGAACTCCACTTTATTGTATGTACTGTTAAGAACATTTGCATATCCAGCTGCAACAAAAAAACTGTAAGAAAGGTGAAGAGATGGCTCTGGCTATTCTAATTTCTTGGATTCTCAATGAGGTTTACAAAAAGGTAATGAGCACAACGGTGATGCCACTATCATCTCTTATGTAACTGACACATGCTGACAATATCAAATGGTTTTGAAAGCCATTTCCTAGGAAATTCCAGATACTGGTAAGGAATTGAACAGTGGGATTTCTTAACCTGAACTGTTATTTCAGCAGAAGTTTACAAAACAAAGATAAGAAAAGTAATGAAGGGGAGAATGAAGAGAAGGAACATTCACACACAAAATATGAACTGCTTGAACTTTTATGTAGCCACTAGAGAAGCTAAGGAACTAGAGGAATTTATAAACACATCCACTTTTATAAATGAATTTGTCCCTTGATCATCCACTGAAATGGTGCCCTGTCTTCATAATCAACAGGAGAAAACAGTAAATGGGGAAGTGTTAACATGCTCGAATAACTGTTATAAGCCTCCTCTTTAAAATGAAGAACATGAGCATAGAAAGAACATCTTGGGATGTATTCCCTAGTGGTGCATTTGGGTTGATTTTAACACAATCTGGAGCTGGAGCTGAAAGGAAGAAGGCCCAGCCAACTGCAAACAAGTAAATTTTTTAGCCTCTGAGTGATCCTGCTGTTCATATTTTGTGCTACTGAATGGTACAGTCATACCAGTCTTCAAGAGAAGTTCAGTTATCTTTTGGTACCCCATTATAAAGCGACTAATCCAAAACTCGTTTTATTAACTCTTGATTACAGTCTTCAAAGAAAGGCTTTTCATGCCATTTTCCAAGAATTTCCAAATTTAGTCAGCAAAAGCATTTTAAGTATTTCTCAGGCTTTTCATAGTTCTTCAGAATTCAGCTAGTGTTTACACATCTTTTCCATATCTTTAAAAGCTTATTATTCCCACTTATTCTGCAGAATACTAAAATACAACACAATAGTGCTATAAAATGTTTGCATCATGGTTTTCTGCAGCACGATTCCATTAGACCGACAAGTCTCAGCCCTCTTCTGCTTCTTCACTTTGAATTCATACAAAATGTGTTTTTTGAAACTGCAGCCATTAACCAAAACATGACTGTCAAAACACATGCCTCATTGACAAACAGCTGAATGCAAGATAAAAGGCACTGAATGTTACTGTTGCCCTCAGTTGTTTCCCGTCCTCTCCGTCCCCCATGTATCATCACATGAAAGTAAAACAATGCTAAGTTAGCCTGCCGCAGCCAAAATAACAAAGATTCTCATGGCACCTGAAATACAAATGAATTTATTGTGGCATCAGCTTTCATGAATGAAAGTCCACTTTGTTAGATCTGACAAAGCAGGCTCAAGAAAGCTTATGCCGCAGTAAATTTCTTAGTCTTACAGAGACACAAGACTTGGTTACTATAAATGCTTAACATTTACTTTTACATGACATCTACCAACAAAATTTGTAACAGATGCAACAGCACAGATTAACATTTCACTGTCATCTCATAATGTGGTAGTCACATCACAAATCAAGCATGAGCCATCACTACCACAAGCAGTGGCATGCCAAAAAACTGCATACAGAGTCTCTCTACAGGAGACTTCTTACACAAGGACACTCAAGTGTAGGAAGACACAATGTTAGCCAGGAAGTGTAGTTTAAAAAGACAGCCAAAGGCTTGTCAGTTTCACCTTTCTACAGGATTGTAGTTTTAAAAGACAGTGCCAGCAGAGATCCCTCCTTTGAAGCAAAGATGAAATTAACAAACTCTCTTTACACTAGGGTAGTTTCAAAAAACAGAGCCAGCAGAGATCTTGCATATGTTCATGTAATGTAAGTAGCGCACATTCTCCACAAGCAAGGAGAAACACAGTACATACTGCTTCTTACACTAAAGTGATATCTATCTGGAAGAAATGTGTGAAGCAGCCCTCATATCAAGGACCTTTAAGCTCCTCCCCTCCAGGCACAGAAAAGCACTCTTATCAGCAGTAATAACATGAACCAGAGGGACTTTGGAAGAGACAACAAAAAAAGGAGAAATGATACTTTGAACATCTTTGTCTTTTCACTGGCCAGCAAAACTATCCAGTCAATCTTAACCAGAAACCCTTTCATTCGTTAAGACAGAAACTTTTTAAAAGCTTAACTGAATGCTTTCTGATTCAACTATTTGTCTACATTTCTTTTAGATAAGAACTATGATTCTCCAGAGGCAATTAACTCAGAACACATGCAGATACACATTGGCACAAGTCCCAAACATATTTAATTTGTGAGAAGGTCTCACTGAAGCCCAAAGCAGTTATACATAAGTGTGGCTAGAGACGCACACAGAATGAAATACATTATAGAAATCAGAGAGTTGGCAACATTTGATGTACTTGATTTGTTTTCAAAACATATTTAGCTATATGAATACATCAAATAAACAATATTGTACCAGATAAACTTAATCTGCTTTCACATATATATGTACCTCAGGAGAAAACTTGCTGTTACTCAATACATGTGAACTGGGAACTTCCATAAATTGAAAAATGTGAGTGTACAAGAGTTTAACAATTTCAGTCATTTATTCTATTCAGGAAGATGGTGCACTAGCCAAAGGTACTTTGCAGCAACACTACAATACATTTTGGATAGTTTCAATTCATGCACTATCCTATAGGATGTTCAAGAAGTTCACATGTAGCCCAGATGTGTAAGTATCACACATGGCAAGAGCAGGCCTTGTCTTCCACCACACACACAGTTTCAATTTCCTTGCTATTAACTGCTAATCTAAGAGTTCTGTTTAGAGTTTCAGGCATCATGATACTTCTGAGGAGCAGGATAAAAACCAGGGGTACAAAGAAAATCTACTGTTCAAGGAATCTGAATGAACAAGCAGGAAGAAAGACCCATATGGATTAAGGGAAAGTGAACAAGAGGTGATGTGTACATTAAAATGTATAAATAATACTGTGGAGGATAGTGACAACATTGAAATTGTTTTTTTCAGCTGCTGGAAAAAGTATTTTTAAAAAATTATTTCTATAGATAGCTATACATTTTCTCATCTCTCTTCTAATAATGTCCCTCAACATTTGAATAAAGCATTTGTTTTCTGAGCTCTTATTTCTTCTCTAACAATACATTCTATTCCATTAACACATTTAAATTGAAGTTCAGGGGTGGGGGACAAACATGTTACACTGGAGAATGCCACTGACTTCAATAAAATATCGTAACCCATCTGTCAGTCACCCATTCCAGTTTTGCACTTTGTCCTTTATCTGTTATATATGCATATTTGTAGTCTGCCCACCATGAAAGTCTAGAGTAACAGCATAAAGAAAATAAACAAACCTAATACAAATAGAAAGAGACAGCCCATAATGTGCCTGATATTTCATACTAAATTTATTGCTTATCCTGCTTTTCCATCTGAGGACTCAGTCCAATTAGTACCAGATAATCAGCAAGTAGGAAATGCATTTAATTACCTTTGGGATTAAGAAATAGGTGCCATGTTCACAATTCCCTTTACTACATCCCTCCTTTGCACATCTCTACATTTAAGCAATTAACACTTACCTATCCTCCCAGTATCAGTCCTTCCCCACCGATTCTGAACCCCGAAACTGTACCTTCACATCCTGCCACTTGACAAGTTAATTTTCTGTTTTTAATGTGGAATAGAATTGGAGAAAAAGTGATTTAACCATTTACTCCACAAAAAGGATATATGCATCTGCTGCCAAAGGAGTGAACCAATAACTGGGAATACAGGTTAAAAGACTGCAAAGTAAAGGGGGTATAGGCTCCATTTGTAGTTGAGAAGGAGATGGCAAGAGGAATGGCGTTGAAGCCTTAGGGCTGAAGGACCCAATCAATAGTTAAGCACATGCTTAGCAAGTATAAGGTGTTCGACATGGCAATAACAGAACACATGATGAGGGAAGGAAGTTTCAGCCTAGGGTTGGCACAGGGGTAGTACATAAAAACCTAGTTTCTTTAAATGGAACTAAGTCCTTAGGGCCAGATGAACTGCATCCAAGGGTACTAAAAGAACTCATAGTCCAACATGACTAATGCACTGAAACTATCGTGAGTACTATTATGTCCTGAGAAGAGTTCTCCATGTAATTCACTATATTATTGTACCATCAAGTGTATATTGTTATTGTATTTAGAGCCGAGTGCCCTTGACAAAGCACGTGTGCGCGAAACAAACCACATTAGCAGTTTGGGCCAGTTTGGGAACTGTTACCTCCCCACAGAAACTGCTTTGCTGGAAGACTGAATTTACAAGTTGTGGATTATGATCCAGCTACACTGAAGTATTGGGAATACAACGGGCAAGTGCAATGTGTAGTGATTGATTGGAACTTTATACGAACTGTACTACATATAGACTACCGGACCTTCCTCATTTGTATGAACTGTATGAATTGCTGTTGCTTTAACCATTTACATGAAATGTTGTTGATAGAGTGTATTGATATGGAATATTGTTGATATAGTGTAAGGTTATGATTTTTGTATAATTCTTGAATGAATACTTATAATACAGCACTGAGCACTTTATGACATTTGATATTGATATCCTTATCTTGTTTCTGAGAGAGCTTTTTTCTTACTGGTGACTGATTACTAAGAGCCAGCATGGGTTTCTCAAGAACAAATCATGTCAGACTAACCTTATCTCTTATTTTCCTGAATCAGAGGAATGCTGTAGACATAGTTTATTTCCGTAAGGCTTTTGATAACGTTCCACATAATATCCTTGTTGATAAGTTGGTAAAATGTGGTTTGGATCCAAGTATTGTTAGATGGATCTTTAACTGGGGAGGTAGTTGTGAATTTCCTCCATTGTGCAGGAGGTTGGACTAGATGTCCCTGGAGGTCCCTTCTAACTCTATGATTCAATGGCAAATCTTTGCTGAGCAAAACCCCCATTTTGCCCTGCACGCTTTCTAAACACACTTGACAGGTACCAGGTACTGGTGAGCACTATGGCACCCATAGGCACCATGTTGGGTACTCCCGTTTTAAAATAATTGGAGTATATAAGACAACTACCTTAACATGCATACAGAGCTCACAAGCAATGGATATGCCTTGATGACTACATACAGAATCAAGCTTTCCATAAAAACAGCTCTCTACATGCTTGAGCTGAAAATACTCCCCTAGAGAACGATTCATTGCTGAATATGGGAGCAAAGCAAAAGCAATAGGACAATGCTCCATTAACCCAAAAGCAAAGGTGTGAGAATGTGATTGCGAATGTGTTTGCCTTCTTCCCTCATACATTGGTCACTGCAGTCGGGAGGAGTCAATCCTGCTGATTCAAGAGCAGGCATGTTATTTCCCATTCTGTAAGTATTTCAGATTTAGAATCAAAATGCATTAAGAGCTATCTATATTTTTAGCATAATCAATACTATTATACAAGGCAAAGCATTAATCTTATGGGGCCTACAAAAAAAATCACCTTAGTTTAAAAAATATTAATACTAAACTTACAGTGCAATCCATAAGCAGAGTTACTACAGTCTAAGCCCACTGAAATCAATGGGCTTATACTGGAGTAACTCTGCTTAGGATTGCACTGTAAATATCCTAAGTTAATAAATGGCAAAAGCCAGACAATATATTGTGAAATATGTATAAACAAACATATCTGTATTGTTGTATGAATTCATAAATTTATTTTTAAATATTTAGAAGAAATAGAGAAATAGAGTAGAGAAATATTTAGAAGAAATAGAGAATCACAGAGTAGATTCTAGTAATCATATTCTTCCAGACATTTTCTAATTTGTGAGCATCCTGATACCTTTAACGATATATAAGTTTAAATAAAGGAAAAAAATATTCAGCATTCTCCAACCATTCTTCCTGCTTAGCAATATTTGTTTTTTCCAGGCCTTCGCAAGCACAAATCTAGCAGCAATTATCATATATGAAGCAACAACTTGATTATATCACAGTAAAGAGACAACATTAAGAAAAATATCTGGGTGTGTGAAATCAACATACCCATACTCACCAATAGCACAAAAGCAACTATATCTCACAATTCTTCGGCATAGAGGCAGGTCCACAAACAACACAAAACCAATAACGGCCTTCTTGGTTATGATACAGCTTTGCTAAAAGCCAAGGTGATAGGTGTCACTTATACAATATTTTTACCATATTGTTGCTGCAACCTTTTGTTTTGCAACCTCACTAACTCAAAATGTTGAATTTAACAGTGTTACACCATGCCATACAACAGTATGGCACACAACCTCTCTGACCTCTGTGGAAGTGTGGTAAAATTAAAGTGACACGTGTATGCTCACTACGATTTTCAAGCTTACTCCTGATTTCAGATCATGCCAGTTTCCCCCACCCTCAGTGAGTGCAGCTAGATTTGTACCTCACTCAACCATGAGAAAACATCAAATATGTTCTTTAATCCAATTTTTGTATTAGGGGTCAGTGATCAAGTTGCCCCTAACACAGCAACATGATATATTTATGGAAGCTTCCCTACAAATATCAGCATGCTATTCCAAACAACTTTGTCCGTATCTAGATCTATGTGGGATTACACTAAAAGTTGAAACAACATAGAACTACTTTACAAAAGTCACATATACAATTTGTTTGCCAAATTTCTATTCATAAAACCACTTCATCTTTGGTGTAATTTAAAAGGTAACACAAAATACAATATCCAATTGGAATAAAATTGCCATGTCTGTTTCCTTAGTTAATCCATTTTATGTGACCTTGATCCTTTATCCCCCCAAATAACCTTTCTTCCTAAGAAAGATTTGCCTCTGTATCATCTTAACCTCCATCACTCTTCTATACCCTTCCTTTCCATTTTAACAGCAGTGAAGGTCAGAGGAAGGGGAAAACACTGAAAACTATTCACAGTATTTCTTCCTTCCATTGACTAGGAATTTATCTAAGTTGGTCCTGATTAGAAATCTCTGAAATACTAACATATCATATTTTCAGAATACATGAGGTCAAGTTCCTCTTTGAAATTCTGTCATTTTGAATTTTATACCCTTAGGAAAAGAAAGGAGGAAAAACAGCAGTGTTTTAAACAAAAAACCTGAGCAGCAGCAAGAACAAGCAGCTTGTGTAGGAAGATTTCTCAACCCTCTTACTGCAAAGGCCTAGGCAGACAATGAAGGAAATATAGAACAGGATTCTCATGAGACTACACAATAACACACCAGAGTTGCTTCTACACATACATATACCAAACCTATTAAATATCTTTTCTCCCTTTTATTTTATTGTTTTTAGCAAAAAGCTGAAAGACTAAAAGGAAACTATTCCAAAAATGTATTCCATTCCAAAAAAAGTTATTTATGTTACATTTTGTTAGCAGCTTTCTGCAGCTGTACTTTTAATAAGAACTGTTCCAAGGATGCAGATTAGCCTATGTTCACAACATTTTTTCTAGTGCATGGAAGTACACCATCTCTATCTGTGGCCACAGCAAACTTTCTAACTATTAACACAGCTGGCAAGTGGCAAAATGTGTGTATTTTTATCCTGTCCTTGCTCCAAGGGGCTTAGGGTTCCTTGTTTGCTGCAAACTGCATGGACAGATCGATGCAAGCAGCTGACCTTGCAATTGATTGAGGTGCTGACCTGTACTCTAACCTACCTGAAGCATGACTGTAAGTTGTTGGAATATCATTCCTGCCGCCTGTTCAATGTTAAATCCATAGTGTGCATAACTTGACAATACATATTGTATTATTTAGAACTCATGAATTTAGCACTCATAAATGAATTTTAGGGGCATGAAGCTTAACATGTAGTCTCTCAACAGTCCCCATTATTTATTATACTTTTATCCCACCATTCATCCAACAGCTTCAGGTGTCACACACTCAGGTTTCTATTTCATCAAAAGTACCAGGTAAGATAGATCAGTTAGGCTCAGAGGGAAAGAGAAAGAAAGATGAACTAGGGCAGTAAGTTTCATAGCTAAGGTTTCCCTGGTTCAAGACCAATACTTTGATCACTGACTGCAGTTTAAAACGGATTAAAAATCCATTGTTTCATTGGAAACAAGTACTGTCTTTTCGTACTGTGGCTTAAAACATGGAACTGCTTCTAAAGATTTAAAAAGCTTTTGTATACCATCCACTGGTAAATTATCCTGTATATGCCCCACAGTAATTAATGGGAGCTCTTTAATACTATGCCGTCTCACACAACATTCAATGGGCTTTCAGATAGATTAATTTTGAGAAAACATTGCATGATCCAGCCAGTTCAGTGACAAGTCACTCCAAATTCACTACTACTATTATTACCTACTACCAGTATCAAACTGGAAATTTGTGCAACTGAAGCTGGTGCCACCAAGCTCATACAAATGTCACCTAAACAGCAGTAATTGTTGATATGCAAAATTAATTGTGGCATTCCAACAAGAGGTCTACAAGTTTCACCGTGATTTATTATTCAGCTATTACATGCTGTTGCCACCAGCCCCTCTTCAAAGCCCTATGACTTCCATGCTTTGGAAAGAGATTGAATCTTTAATTTTTGCTGCAGACTGGGACGACAAGAACTTAAGGGGGTTGTTGGGAATTAGCAAGTGTTCTACGTTCAGTCATGAAAGAGTTAAACTGCTGTTATGTTGCTTAGTTACTAAACTTATTTGTGTGTAACCACTAAGCTATCCAGTGAGGTTTCCCACCACAGAAATGGGAGTCTTTATGCTTAATGAAGTAGATGTGGGATTCTCTATTGGGTAACCAGTTTAGGGGGGGGGGGAATTAGCTAGAAAGATATACTGAAGTTTTATTGCTCTTTGTTCAGTTCACAAGCCAATCTAAGATGTAACAGTCTCAAGTCAGTATCTCTCTGTCTCTCTAGCCTGCAAGATGTAGCCAGATAGCCATTTGTTATTTTCTACCAATGTAACCTTTTCCTATTATGTAGTAAAGTATTTTTATAGAATTAAATACTGGAGTGCACCCTTGCTTCAAAGCAAAGGCTTGATATCCAAGCTGCATAGTTTAATTCTATCCACCCATAAACCCAAATCATGGAAATATCAAGTGCAATGGTTCCAATACTGCCAAATTGAACAGTCTACAGAAAAATGGAAAAATATTTGGTCTTCCAACATTTATACCTCAAAGACAGTTGTAACTAAATTACAAACTTACAAGCTAATTAACTCCGAAAAAATTATCCCAGTGTATTGTCAAAGGCTTTCACGGCCGGAGAACGATGGTTGTTGTGGGTTTTCTGGGCTGTATTGCCGTGGTCTTGGCATTGTAGTTCCTGACGTTTCGCCAGCAGCTGTGGCTGGCATCTTTAGAGGTGTAGCACCAAAAGACAGAGATCTGTCTTTTGTCAGGAGATCTGTCAGGTGACACTGAGAGATCTCTGTCTTTTGGCGCTACACCTCTGAAGATGCCAGCCCCAGCTGCTGGCGAAACGTCAGGAACTACAATGCCAAGACCACAGCAATACAGCCCGGAAAACACACAACAACCAAATTATCCCAGATCTTGTCTTCATCATCACCCAACTGCTGGAAAAACTATGGAGAGGAAGGCAATTTTGCTCACTGTTGGTAGAAATGCCCCCATATAGAAAAATTTTGGAAAGAAGTCCTCAATGAAATCTGGGAATTTATGGGTTACATGATCCCATACAGAGATCCTCTTACTAGATCAATGGGACAAGTATCAGGGTCACATGCCCAAGATAAGACCTTACAGCCACATTATTAGTGGTCGCGAAGAGTGCGATAGCTGCACTCCGGAAATTGAAATCCATTCCCTCAATTGACAACTGGTACACAAAAATTTGGGACCACTTTATTTCGTAGAAATTATATGATAAAGTGTATCAGGTAGAGCACTTCCCAAGATCTACAAACTTTATGGAGAAATAGTTTCCATTTTTTGAGCACCTTGAAAATAATAGTACCCTACCAGGTTTGAAATTCTTTCATATGTATGCAAATATATACGTTGTATCCACTCTCTAAATTAATATTGTATTACTGTGTTAAGGTCGTTTATGATAGATATCGTTCAGTACATCCTCTAAGTAATTACCTCTTGTAATTCAATGTGCTATACACTGTTTCATTACTGTTTGTATTCATTGTTTGTTTCATTGTTCCATTGTTGTTTGTATTCAGTATTTTACTACCTCTAGTGTTTATTGTATGTTTGTATTTTGTACAGTTTCAATAATAAAAAATTTAATTAAAAACACTGGAGTGCATACTTATTATGTCCATTGCGCAAATCCAGAACTCAGCTAACAAATATAAGCAACAGTTCTCTTCTTAACAGCACAAGATTATACTTTTAGTTTTACCTTCTTCAAAACAGAATTCCCCCTCTTCAGATATACTTGTTTTATTGCTCTTTGTTCAGTTCACAAGCCAATCTA
The DNA here is from genome assembly GCF_028583425.1 of Eublepharis macularius. Taxonomy (NCBI): domain Eukaryota; kingdom Metazoa; phylum Chordata; class Lepidosauria; order Squamata; family Eublepharidae; genus Eublepharis; species Eublepharis macularius. Next base: position 71,000,640 of record NC_072797.1, on the reverse strand, counting down.
AGATGTAACAGTCTCAAGTCAGTATCTCTGTCTCTCTAGCCTGCAAGATGTAGCCAGATAGCCATTTGTTATTTTCTACCAATGTAACCTTTTCCTATTATGTAGTAAAGTATTTTAATAGAATTAAATACTGAAATGCATACTTATTATGTCCATTGTGCAAATCCAGAACTCAGCTAACGAATATAACCAACAATTCTCTTCTTAACAGCACAAGATTACACTTTTAGTTTTACCTTCTTCAAAACAGCACAGAATTCCCCCTCTCACCTACCTATCCTTTCATTAATTTGATGAAAACTCATGGGAAAGCAAGGCATTTTTGTGCAAAGCATGTAAGAGGGGCTGGGGAAAAGCAGGAGTTACCAGGTTTTAGGATCCCAGCTTCAAACTCATGATGTATTTTCAAGACAATGTAACCTTAACCACCCTTTATGCCTGGAACAATATTCTTGAACATCCACATAGAGCTGCCTGTTTTTCTTCCCTTCCAATCACAGTTTAAACTCCTCTTTTCCATGAAGTTTTTGGCCTATGGTACTTTAAATGAAGCTTCCAGAGTGCTAATACTTAAAAATGAAATATTCACTGTCAAATATTTTACTCAAATCGAACAGTAGTCACTAAATCATGCACTGTCTCTATATGCTCCACTCATCCTGTCTGCCATTGACACAGAGATTTAATTTGAATACAGAGGGCAAGATTCACAACCAGGTTGGTCTCATGAATGTAGTCACGACTGAATTACTAAAATCTGAATGATTTAAGGGACTTCTGCCCCACCTTTCCATTATATGCAGGCTTCTAGGTAGTTTATAAAATATGTCAAAAATACAGTGTAGTATTTTTATATAGTAGTAATCCTCCTATATAAAAGGCTAACCATGTCCCAGATAACTCATTTCCTACCCTGGTGTGCCTTCAGAGGAGCAGGTGGAGGGAAGCCAGAAGAGGCAGCCCATCCCTCTGAGAGCGTGCTGCGGTAGGAAGCCCAGGCTGGGATCAGGCGCAGAGCAGGCAGCAATGCCTGACTCCCTGCCTTCACCCAGCTGGGATTAGGAATGGATGAGGTGGCAATACCCGCCCCCAGCCTTCACCCAGCTGGGATCAGGAGCGGAGCAGGTGGCAATGTGCAACCCCCACCTTTTACCCAGCCTGGATCAGGCACAGAGTAGGTGGCAATGCCTGACTCCCCACTTCACCCCATTGGGATCAGGAGGCAATGCCCGCTCCCCCTTCACCTCATTGGGATCAGACGCAGCGCAAGCCACAGTGCCTTCACCCAGACAGAATCAAGCACAGAGCAGGTGGCAATGCCCGCCCCCCCCTCACCTAGCCAGGATCAGGCACAGAGCAGGCGGCAATGCTTGCACCCCCTTCACCCAGCTGGGATCAGGAGCGGAGCAGGTGGCAATGTCCGCCCCTCACCTTCTCCTGGCTGGGATCAGTCACGGAGGACGACGCAATGCCTGCCTGCCCGCCTGCCCGTTTCTAGTGCCCGTTGTATATTTTTCTACAATGGGCTTTGTTACTAGTACACACATAAATGCTGCTGGATGACAGATGTCATTTCAAGAGTCCCCAGGGTCTTCCAGTTATGGTTACTCTGGCTATTGTTTTTCTCTTGGACCATGGCAGTCAAAATCTGTAGGAATGAGGCTTCTTCTCCTATGCTGCCATCACTCTGCCAACTGCTCCCCTCTTGGCAACTCAGTGGCCAAAGGGATACAGGGTATAAATGTTATTCTATTGTCCTCTCTTTGGTTGTCAAGGATTTCTTAACTGTAGCTGCTTCAGGCAAAGTAATAATCTTCATTGATGGATCTGAGCCCAAGCACAACAGAGCGAGTGCCTGTATGCTACCTCTCCTCCTTCTGAAAGTATTTTTAAAGCCTTTGTTATAGGTATCTTTTATACACTTTATATCGGCCACAGAAGACACTCACCTCTTTCTTTTAAGCAAAAGGATTTGTGTCTTTGGCATGCATTACCAACATATGCCAATGTAATGGTTTCCTGCAATAGTCAGTTTGTAGAACTAGCAAACTAGTCATGAATATAGATGCTTTTTAAAATAAACTTTTATAAACTTTATTGAAACATAATAGGTTGTATAATAAGAGCTTAAAAACAACATACATCAAAAGTTAGAAATTAAAACATTGAAAGAAATTTAATATTGAAGTATATATAAGGATTACTAAATAATTAAAGAACAATGAGTCGACTAAACTTGTTTACAATCATAGATAGAACTACAGTTAACAACATACCTACATCATAAAAGCAGAAACTGTGGAATATTGCCTCATCACTTGCAAAAATCAACTATAGGTTGCCATGTTTCAGCAAAATCAGAAATGTACTGATCTGACTCAATCTGCTTCTGTTAATCTAGGATTTTCTCCATTACAAATATGTCCCGTATCTTCCTGTACCCATGAAGGTAGAAAGGCTTCTGATGATCATCACATCAGTTCAAAACAGAGACTGTCCCAATACGTCATAAAGACGTATTGATCCATTGACAAAGCAGCAATAAAATATATCATGTAATGACTTTAACAACCAGATTAACTAATATTTCTCTCATTGATTGCTAAGCATGTGCATGAATATGAAATCTTTACTATCTTATTCACAGTGAAAGAGTCCCTGTTTTCACATTGAAACAGATTTCTAGCATGACAAGAAGCTATCCAGTCATAAAACAGAAAACCAACCAAGCACACAGTGACTCCAACATAGTGGGCCAAGTAGGGGAAGAAAACCAGTATAATTTTCAGGAAAAACAAAATCTACCTTCCTAATGTGTTGCTCATCTCACAATAATTCCCATTTACTTTCTTTTTAATTATTTGTTTTGCAAATTACTATGAAGAACATAGATCCAGAGGAGTTAGCCATGTTAGTCTGTAGTTGCAAAATAGTAAAAAGTCCAGTTGCAACCTTTAAGATTAACCAACTTTATTGAGGCATAAGCTTTTGAGAACCACAGCTCTCTTCATGGATAGCTTATGCCTCAATAAAGTTAATCCTAAAGGTGCTACTGGACTTTTTACTATGAAGAACATAACATCTTTGATCCCATTCGCTTTCATTATTATGGCAGGGAAGGAAAGGGGGCGCACTCCAGGGCTAGGCACCGGTCCAAGCTGGCAGGTTGTGCCTGGTGTGTGCACTGGCTTACGAATGGTCAGGCAGTCTGAAGTCACACACAAAAAGGGCAGTCCAAAAACAAATCCAACAGTCCGAGTTCAAACACAGGCAAGCAGCCCGATAAACAGAAGGCGGAGGTAAAGTCAGGAGTCAAACCAGGGTCGTAAGACAAGAGTTCAGACCAAGGAGTAGCAAGGTGCAAGGCTGGGGTCGAAGGCTTCCAGGCATGAGGCTCAGGTTGCAGGGAGTGACGAGCTAGGTTGCTTCCCTTTTATCCTCTGCTCTGGATAAGAGGCTAAGGTGCAGGTGTTTCCTCTGTGCCTGACTGCAACATCTCACTCTCGGAGCTCAGTCCTACCCTGTGCTGAGCTTGCGGCCGGGCGCTCCGGCATCTTTCCCAAACCACCTCCCATGCCCAGTTCTTCCTTCTCACAGCTGGCTTGGAAGGCTCCTTTCTCCCTGATGCCGGGGTCTTCTGTGCTCCACGCGAGCCTTCACCCCCGACTGCTTCTTTGGAGGTCCCTGGCTGTATTGCTTGCTGCTCTGTTGACAATTCCACCACTGGCACCATGGCCAACTCTGCTGCTGGCTCCTCTGATGCAGAGGCTGGCTCTGCCGGCCCCTCGAGCTCCTCGTCCTCTGAAGAGGACTCGATGGCGGGTGGCAAGGTAATGGACTGAGGCAGGGCCATGACAAAAGGAAGATATAACTGTGCCAGCATTTTGCCGCACTGTGCCAAGCTACTTGGAGCCCAGAATCTTAGTATCAGACTTTGCTGACAGATGGCATTTTGAAGAGGTATGTGTTACCCAAATAGGCAGTCTCCTAATTAGTTGGGGGGAATTCGCTTAAAGGAGACAAAGCAAGAGGGGGTAACTGGGATTCTCCACCAATGTTTACTGGGATTATTTCCTTAGAGAACTCTGGAAATAAAGCCTGCCATATGTTCAACCAGAAAAGTTTTTTAAATTAAAAGATAAATAAAAGGGCAAACATACAAACACATACAGCACACACAACAGACTAACTAAGGGGAAATCAGGGAGGAAAAAGAGAGGAAGCCATTTCGGTAAAGGCTGTTTTGCACATTCCCATACTATGCATGCACCCATAGACTGGCCAACTGGAAACATTCTGTATGCATGATGATTCTGTGGTTGGGCTAAATCAACAGCTGCCCACACACAAGCTTTCTCTGTAGTAGCCTCCACCTTATGGAATGGCCTGCCTAAATAGGTCAGGAAAACTCCCACTCTCCTGACCTTCTGCAACTATGCAAAACTGAATTATTCAGAAGAGCCTTCTACTCAGATCATAGGACTGTGTCATAAAAAATATCTTAGAAAGATGCCTTGGTAAAGGACAGGAACTATAAACTATGCTATTGGGTACTGTCTGCTGATGTAGATATGCCTCTACTGGGTAGTTTCTACATTGCTAAAGATGTCGTGTTAATTAGTTACACTTTGTTTCAGAAAGGTTTCATCTCTGTGTTTGGCCTTGTTTTTGAATTTTCAGCTACCAAACCCTATTGTATCTGTTCATTGAACGCCCTAGCTGTTGATTATATTGTATTCACTTGCACTCTGTAATCTCCCTTAGGACTCAGTGAGAGAGGTGAACTATAAATAAATAAGAATATGTTTCACATGTGAAAATAAAATACAGCATTTTTTGCTGTTCAAAATGCAGAAACTTACAGTGCATTCCTAAGAATACTTCCTTGGGAGTAAGCCCCATTGAATAGACCTGAATAGGATTCTGAGTAGACATGCTTAGGATTGCTGTCTTAAAAACAAACAGCTACAGGATAAAGTTTTAATGAACCCACCAAAGCAGAGTTATTGAGAAAAGAAAGGAACCAATGGCCAGGATTCAAGAGAGCAAGGTTTACCTCCAGAATAAACACAAAGCACAACACTTAAGAGTTCAAATCCTTACATGTTATAAAATACAACACTGCATTCAGTTATCTGTTCCTATTATCCTATTGTGTGAGCAAAGCACAGCAACATACTCTCTTTTCTAGGCAGAGGCTATATTAATATTAGCGGACATTAAAATGTGTATGCCTTTAATTACTTCTTCTGCAAACTGCGATCGTAAAAGCTCATTGTTCCCACAAGAGGTAACATCCAGCCGTTCCTAGATAAAGTCAAATAGAATGCTTTTTCAAAGATCCATTTACATTGAAATCCACGTCATTTTAGAGCGTAACAAAATTTCATATAAAGCTGGGAAACAGAGAGAGATCCATGATTAACAGTAATATTTTTATAGCAAAAATATTTAAAGGGTAAAAAAAAGAGATAAGGAAGATTTAAACATAAGACCTAAAGGTTTTTATCACACAGACCCAACGTATCTCCAATTTGAAATTCTTCCCACAAATAAAGCACCATCTGCAACCAGAATCCAATCCAATTTACCGTAAGATAAATTATCCCTTGTTGTCAAGGTGATTTCATGGTAGCATCCTGGGGAAAGACAGATTAAACATAACCCCAAAGAACTGGGAGGGATATTTATTTTATAATGTTTATCTCCATCAGAGGAGACTAGGTATGAATTTACCAAAATCTCTATTCATCAGCTCACAACCACTGCATCAGACAGCCACACTTCCTCCAGTTAAAACACTTTTATTTAAAATGCACATACCCCACCCCCCACAAAGCCAACCGCAGATGTAGCCTGGCAACTCAACTGTTATCCTACAGCATTCATCTCAATCCATTAGTTTCTTCAGTGAAATTCTTTTGTTTCCTTGTATTGCTTTTATTTCACAGCTGTAGATCAATACAAGTCAAGTGTTTCAATTTTCCAAGAAGATATATTTTAACACTTCATTTTTTTCAGTAACAGATCAGAAAACAACAAATTTACGCAAATGCAGGACCACTGTTTCCATCTTCATCTATTCCAGGGCAGACTTAAACCAGACAACAGTTCTTCCTTAGGAATCAACATTTTACAGCGAGGGCCAAACCAGAGGAAAAGCTAAGAGTGCTGTGATCAGAGCTCCCAACCTGGCTGTTTGTCTCAATGTGGCTAGCACATTGAAACAAAAGTCGCTGCATGCGTCAGGGGGACATCACAAAGTAGACTTGCCCACCTATTTTACACGTGCCTAAGAAGGGTAGCAATGGCCCCAACTCACATAAAGTTGGTAGCAATTTCACCATGGAGAAACGAACCAACTCTAATAAGTCAGGGAGAATTGGGGGGAAAGCGGAGAAAAGAAGGTGCTTGGATTTTTGATAAATCAAAATTGGCAAAATTATCTCTGCTTCCACTTTTGAACATTCTAAAATAGCAGTCATCACTCTCCATACAAAAGCTACCAAAATGAATGTAATTCCAGATTCTTCACCTCAGTCCCTAGGACTTAGTTACATGATTTTGATCAAAAGGAGGACTGTGAAAACAGAACAGAGCAATTGCAGTAATTTGCTTTGCGAGGGTTCCCATTGCCAAAGAAACAATCTGCTTTTTAAACTGAACAATGGCTTATCTTTCCAGTAATAGGAAACATCATGGCAAACACAGCACCACAAAGCTACAAGCTGCACACATGAAACTCCTTCGTGAGCTTCTTTACGTACATCCTGAAATAAGAATAAAATGGAAATATATTCCCGCTAGTATATTTTGACTACTGAGGCTTCTTCTCAGGGGTCCAAGCTAACAGGCCTAAGTCTGCAGTCTGTTAGGGTTACTTAAATTAGTATAATAGCTTTCCCATTACAAATACATGTCTCACACTAAAATGTTTTTGCATCAATTTAGAACATTTAACATTTAACAACCAAGCTCTGGTTTGTGATCAAAAACAAATTAGGGAACACCTAAATAGTACAACACTATTTATGTGATTAGAGTCATTAACAAATACTCAACATCAGTTTCATTTGTATACTAATTTAAAAACATTAAGTGAGTAGACAGAGTTCTATTTCACCTACTGTTGTATGCAGATTAGAAAGGTAAACACAGGTTTCCACAACTTGCTTTACAATTGATTCAACAATGTTATGTGAAAAAACATTGAACATGCTCAAGAAATGCAAATAGCTGAAAGAGCTCTACTGCCCCCTGGTGAGCCAATGCCAACATGTGCATTTAGGCCAATGTTTAAATATTCAAACACAGAACACTAAAGCTCTATTTCTCAAATTGATGCTTTCCTGTACAAGAACAAATATAGTCCCATAGCTATAACTGAGGAAGGGAATATAATATGGGGAAGCAGGATTAGAAGGAAAAAAGGGGAAATATTTGGATCAAGTTTACAGGGATTCTTCAAAAGAAATAATAAATGAATGGAAGCATTTCATTCATAAGGGCATATGCTTTTATTTTAAAAAATGTATGACCTAGTTTTGTTTCAGTAGGATTTTTTGTAAAAATTGATACAATTTATACATGTCACTTATTAGGCTTTGCACACAATAGAGAGAGCTTTCAAAGTCAGGGCTTTAAATGCATTGCCAAAGGAAGGACTCCACAATGGAAATTTTTAGAAACTGATTCACATTTTAAAAAACAGGTGAAAATATTGAATATTAAGTGATTATTTGCTTACCTGGAACTAAATCAGAAGCATGCAAGACTATTTGGGCTAGTGTTCAGCAGTCAGATGTTACCAGAACTGCTCTATTTGAATGGGGAATTAGCTAGCAGTCTGGAACTAAATTTAGTGTGGATCTTTTAACCAATATATACTGGGGTCCCTCTCCAGATGCTCATGCAATAAAGAGGCAGACTAAATAACGATACGTGTTTTACTAAATAATGTGGCGTATGCCTGAACTAGCACACGCATACAAGAGTACACACAAGAGCTAGGAAAACAGAGTAGGAAAACAGAGACGGTTGCATTAGTGGGGTAGCCCACTTGAGAGAGATGAAGTTGGGTATACTCACAATCCTGACGTGGAGCAAAGACGTAGCAGTGAGATGAGATGGTCTAATGCCTGCACTAGATCCGATATAGAGTGACAGCAAGGAGTCTGGATAGGAATGGCACATGTACCATGTGGCCTGGGAGACCAGCTTTAATACCCCAAAACGTACCCTGGGGCTGGTGCAGTTCCTAGTGGTTCTCACGGGCGAAACAAAGGTTTTAATGGCTCTACAACTACCCTAGATGGGCCACTTTAGGAATCTGATTATATTATTGTGACACCTTGGGAAGAGGGGGAAAAGGAGGGAGGGGGAGATCCGGGCGTGTTGAATGGATGTTCCAGCGGACAGGGCTTGTCCCAATGTCATCATCTCTGGAATGCGGAGGCTGCTTTGAGATGCATTCTCTAAGTGCTTGGGATGGTCAGCACTTAGCTTCTTCTCCGGGGCAGCTATTAAGATATGCAGAGCAAGGTGAGGCTCGCCGCTGCAGACGTTGTCTGCTCGCTTCTCCGAAATGGCTTCTCTCAGCAGGCTGTTCAGGCTGGTCTTCTGGCTGCCTGGGAACATGGTTGCTGGCTGGGCTTGGCTGGGGCTTGCTAGCAGGTTGCCCGGTAGCGAGGGCAAGCTGGGTGACTGGCCCGCGGGAGGCTCCCGGCAGGAACTGGCCAGGGGGTGCCTGGCCAGGCTCGCTGAGGGCTTTCCCTGGCTGGCACCATGCTGCTAACAGCGCGGCTTGGGCCCAGGTGAGGCAGGCTTCCATGGAGGCAGGGAACAGAATATATAACACAGTCCATAGCAGAGATAGGGGGCAGGCACAGTCCGTGGTAGATAATAAACAGGCACGAAACAGACACGTGTATTAAAGTGCACACGTGCAAAGCAGTCTCTGGTGTAGCAGTAAAACAGCAATGCAGGAAACCCAAACACAGTTCATGGCAGGCCTTGGAGCAGGAGAGAGGGCTGCTCCTTGGCAACACAGAGCAGAATGGAAGCATAACATACATGGTTTCTTGAATGGAATAGAAACTGGACTACCTAAAAACTAACCATAATAAGCAGCTTGTTTATTTACTGTGGATGCTGTGACAGGAAATACAAAAGCTAATGAAGACCCATCTGTGCATCTGGTTGCATGCAAACAGTTCCACTGGATTGCTATCACAATTATGGACACACCTTCAGTTTTATCACTGGCTGTGACAAGCCTTGAATTTAACGGTTCTAGATCACCTTCCACATTTACAAGAGGAAGAAGCTGAATCATGATGATTTCATACAACAATGGGAAATGGGTTGCCATTTACAGTGTAAATATAACATTTCAAGAAATCTCATTTCACAGGGCAACTTTACTTACATTGCTATAATCATCAAAGCCATTTAACACATATTTTTGGAACCCAGGAGCCAGGGAAGCCTAATCATCCCCAGCAAAGGAAATTAAGTACAGGACTCGGGGGGGGGGGGGGGAGAAAAAGCCCTTCTTACCTTTGAATCCTGATTGATCACTCCAAGTTCCAGAACAGCTTGAGGGGATTTTTGTTTTGCTTGGGTGGACTGAGCCATCTGAAGGTTAAGCTGCCATCCAACCGTCTCAAGCTATGAAACACCAACACAGATTACAGTAAGATGTACCAATAAGGCAAAGCATTATTTCAGTTACTACCACTGCATAATGACTGGTGTCAGCAAAGGGCAGTTAGGGGGCTGTAGAGGAAACGGGGTTTCAACAGGAATTCATCATTCTTCCTTACCCTCAACGGTCTGCTTGAGAAGTTGCTATGTGAAAATGATACCTTCTTTAATAAGTTGATTTGCTCCCTGAATGTGTCCAGTCATGCCTGACAACTATATCGCAAAATAAATGTATAGGGCCCTGACTTGTTAGCTGGTTTTGGTTTTGCAAGGCTAGCAGAGTAATATTGAAAAGCTGCTCCTCCTTGACCTGATCAGAATTCAAGCTTGCAAACTCTACATGGGGAGAGAAGTAGCTTTTCAACTTAGGAATTTACAGTGGTACTTCAAGAAACTTTTTTTGAGGAGGGCATCACAAAACTGAGCTACCTATATCAATGGTGCCCCTCAATCACATAACCAGAGATACAAGTAGTAGAGTGTATCTGGGTACTTTCTGCACACTAGGATTGGTCTAGTGGTGAGCTATGTTTTCCTGTGTGAGCTAGGCTCACATAGAAAGAACCCACCCACAGGTTGCATTCATGCAAGCACAGTTAAGTTAAAATGGGCACCAACTCAGGTTCTTGGTAGGTTCACATGTGCACCTCACTCCTTCCTCCTTTCTTTTCATGCACAGAGCACAAGAAAGGAATAAGCTACCTCTAGCTACCCATGGCATACACAAGCAGATAACCAGAATTTCCCCACTCACATACTGACTGGGTCTCTAAGGGAGAGTTACATTCAAGTTTACAATCCCAGATAGAGGAGCACACTAAATCTAATTAACCTTCATTCAGATGCAATAGGTAGCTAGAGTTAATTTTTCCCCAGGATTCCTTTGTTGCTCTCTGTAAGAGAATGGAGGAGAAAGATACACATTCATGCTCAACAATAAGCTACGCCCATGCCTATTTTAACTTAACCCCTGGTTGAGTTGGCCATCTGAATGCAAACTCCTCATTTGACAAACTCATTGGGTCCTAACAGTCACACAGCTCACAAATCTATTATTACACAATATTTGAAAGTTGGCTTATTTATTTCATATGTCATATTTGTTTGTATGTGAGACTTCCACTGGGAAAACCAAGCAGGAACACCATATGGTACACCCATTTCAACACTATACATCAAGATATTTAAAGCCTCAAGCAGGGGAAAAATGATTCTCAGAAGTTTTGCAACAGAATTAATAAATGCATATATTTAATGTTGAATGTACAGTTCCAGTGAATTCATCCATCAGTCGTCTGTTAGGCAAGGAATAAAGTCCTTGGGCCTATCAGTATTAGAATCTCTGTTTTAGAAGCATAGTTGTCCTCTATTTCAGACACAGAATCCCCATCAGGACAGTCACTACACATTAACTGAGCATCTTACGTGTTGCAACAGAATTCTGCTAACACAGAAGCTTACAAAAACACCAGTGAATGCACAGGCAAATCAATGACAACTTGCTCTTCTAACAAGCATCCAAAACCTCTTCCTCTTTATAGAAGACAATCACTCCAACCAACACAAAATAAATAAAATCTCCTTACATGTAGCATAAACTTTTCACTTATGCTCAGCTGGCAGTCATCAGCTGCACTGGCTTAGCCAGAGTGGCACTTCCTTCTCATCATATCCAGCCCATACAAAACTCTGATGTCACTGCATCAGGGAACATGTGCTGTGTCACAGTTTCCTTCACAACTATGCTTTCTTTGTGGATTGATTATACTGCATTTGTATTCAGAACAAAAATATGAGATAAATGTTAGATTCCTTAACATTAGAGAACTGCAGAAGTACTGGAGCCATCACACGAGCCATAAAGCAGATCAACATGGTTTGTAGGCAAAGGAAAAAGCAGACAACTTCTTTTCATATACTGAATGGTCTTATTTTTCCAATAGAATTCAAGAGGATTTTTTCCCCATTTCAAGCAGCCAGGTACACTTTAGGAATTTTTGATTAATGCACCATATACTGCCAGAGGGCCTCAGAAAGGCTTACCTATTTATTTTATTGAAAGGAAGATTGAATATAATAGAGTTCATCCTATTTTGACTGCTTAGGGTACATGATATATGACTACAATAAAGTGGGACAAGGCATATAGACATACAGAAGTGGGTTACTTAAAGCATACCTTGAAACAAAGACAGAAACTGGAACTTTCCAAATCCACAAATTTACTTTATATATCTTGCTTTTGCAGGGTTACAAAAATGCATTATTATATGCAGTAGGTCATTTAACAGGGACATGTTCTAAGGACAGTTTAACAAAAAAATTCACATGTACTAGGCTTACTATAATTATACAATTTGAAATAGTTTTCTGGAAGCAGTAACCATATGATAGCATTAAGGGTGATCAGCTGACAAATCTTGCAGTCTCCTTTTGTTGACTAGAATCTCGTGGAAGACAATCTGTTTTGAATTTACAAAATAGTACACACCCACTGTTTCTCATCAATCAAGGTATAACGAATATGTGTTAAGTAATCTTGAGTACACAGTCTTGATTAACATCAGCAGCTTGCTGGATCCAATCAAATCTACCTCCCCCAACATACTTCAGAAAGCAACCAGATGAGAACAACTAGTAGATGATTCATTGAGAACTAGCCAGTGGTTCAACAGTGAACCAGAGACCTACCTCCTGTTCATCCCTTGCATCAAAGAGTGGTACTGTTCTATCCAAAGGCACAACATAATCCAAATAAATAATACTTGAAAACTGAGCACCTAAAGAAATTTATGAGGGATGAAGTTTTAAATAAAGTTGTATACATTCACAAAAACAATTAACTGGAGATGCAAGGTGAGAAACTCATATTCTTTCCTCCGTCTAAAGACCCATCTTACAACTCATTTTCATTGCCAAAGAACATACAATATTTTGTTCCATTGAGGTAAGACCCTACCAATTCTGAAAAAAGCACTTCAGCTTAACAAAATAGTTAATGCCGAGAACAATGTGTCTGTAGAACTCAAAAAACAAGAGAAGAAGGAAGAAACAAAAAGATATTTATACTTTGCAGAAATCTACATAAGAATTAGACCCTACTAAAATTACATTTCAGTCATATTCCATGTCTTAAGCAGCTTCAGCTGGCTTGGGTCAGCTCAACCCTCATGAAGTCTATAGACTGCTGCTGCTGCTGCTGAGATGATACAATTCAAGGAGTACTCTTCACTGAACAAATGCTGATTCTCATGCTGCTCTAGAACAGGAAAATAACCAGGAAAACATCTAGAACTCTCTGTGATATTTCAATGCACTCTCGCTTCGCATGGGGACATCCATATTCCATGCAGCAAAACTCTTCCACAAAGCCCACAACTTTCTTCAGAAGCATAAATTTCAACCCAGTTTACATAGTAGCTCCAAAATTCTGACTACTTGCAGTGGAGATTTCCTTTACTTGCTTTCATTACTGAAGAGAGACATTTTATATTAGTTTCTCATTTATGCTCTGAATTAGTGAGATATAAGCTAAGAAACTGGAGCTTGAAGGATCAGCGTTCCTAGAAGGTACAGTTTTCAGCTTCAAGAAGAACATGGAGAAACAGAGGAAAAGAATATTATGTTGTGCATGTAAAAAGGAACTTTATAATGGAGTCAAAACAGATGAAATAGTAGTAAGATAGGTTCCCACCCAAAATCAATCATTTTAGCACTGGGAACAATAATGACAAAAGTTAAGACACAGTCACTGTTAACTTTCCTGTCGCTTCTGGTAACACTATTTTCAAAGCAGTCTGCCCTCAGGTGATTCTCATTCATAGCAAAGGGACTCCCTTTTATAAGAGATTTCGCTCCACTGAACTCTTCTCGCTTAAAGCTTCTTTTTAAAAATACCTGCTCAAGTTATTAGTCCGATTCTTAATGAACTCAGCACTGAACGTTTCTGCCAAGGCATTAGGCTAATGCAGCAGTATTCTTTGCCTTGATATTTTATGTATGAGGCTCATATTGCGCCACACACAGTTTTGAAATAACGTAGGAAAGATTTGACTATAGAACTTTTGTAACAAGATCCTATAGGTAAAGCAATGGAAAGGAAGCAATCATGCTTTGTTTTTTATATTCCCTAGAATAGGGAGGAACACCTTCAGGTGATATCCAGAACGTTATATGCACTGACTCTATCTTTTCCAGCAGCTAGCAGAAGACAGCCATGCTCTAACAAGTTCCAGCCACACCTGAAAGACAGAAGACTGCTTGAGCCTGTGCAGAAATTACTGCATCTGATCCAAGCAGTTGCAAAAGGCTTCCACAATGAGACACAAACTGGTCTTTAAGCAGTTGTAAAGGCTCAGACCACTTGCAGTAGTTTCAGTGCTTGCTGTACAGTCAACTGGCCCACAATGGTACACCACTCCTAGAAATGACTTTAGTTTCTAGTGCCTGGTAGTTTGCACGATGGGGCTGAATTTGTGGACTGCAGCCTTCAAATCCAAAGATACAGAATAATGTCCAGAAAATCATGGGTAAAACCAAGTCACTTTAGAGTATAAAGCGTAATCAGAATACACAGAAAACAAGACTTTATTTACCTGCCTTCTGTAGACTTTTGTTCAATATATCAACCTTTTGGACTGGTTAAAAAAATATAGGGTTGGATCCTTGCACAAGAAGGCAGCACTTCCACGAAGGCAAGGGATTGTGTATGGACAATTTTCATGAATTTCCCACTCAACTTACAACTCTCTATACTGTAGCACACAGTGCTCCTAAGGACCTTCAGGACAAAATTTCACGAGGTATGTGGATTTCCACAAGAAGGGAAGCAGTTATGCAGGATTTGTTCTATGATCAGAGATCTGCTTATGGTTCTCTGGATTCAACCCATCAAAAATATCTGCAGCCTTTTTTGCAACAGCTAATATTCTCCTGGTGATCACTAACTACACTAAAATGAAAAAAGAGCAGTCACAAAGCTAAGGCATGAGAATATAAATATCTTATTGATCTCCCTTATAATAAACTACCAGTCAGGTCACATTTGTCTCTAGTGATGTCACCACTAGATGAGCATAACAAAACAAATTCCAGTATCATTTTTACATTAAATCTTGGCACATTTCTGAAGTTATTTCTAACAGTTCTGCTGTTTCTGGCACTAGCAGTGCTTCTAATCAAGCTGTTAATATGAACACTCATGCTTTGAGCTTCTTCCAATTAATTTCAGAGCAACTACCAATGCAAAGCTTCCCCCCACCCCAAAAAAACCCTTGCATTGCACACAAAGATTTTAATTTACATTAATTACTGATGCAATTTGAAGCTAGCAATGTGAAGTTACTAACTGTTATATACATTCAAGAATGTAAATCTATTTGGATACAATTACAAGCTGCGCAATGGGCATCAAAGATAACTTAGTTGATTCCTTCAGGGCCTGTATCAATCCTGGAAGACTTATGTCTCCAACAAAGCAGAGAGTGTGTCTGAAACTCTGACCTGCCTCAGAACTCCCCTTTTCTCATCCTTCTATCTCTGGGCCATGTGTCAAAAAAGCCGATGTTGGAGGGGGGGGGCCTTCTTAGCTAAGGCTTCCCCTTTCACACCTCCTTCCCTTGGCTACGTGCTTCTCTCCTCTCAGTCGCCATGCTCCAACATTCAGACAGTCAACATGGAAGGATACGTGGCATGTATCCTTCCACCAGCCCTGTCCAAAGTATGCGGAATTTCAACCACAGAGTAGACTGCACATAAAGAAAAGGCTACGTCCTGAACATGAACACCTAAACAGCTGGCGAGCCGCTGCCCTGCCTCCCCACAGAAGTGCTGTTTTGTTCAAGCCAGCGCTGAATATACCCAGCCACTCTAATTAGTGTGATCACAGCTCTGCTTTTTCAAGCTGTCACAATCATGCAAGTTACACCTGCTGTTTATAAAGTCCCATGAGGAAGTGCTGATTCTCACAAACAGCATTCTCCTGGAAGCACTAACTGGCCTAAAGAGTAGAAACAACATATCAAAACCACTGTTTGCTGGGAGATTTTCTCACACTAAACAGGCTGCAATAGAATACACATGTTTGGATATTCTCGCATGCAGAAGACTCTCAGTACACACCCAACAACTTGGTCAGAAGGAAGGCGAAGCTACCCACCTCCTGCCTTTTCATCGGAGCCAGACCCTGCTGACTCTATGACCAAGAACACCCTCTTGGTCAGCCCTAGGCCCTAGCCCAGTTGCTCCACAAGATCCAGCAAGAAAGTTCAGGCTGTGGTCCTTTTTGTGCATACCTAACAGGAGACCTGAAAACATCTGAGGATGCCATCCAGCACAAATGAGGTACACAAGTAAGCATAAAACTATCTCAGAACACTGCACCGATAGAACAGCTTTCATTTTCTAGCCCTTTTCAAGTTCAGCTCATCCGTCATCTTAATTATATTTAACTGCAAAAGGTTTCTTATAGTTTCAGGTTCTTAATCCCAGCACAATCAATTTTTTCACCTTCCTTATTTATTCATTTCACCAGTATGTTTTTAATTAACTATGAATGAAAACTGTAAACAATCAATATAGTGACAACCAAGTAAAATAAAATGAGATGCAAAATAAGATTTTCTGTACATAAGCACAACAAACTGTGTTCCTGGACTACCTCCTAGATCCATAGTATTCCCTTATCCTTCAGTTTCATAGTAACCACATCCACTATATATAAATTTTCAAGTCCCTGTCCTCATCTAAATGGCTTCATGTCCTTATTCGAACCAGGTTATGCTGCATTCACTTGTACAAGCCAAGAACATTCTTCACACGACAGTTCTGCTGCAGAAATCAGGGGCTCTCTGCAATGCCAAAAACTATGCCAGGGAACACACTAAACTTTTTTAGCATAATGTACTAAACTCTCAAAATTAACTGCATGAACACACACGTAAGAAATTTAACACTGCTCAACTACTAATTATTTTAAGTTATTTTAAACATTTGCACATCTAGCTGTTAGCAAGTCTACTTCATATTTAGAATGTACAACATACTTGAGTGTTTTTTCAGTCTCAGTAAAAAAAAATACTTTATGTATGGCACTGACTAATTTAATGCCTTAAATATATTTTTATCATTACTACCTTCTGAGGTGACAAAATCCTTTGCCTGAACTTCTCCACTGTGTCTGGCCCTGCAGCAGCCCACGTAGTGGCAAACACTTCTGCTTTATCATGATCCACACGGGAATGCTCCAGCTGCTGCTGCAGAACGGTTGGTTTCAAGTTGTGATAGACTGCCTGAAAAAAAGAATACCCACAATAAATACACTTTTCTAAATGCTACTTTAGACAAACCTCAGAAAGGCACACCAAGAGATGCTGAACATATATGATTCATGGTGCAAAGATGAAGTTATTGGGATGGATCCCATCAGCCGTGATCTGCCACACAGCCTTTTTCATGATCAAAGAGGATATAACTCATCCTGTTTTCACCAACGAAAAATCTGACTGGACCTAAATCACTGAAGATATATCCAACATATACCAACCACAATCTGCACGTTTACAATACCAAAGGAAGCCCTAGCTTGGAAAAGGACTGATTTTTTTTCCAGTAACAAAAATATTGGGGCTGGGTGCCATAACCCCATAGCAGTAGGCTCCTTTGAGGAAAAATGTTTGGAGGCAATGCAAGTAAGTGTACATCCCTTATGCTATAAAATGGCTGTCTGGTAAGGCTCTTGAATGTGGTTGGAAGACTCACAACACAGCAACATCGCTGAAAAAAAATCAAGCCAGGATCCAGTCAATGACTAGAGGGCAGGCCTCAAAAGGAATAAAACATATGGCACCTCGAGTTCCACAGAAGAAAGGTGGCATATAAATATAACCGGTACATGTATTTTTAATATTTATATAGCAGTTTTTAGTCTCGATTTCCAAGGCAGTTATCAACAGAGAAATGAAAATATTCTACAATACAACAGAAAAAATACAAACAATTCAAAAACAATACTGTGGCAGAGCAATTCTCCGCAACAAACAAAATTATAGGTAATATAAACTGCCCATCTCTCAAAGACTTGGTCAATAATAATTTTTTAACCTGCCTCAAAAAGGAGGCAAATGATGGGATGACACACCTCCAGGGGAAGGTATAATGGAGCAAGCTTTTACATACTGGATTTTAAATTCTGAACTACTACTGTTACTCCATTTTATGTGCCGGCACCATGGTCTCTACTTGTCTGCCTCAGGTGTGTAAATGTGGGACTTCCTTTTGCTACACTTGTGGCAGATGCTTAAAATTCCTTTCCCATTTCTATGCTATTCTAATGAAACACTGTTGGAAAGGTTTCTGGTGACTTCCTTGCCACAGATCACAGAGGCTGCTGATTTGATTTCATTTTCATCTGCATCAGGTTTCATAATCTTATTTGCATTCTCTCACTTATTTGGAAGACTGAGCAACCATTATTCTTTATCTTATTGGATATGGGGCCTTTTAACCCACCCATGCAAAGAAGTACAGGGTTTTCAAAGTGCATTTTTGGTAGATCTTTGGAAGAAGTACAAGTTTGGAGTACAAGTTAAAGTACAAGTACCAAGACTAGCCAATAATTCCTGCATTTCTTACTTGACGTTGTTCTAAGGTCCTGACTTCACAATATGTTTCTTCTCTAGGTTCTCACTGACTATATGTACAATGGGAGTTGTGTGTTGAAGCTTAATTTCCAGGTATGCAGGGGCTTAATTCAGACTGGAACCATGATGTGCAGACTGAGAGAGGGCATCCCAGTACTATTTTTGTGACCCAAACAACCCCAGGGAAGCACTGTTTTCCATGTTGGGGAAATGTTCGTGTACTGATGGGCTCGTGCATGTTTCCCCAACAAGGCAAAGGGAAGCTCCTTGGGACAGTTTCCTTTCGGGAAAACAGTGCAGGGGTTAGAAGGCTTTGGCCCCTTCTCCCCACACACTATGGTCCCAACCTAAATCCCCCATGCCCCAGGGAATTATGTTTCAACACAGAACTCCCAGCACACATCCGGCCAATAGGAGCTGGGGAAGACCCACAAACACTGCATCGTGTTAAAGTGAAGCCCCAAGGGAGCATGTAACTAACTCAATATCAGAAATAGTTTAAAGAAGGAAGACACTCAAATTAATCTTGTACCATGTCTGACTTAAGCTTCTGGCAACATTCAACTTGGAAACGCTTTTTTTTAAATGATGCAAATGCCACCAATTCTGTTTTTCTTTTTAAAACATCCCTGCAGGATCACTTTCTGCTACCTCTGCCATGCTTTGGTTACATTACCTGGTCTGCTATTCAGATAATATTGGGATTTCTTTTATTCCTTGCACAGAACCAAGTTTTTTTTCTTTAAAAAAGAGGTGCCAGTACTCATACTTTACTTCTTACTGTTTTCACAACTTAAGTCATAAACAGTAAACCCACATCCCACAAGAAGAAAACCTAAAAATTAATTATCATATAACTGAACAATAGCTGCCAAAAATTTCACCACACACACAGAGTAGTTTGTATGTCTTTGTCTCTGAGTGGCCAAAATGATTTTGCTTCTGGAGAAAGAAAATTCTGATTAAATAATAGCTCTTAATTCTGAAAATTTAGGACAACCAAAGAAAATGTGGTCTATAGAGTCAATTTTATTGCTACCACAGTTGCAGAGTCAATCTAAATAGGAAATTCCACTGAACCTTTCTAGCATCACAGCTACTTTGGAATAGTTCTCTATCAGCCCAAGACCTAAAGCCCAAGAGCTAACAGTACTTCATAAAGAGTTGCCGGTACTCCATACCAGCATGTACCACCTGGGGAAAAAATCCCTGCATAGAAGTCGCTTCTAAAGTATTCTTGCACCCGACAGTTAAGGACCACTAAGATTTTTATTGATTTGACTTGTGGCTGATCCAGAGATGGACTGACATTCACATCAGAAAGATGGACTGACATTCACACCCCCAGGAATATGATTACCACAGAAGGCACCACAAAATTTCAGCAACAACTAAGAAAGACCTATTCCTAAAATATGCCAACCGAAAGTGACAAATTGTAGTCCGACAGAACTCAGTGTCACATTTCTGAATAGATAAGCTTATGATCAGGTTGTAGGGCTAACTGTAAAGTAAGAATTGCTACACACTATTTAGAATCTAGCTACAGTATTTCTTCTTTTGTTGATGTAAAGGCACTTTACTTTGTCACTTTGTTAGAGAAAAGCCTGAGATGAGTAGAAGTTGACAAACTCAGAATATCCATCAGCAAAAGAGTTCTGTGACAACAAATATGAAGTGTTCTTGCTACAGCTATTGCAAACAACACGCTAAACAGAGGCAAATGGCACAAGAGATTGACAAGTAGTTCACTGCCAAAGCAACAACAAAGGATGGTTGTTGTGGGTTTTCCGGGCTGTACAATACAACAACAAAGGACTTGAATGATTGTATGGATTGGACCAGGATAATCCATGTGGCTAGGAAAGCAAAACATGGCTGTAGATGAGATGATACCCAGAGGCTATGGCTGGAACTACAGGATCTTGCCCCAGGACAAGGAAGACTGGCAGTGGAATTAACCTATTTAATTCCTGATCTGAGGCACAATAAAGTTTAAAAAGAAGAGGAAGGTCACAGGAACGCCATGTTCCCCTCTCTTTCAGGGATCTAAGATGACCTCAGAAGTCCACAAGGATGGTGCTTCTTAATACAGCCCAGCTACTCTGACTAGCCTAGAGACCAGAGCTTTACAATTATCTATGCTTCATTTCCATGTGCTACAGCTGAATACTGTGCCACTTACATACACAAGGCTGGAAACAGGAATTCTGCTCTAGACCACGGGCCACATGCGGCATTGAGCTCTTTCTGTGCAGTCCTCCAACCTGCTTGTTTGCTGCTATCACCCTCAAGCCATTTTCCCTCAGACCCACTCTATTCTTCTTGCCTCAAGGGGCACCACCTACTGCTCTTCTTCCAGTCCCTTTCTTGCCAAAAACACAATAGCAACATTGTTTCTTCTGGTCTCTATTAGGGGTGTGTGCACCGGGAATCCGATTCAGGTAAAATACCCGAATCAGACCCGATCCAGAAAGCTTTGGGATTTCCAAATCGATCCAGAAACCCCGAAGCAAAGCTTCCTGAAGCATTCATAATGCTTCGGGAAGCTTCGGGTTTAAATGCCTGTTTCCCTGCCTCTGCGAGCAGCAGGGAAAGGAACATTTAAAGCCCTGAATCAGATGCTCGTCAGGGGCTTCCCGAATGAGCGGCTGAGTGTGGGAACTGCTGTCAGGGCCAGGAAACTCCTCGGCCCCATCAGCGGTGAAGGAGGCGGCAGGTATGCTGCAGGCTTAAGCCTGCACCTCCCCGCTGGTGCTCCATTCACCCGCCGATGTCGAGACTGAGGAACTCCTCGGCCCCGACACCGGTGGGCAAGCGAGGCGGCAGGGAGGTTGCAGGCTTAAGCTTGCATCCCCACCTCAGTCACTCTGTTCGCCTGCCATTGTCAGGGTCGAGGAGCTCCTCGGACCTGACACCAGCGGGCGAGCAAGGCGACGGGGAGGCTGCAGGCTTAAGCCTGCACCTCCATCCGGCGGGCATTCCATTCACCCACTGACATCGGGGTCAAGGAGCTCCTCGACCCCGACACCGGCGGGCAACTCAAGCGAGGCGGCAGGGAGGCTGCAGGCTTAAGCTTGTACACACCCCTGGCAAGCGTTCCGTTTGCCTTGCCGATGTCAGGGTTGAGGAGCTCCTTGGCCCCGACACCAGCGGGTGCGCAAGGTGTTGGGGAGGCTGCAGGCTTAAGCCTGCACCTCGCCGCACCAGGCGCTCCGTTTGCCCACTGATGTCGGGGTCAAGAAGCTCCTTGACCCCAACATCAGCGGGTAACTCAAGCGAGGTGGCGGGGAGGCTGCAGGCTTAAGTTTGCACACACACACACACACCGGGCGCTCCATTCGCCTTGCCGATGTCAGGATTGAGGAGCTCCTCGGCCCTGACACCGGCGGGCGAAGGAGGCAGGGGGGATGCAGGCATAAGCCTGCACCTCCCCGCCGGGTGCTCCACAACTGAGCAAAGGTAAGTCGGGTGGGTGGGTGTTGTGGGGTTTTAAAGGGCCCTGCTGCTTGTTGGCAGGACAGGGCCCTTTAAACTATCAGCTGGCAGGCAGCAGGGGGGAATCCCCCTGCTGCCTGCCAGCTGATAGGGAGGTGGGCTGAGTGGGGGGGGGTTGGGAGTGTGGGGGGGTGCTGGAAAACCCAGCCCCCTGAATCACTTTGGAATGCTCTGAATCTTTACGGAGCATTCCAAAGCGATTCAAATACCCGAATCTGATGCAGCTTGCCGCTTCGGGTTTTGGATATTTCCGAAATTCGAATATTTCCAGCATGCACATCTGAAATTCCGAAATTCGAATATTTCCAGCATGCACATCCCTGGTCTCCATGGTTCCTTCTGTCAACTCCCTCTTGCTCTCATCCTCCATACTATCATTTTGACCATTCTGTGTGCTTTGGTAGCCAGCAAAGCTCATTCAGCTTTTTCACTCCCCCTCTCCATGCATTACCACAATGAAGGCTATATATGTGTGCAAGGGAGCTAAAGCAGCTGTGTGGATGGGTACAGATGTCTTTTGCAAAAAAAAAAGCAGGAAAAGGGCTGGTATTTTTGCAAAAAAAAAAAAGATTCAAAATGTTTTGCATACTAAACATTTCTAGAGGCTCCACCCATCAAGGCTCCTCCAAACGGTTTCCAAGGTTACTGATGAGGTTGCTGCTGCAGGCAAAAGCATTCTTCCTTCCTCAATAAGAGCTAGTTGGTGTTTGCCTTGCTTGCTTCCGCCTCTCCTCCCCCAGCTACTCCAGCTAGGAGTCGTCTCATGCATCTGTGACTGCAGAGCCGGTGAGTGGCCCCTTGGGTTGAGAGGGAAGGAGTACTCTCTACGCAGGGAAGCTTATGGGAATCCCCTTTCCACATCTTCCTCCAGCCAAGTTCCCCTCTCCGCGGCTGCCATTTTTCTTCTCATGATTGAGGCATGGCCAGCAGGCAGTGATGTGTATGTGCACTCAGCATATAATCTGAAGCCAATTTAATGGCACATTCTCTGCTCCAGGTGGGAGGCTGACCTTTCATTCACTGGGGGGTGCTACTGGGGGATATAAGCCAGCAGTGTCTTGTGCTGGTGTGGAGCTTGTTCCATTAGGTGCTTAGCGAAGCACTTTGACACTGAGAACAGATTCTGTATATAAGTCACTGTAAATAAACTGTACATACACTTAAATGCTATAAGTGTGTGGAAGCCTTATTTATAGCTCAGCTACAGTTCAAACCACGCTGCGCCAACAATAATCTGAAGCCAACTTAATGGCATATTCTCTGCTCCAGGTGGGAGGCTGACCTTTCATTCACTACCTGCACTTTTGGGAGGTCCCCCGAAGTATTAGCATGTGTAGATTTAAACCACAAGGCAGTGTGTTTATTAAGAAATAAATCTTAGTATTCAATGTACTTAGGATTGCAACTCTGCCATCTGGCAGGTCAGATTCATAACCCATTTTTTAAAAGTTCTTCCTAGACTGTGCATATGCCCCAATACTCCTGAGAACTGTAGTGGCAGAGGTCTCTTCTCTTCTTTGCAATGATCGAAATGAAGATTCCCAGGTAATAACAGCTAGAGTGGGGTGGATTTGATGGGAAAGGGAAGAGTTAGACCCCTAAACCTATACTCATATTTTTATTTATTCAAGGATGATATTGAAACTCTGCAACTGCTGATCTGCTAAAAATTCTGTAAGATGAAGTCTGCAAAAGAAAGTGCTGTGTCAGTCCCTGGCAGGTAGACCCCTCAAGCCCATCCACAGTGAACACACGTTGGTTCCAGCAGAAGTAGCTTTATTAGAATCTATGACGTTCAGGTCTGTACCCCATCACGGAGTTTGGCAGAAGTGACAATTCAAATCAAGCAGTCTCTGTTATAGTTGATTTTCCCACGCTCCAAATGACAGTTAAAGTTTTGGCGCGCAAGCCTACAAGAGTCCTGTGAGAATCTCTTTAGTTATGACTATATATCAGATATACAATGTATTCTCGGCATTTGGGAAGAGTAGTGAAAGCTGGCATCTAGACACACCAAGGTTACGGTTAGCTGAGACTTGCATATTTCTCTAAGATAACCGGGGAGGCCCGTTCTGGATCCTAAGGAAGTAACATCTGCAATATGGTTATGAATGATCAGAGAGAGTACACATCAAATTAGCAACAAGGCAGTATAGCTTCAGCATATTGTGGCACAAGCAATACAACAAACAGACAACCATGACATGGCTGTACACAGACATGACCTGCTGTTTCAAAGGAACAAAAAATGGCAGATGAGCACCATGTCTTTAATGACAAATGGACTACTGAGAAGTACTGAGTACTTCTTTCTTTTAAACAAGGATAAAGCAATTTGCCTGATGTCTTGACACTGTCTCAGTATTAAAGGAGTACAATGTTAAAAAGCACTTTGAATCCTGTCACAACAGCTACTCAATATATCAAGGAGAGGTGCGAGTGAACAAGATAAATTCTCTTTAAAAATCAATGTTTTGTAGCAAAATAGTGAGGATAATAACAAGAGCTCTCTCGAATGAAAGATGTTTATGAATGTTTAAAGTGCTTCAATAGATATTATAAACTAAATCACCATTTGTTATATGTTCAATACAAAAATTGCTTATCGCACTGTTCCATCAGTCACTGCAGCAGTTCGTTTGATGATAGAAACAACCGATTCATTGTCCTCGTTGCCCCTGATAAAGCTGTTATTTGTGAAAAACAAGCCAAGCTAGCAGTTTGTCAGGTGGGCAAGCCAAAACCGGACATTCCCTGCTGTAACACATGGGTTGAATCACATAAAGATCACACCATTGGGCTTATTTATGAATGAAAGAATTTGACCTTATCTATTAATGGAAAATGACGAAACAGTGCAACAAGCAATTTTTGTTGCTATTTATACAGACTGCACCTTTATTTATTGTTGGATGAATCAGTTATTTTGAATGTACTGCTGTTCCTGAATGAACTGATATTTCTATATTTGTAAGTAACATTATGGGACATTATATTGATGGTTATAGCATGAGTTATGTATTTAATGACAGATAATATTGTATTGAACATATAACAAATGGTAATTTAGTTTATAATATCTGCTGAAGCACTTAGGACTTTAGACATTCATAAATACATTGCTAAATCTTTCATTCGAGAGAGTTCTTGTTATTATCGATATTGAGTTTGCTCTCTGAGGGAAGCCTCTTGGTTGAGTATCTGCAAAATATTGAGGGCCAGCTATCATGTTGCTAAATGTATTGCTGAGAGTGGTAGGCCACACACTGATGCTGAATTTGTTAAAAAGTGCATGGTTAAAGTAATGGAGAAAATGTGCCCTAGTAACGTTTCTTGTGTTAGTTGTGTCAGTTTATCTGCACCTACAATCACCAGGTGTGTTGAAGAACTAGGAGAAGAGCTGTATGTGTCACTGATTGTCAAGGCAAAAAGTTTTGATTTTTTTCCTTTGGCATTAGATAAGAGCAATGACATTATAGACAT
This sequence comes from Eublepharis macularius, assembly GCF_028583425.1. Lineage (NCBI taxonomy): Eukaryota > Metazoa > Chordata > Lepidosauria > Squamata > Eublepharidae > Eublepharis > Eublepharis macularius. The sequence continues at coordinate 70,975,315 of NC_072797.1, read as the reverse complement.
TGTTCAACTACTAATATTTATCAGGGGGATAGATTTCAACTTCAGAATTATCGAATAGTTGTGTGCACTGTAGAGTTTGAAAGAAATTACAATTGCAGAAAACATATTCTTTAAAGTATGTGAATCAATAGAAAATCTTGGTCTGAGTTGGAATAAATTGAAAAGCATCACAACTGATGGTGCAAGAAATATGGTGGGAAGTAAAACTGGTGTTGTTGCAAGAATCAGTGAAGAGATACTGAAATTAAATGATACACTTCCCATGCAATTTCCCTGCATCATCTATCGGCAAGCCTTGTGTAGTAAGATTCTTCAGTGGGAAAGTGTGATCTGTTTTGTTGTATCCAGCATTAATTACATCAGGCATCACGGCCTTACTCATCATCAGTTTCAAAATTTTCACTCAGAGATAGATGCAGAATATGGAGATGTATTGTACAATGAAGAAGTCAGATGGCTTAGCAGAGGCAAAGTCGTCAAATGTTTTTTCAGTCCATCATGAAGCTGATGCCTTTCTCAAGGAGAAAGGAAAAGGTCAAGAAGTACTTTCTGACCCTGGATGATTTTTGATTTGACTTTGTTAATTGATATCACAGAGCTCATTGAATCTAAAGTTGCAGGAAAAAGGAAAGCTTGAGTGTGACATTTATTATGAACTGAAAGCTTCTGAAGCAAAACTAAACATTTTTATGAAGCAAGTTAGTGAAAGTAACTTTTCAAACTTCTCATGCTGCCATGAACTAAAATTTGAGGACGGGAATTTACAGGTCATTGTTGAAAGACGTGTCAAAGCACTGAACCTATTGCAGGTAGAATTCCAGAACAGATTCACTGATTGCCATAAGCACAGAAAGGAAATAAGAATGTTTCAGAATCTATTTGAAGTAGCACCAGAGGATGGAAGTAACTTTTTTCAGATGGAATTAATTGATTTGCAAGCAAGTGGTCATATCAGAAACATTTACAAAGAAAATTGTCTGTTAAGATTTCTATTGTGGTCTTCCTGATATATTTATCAACCTAAAGAAATCTGTTGCAAGCATGTTTACAGTCTTTGGTACCATATACATCTGTGAACAAACTTTTTCCAAGATGAAAATTTCTAAATCCAAGTGTAAGTCAAGACTTACAGATGAACATTTATACGACATTTTAAGGGTGTCTGTCACAAACCCTGACTTGGACTAACAGAAAACTGCCACAAAAATCACACTGATTAGGTAAGCATGCATCGCTACATAAAAAGGATTCGACAGTAAAATATTGTTCCAAAACAGAATACAAGTTAACATTTCTTCATTGACCTCTGAATGTTTACTGTTTATCTAAATAGGTGGGTTAATAATTCTGTTACATTTTGATTTAAGATGTGGCCCTCTTTAGGTATTGAGCACTCTAAAGCAGCCCCCAAAGGTTGGGAACCCTTGCTCTAGACTGTGGAATGCAGTCCTTAAACATACTTCTACGACCATTACTAAGCCATGGGGGATCTTCAACAGAACTTAGCTCTGCAAATAGAGGCCTTTTGGTTGCTAACCAATAACAAAACTAAATGTTGCCAACTCTGAGTAAGGGAACCATGAAGTCAGACTCTGAAGAACACGGATGAGAAACCTTTTGTCAAATAAGTATTTCCATTTATCTTGAATATTGTCGTTAAATGAGTTGAAGTTATGGCAGTATTTAAAAAGATACCTGTTCCAAAATGAATGTTATTGTTTCGAGGATGAGGTGGAGATCCTGTTTTTCCACTGAGAATGCAATTTGAAGTTTCTCTTCCTCTTCTTCTGTGAAAGTACTTTCACCCTGAAATAAAGTTTCCATTTAACAAAAACTCATAACATTTACCTCAATAAAAGGTTATGGTTATCTGCAAATTCCAAAACAGTCAGTCTAGTTCAAGCTGCATCAGAGTGTCTTGGATCCAAAAGATCTCAAGGGGATCTTCCACATGAACAGATGTAAGGTTAGCACACTGGCTGGACCAGCACAATATTATCAAAGCTTAGAATGTCATGGTTTATCTTTTGTATTTCATTCCTTATCAAGTGTTGCTTGTTCGTCATTTCCACAGTAGGCAGGGGTAAAGCAAGCAACATAGAAAGCTCTTCCTACTGGTCACTGTAACTGCAGGCATCTCAAAAATTTGGAGGGACAGTCTTGTAGTTCCTGTTATTGTGCCTTCCGGATTAATTTTTTTAAACTTGTTATTGTAGTCTGATTATGGTGCTTCAGAATAAAAACCAATGACAAGAAATGTCAGGTAAATCGTTCACACATATAGAAATCTTACTTTAGATTGTCATTCTGGAACAAATTAACTTTAAAGATTATAATAAATTATTATAACATGAAAATTAATTCATTTGTTTTTGTAATTAGCATAAATGGCTAAGTAGGGGCCCTCAGTGTGGTGGTTGTGGGCGCCACATTGCCCACCAACATCTTTTCTGGCACCCACCAAGTAATTTTAGAACCTAGGGTTTTTACCCAACACGGCTTCTGATTGGCCACTGAGGATTTGATAAGACTCTTCAGATTTTTAAAATTGTTGGTTTGGCAGCAGCTGCCACCACAACATAAGGATTTTCATTGTGCAACTGAAAGTAAGCAATGTGTATGCAAGAAAATATTTTAAAATAATATGTTCATTTTAAAAGGCATCCAATTAAACAGAGCTTCTGCCAGAAATGTTGAAGAGCTACTGTTACTCCCTGACTTTTTGCAGTTGGTGCTGCCATAGCCTGCTGTAGCAGTCATATGACCCATAATTAATGCAACATTTTCCATTGAAAGGAAGGTACTATACAAACCTTTAAGTGAAGCTTCTGAAGGATGCGGGAGAGCAGGCGAGAAAACTTGCCAGTATCTATGGTGTTGATGAAGGACACTGCTTTTCTGACACTAGAAAAGGATAACACAGAGAAAGACACCACTTCAGAGTAGGGCAGAGTGAAAGTAGGCAAACCTCTCTCTGTGTTGCTAGTTCTTAAAAAGAGAAGAGCTCATGTCTGCATACAACAGGGTTTGCTTGTGTGTTTTTACAGCTGATCACCAAACTACAGAGATCAGTTCCCTGGAGGCAATGACAGTTTTGGAGGATGAACTCTATGGCATCACAGCTCTGCTGAACTCCCTCCCATCCCCAAACTCTGCCCTCCCCAGGCACTGCAACCAAATCTCCAGGAGATCCCCAAACTGGAGTTAGCAACCCTAACTGAAAAAACCAGAAGCTTCGCCGAGTGGCTCCCGGACAGCAGAGGCGCAGATTTACTGGCCCTTAGCTGATGAATGGAGAGGCATGCTCCGCCTGCTCAAAGGTATTCGTGTTTATTACTTCTTGCTGAGCAATGGGGGAAAGCACTGGGGCTGACCTGAGGTTCGTCTCCTCGGAAGGCCGATATTGTCACGTGACAGTGTATAGCCCTGCGTTTCATACGTATACGTGTAACAACTCGTCACGTTCAACCTGGAGAAGAAACGACCGTGAGCTGTTTCCAGCCAACGAAGAAAACGAGCGCAGCTCTTACCTGCCCGTATCCGGAATAACGATGGGCGCCGCCATTTTGGGCGCTGTCAATCACCCTCCCTCCGTTAACTCCCATAGACGGGATAAGAAAGCTCTGCCCTTGAAGAGCTAAGAACCAATCCCAGACCGTGTGTCGGGGCAGTTGCCATGGGGACAGAGGTCCTCTCGCCTTAGCTTCCAGTTTTGACTGGGACCTTCGTCTTACGTTTAGAGAATGGTTTTTGGGAGGTGGTTTTTGCCGGGGAGGTCTTTCGCTAAAAACTTGAACAGCAAACAGAAATGCCCGAGGGGGAACATAATTCCCACAACAGCAAATTAAGCACTATTTTGAATAACCTTGCTACTATGCAAAAGAATAGATACAGAATAGATGTTCCTAAGTATTTCAAAACGAGTCTTGTGGCACCATAACGATTAAATCATTCGTAGTAGTAAATCATTAGTAGACTAAAGCCCAAAGGGCTAAACACGCTTCTCTTCTGATAAAAATTTCCACTTAAAGTGCAATCCTATGCTAAGTTACTCCAGTTAAAGACGATTGATTGCCTCGAGCAATTGTAATTCCAGCCCTATGTATCAAGCTAAAACATTTCATTTTTAAAATGAACGTTCTTCTTTAATCCTACAACTCTAGTGTCTGCCTGATTTCAATACAGTCTTTGTTACATGATGAGATATTACACAGATTGAGAAAGAAGGTATCTGGATGTTATCTTGAAAAATTTAGCAATGCTGTGTTCAAAATTCATCTGATTTGAGACAAGGAGTTCTTAATCAAATCTTTGCACTGACTTGGAAATACTGCTTATGTCCCATTTTGTATTGTTGTATAGGGCTATTTAGGGCAGAAAATAGTAGTCTGGAAAGAGTTCAAAGGAAATGATTTGTGCTTGTCTAACACACTTGTAATCTTAACAGGGAGAGACTGGTAAATGTTAACTATGAAGTTCTCCCCTAGGCAGACAGTGATGTGTATAATGGTGGAACAGGCAGACTCATTTTTCATCAAACAATGAAGCTGGACTGATTGGCATTTTGCCCAAAATACATCAGAATCAATCTATAAACTAAATGAGTGACTTAATGGTCAGAATCTGGGACAGAAATACCTAGACTTCCTGGAGCCTTAGGCCTTTCAGAGATGACATTCATTTTTTAAAGCAATACATACACGTTATCATGCAATATGCTATCCAGTTTTGGGGACCACAATTATAATCAGGCTCATTCTGCTATGATACCTGTGCAAGCACTACAGTATTCTTGGGGCTTCCAAATATTTTAGAAATGTTTATGCTGAGTGCGTAAGTCTTTGTTGGCAGAAATGTTAATACAGCAGAATCCTTTATGCCTAGACGTACCATAATTAATTACTGGGAGCTCTGTAAATTGTCTGAAGTTAGGAGTAGAGAGAGATATTGGTTTCTCCCAGAGTCAACTTTTTGTTTTCCATTTCATCTGATAAAATCAAGGTGTATCCCAATCTTTTCCCTTTTCTACTGGGTTTTAACCTTTGTATTGAAAATTGCTTCAAAAATGTTTGGGGCTCCTACGTGACTAGCAGAGAAGAGCCAATGTTCATAACAAGCTGGAGGAAGAAAAAGACTCTTCCTAGAAGATATTTTCACCTGTTCTTCCTGAAATAATAATTCCCAAGCGGGTATGAGAAAACACACCTGTAGTGGGAAGTTTTAAGTGGGTAGCTGTGTTGGTCTGTAGTAGAACAGCAGAATTTAAGTCCAGCAGTAACTTAGAGACCAACAAGATTTTCAGAGTGTAAGTCAGATTCATGTCTGAAGAAGGGAGCTCTAACTCTCAAAAGCTTACACCCTGAAAATCTTGTTGGTCTCTGAGGTGCCACTGGACTCAAATCCTGCTGTAGTGGGAAACAGTACTTAGCACTGCTACCAATTCACACACTCATGTACTATATAGTTTTCTTTGAGATTGTCAGAACAAATTCAGGATCTTCCAGCATTAACTTACCCAAAAGCACCAGTGTGATGAAGTGATTAGAACGCTGCCTTTGAATGCTCCGCTGTGAGGCTCACTCTAGGTGGATTTGCACATTCTGCAGGTTGTTAAGACATGCAGCCCAATCCTATGCACGTTTAATCAGAAGTAAATTCTATTTTGTTCAATGGGACCTACTTCCAAGTGAATATGCAGAGAACTGCAGCTTAAAAGTACTATGCAGTATTTCATCACCCCACAGGAAGTGCTAGGCTGTAACTGTATCCAATGAAGAAACAAAACTGCACAGGGAGTGTGTGAGGTTAACTCCAATTAGGGAGTCAGGGACACTTCCTATACTGCTTTCTAATAGACACTTGCAGGGCCTTCTCTCCTTGCTCCTTTTGTTGAGGAAGAAAGTGTTATATAAACTCTGCATCTCATGAAAACTCCCTGTGTTGTTCAGCCAAGTTACAAACAGTCCTAGAGTATTTTACAAAATTTCATTTTTAAGGCTGTTTCTGTGACTATTTTAGTAGCATTTCAGACCTGACTGTACTTTCACATAATAGGATGGATGGTGACTAAGATGGAACTGTTCCCAATAACATCATCTGATAACTTAGCCAATTGGCACCTTGTAGTTCTTTTCAAGTAGCTGTATCACATTAAAAGCTACTGAGAGAAAAAAATTAAAGTGAACAAGAAGGCTTTCCAGATAGAAATTGAATGGTGTAATAGCTCTATTTTCCTCTGTTCTCTTAGAAGGAACTGAAAGGGTCAAGGCCACCTAGCCAATTTTGTGGGGGTCAATTGGGGTCGAGAGAGAAACAACCAGGCAATGTGTTCAAAAGGTGGGGGGCGGGGAGAGGACACAATCACCTTTCTTCACACAAAAACTTTAATACACAGTTTAGATGTTTAACATTTTAACTGACATTATTAATTATAAATATGCAACTATATATATGTGTGTTTTGGTAAACTGAGTAAAAGCAAACAACATGCAAGGTTGAGATTAACTGGGATGAAGGATGTCATATTTCCTCTTCACGGTATGCATCTCACTCTGAATGTTTACATTTATCTAAATGTTCATTGTGATTTTAGCTACAAATAGGATAACCAATAATCCTGGAAAAAATTTCTAGAAGTTTAATGTGTGGACTGTGGAAATGAGCAGCTGAAGATTTCATGGCATTGAGATAAATAACATCCCATTGAGCCTCTATTAACGAAACAGGACTTTTTTTCTCCTGGAAGTTTACAAACCTAGCTAAAAAGCTTCCATTGCAAATTGAAAATTAAAACAAAATCCCCTCCAAGAGTTACTGTATGAATGAAACAGATATGTGTTTGGCAATGAATTAGTACAGCAATTACTTGGTCATACTGAAAATGATATGCAACTTTACTGGATGTCTTATGTACCCCACAAGTATTCTACTAGCCATCTACGACAAAGCTAGTCTACAGCATGAAATAACTGTAATATGATCACAGTTGCATCTAAAGAATAATCAACTTATATATGAAAAGAAATAAAATCCCATCACCCTCATCAAAGCTGGTAGTAGCCCTTTTAATAAAAATCATCTGGATATCTCTATGGATTTTTTAATGGTTTTTTTGGTTTAACTGAAAAGAGGCAATGTAAAACTCTTGAGAATGTAGCTTAACTACCTGTCGCTTCCATGCATTCAAAATCTGGGCCGATTCCAGATGGGCACAAATAGAGCGAGTGCTTTCGCTTTTTCAGCGACCTCACTCGTAAAAACCCGCAATTTCCCGTCCCGGCTTACCTGCGGTCCATGGCGCTCGGTTGCGCTCTATAAGCGGACAGTGTGAACGCGGTATTGCGGGTTTGCACACTTCTGGACGCTTCATCGCCGCGGAGAGGCCCTCCCCTTTCCCTCCTTCCTTTGCCGGCCGGCCGGCAACAATATTCCCTTAATTTTTTTTTAAACCGGGCGCCATTTGCACAGTCGCACGTTTGCGCACATCAAACTGCGCAAATGCGCACAAATGCACAAAAGCACAAAAGTGCACAAAAGTCGACGCTGCGTATTCGCATACCTGCGCATTTGCGCAAAACACGTAAAAAAATTTTTTAAAAAAAAACTGAAATGCAAACCAATGAAAGCCCCCAACGTCAACTGTGACGGGGAGGAAACAACCAATCCCAGGTACCTCAGTTGGCCGTGCGAACATCCGGAAGCGGGACGGCACGGCACGCTGCGAGACAAAGCAGATGGAGACGAAAGTGAACGCGTGGCCGGTAAGCGATTATTTTCGCAGAAAAACCGCAATTTCTGGCCATCTGGAATCGGCCCTGGTCTTTCTACTTTTAAAAAGCTAGATGCTTGACTTAGTTTATGTCTATCTCTGCTTTATAGGATTTGAATGTGCACTTCAATGGCACCTCATTCTGTACATACAATAACAGAAGGAATCAATTTTCAAGTTGTGCAACTGCCTCTTTGGGAACTCAAAGCAGCTTTCATTGATCTTGTATTCCTTGTTTCTCTTTTCTCCTTTTGATTTTAAGATCCTCTTTTTTCATTATAATTTAAGAGAGAGTGTTATAGGACACGGACTTCCTTTACACATGAACAACGGCACAATTTATATGAGACTTATGGAAAAAACTAACAAATAATGAACCCATGAAAGGGACGTTTTTTCTTTAATTTACTACTTTTTGTTTGGAGTTGTTTTATTCCCAGCAGACTCTATCCACTAAAAAGTTTAATTCCAACCTCCCTTTCTTCATAAACTTAACAGAAGAGAAGCATTAGATAACTTGCAGCTGAATCCTAAGGAAATGTGTTCAGAAGAATGTCACATTTAACTCAATGAGGATTAATCCCTAGTAAATATGCTCAAGACTGCAGTCTTGGAGAGAAACCTTAAGCCTTGCTTTTGAATGCCTTAGGATACTAAGTACTATGTTGGTGTAATGACAAAATATGCCAGTGTAGCTTGAAAATACATTGACATATCTGATGACACAGCAATGTTAAGGCAGGCCAGTGCTGGGCCAGTATGCTTTTAGGTAGCACTAAAGGCACTTTAGAAGAGGAGCAGGGATCAGTTGGTACCTAGGCCTGCCCAGCCTATATTCCACCTCTGGCTAGGATTGCCAATAACCTGGGGAAAAAATGTCCTGCCCTGTTAACAGAGCCTTAATGGGATGTTATTTACCAGATGTTACTTACCTTTGTGTTGTCAAAAGTTTCAACTGCCAATTTCTACACATTAAGCTTCTGTTAAAGGCACAAGACTTTTTTCCCCTCCAGGTTATTGGTAACCCTACCTCTGGTGCTAGAATAGTATCATTTATTTAGGTATTTATACCCTGCTTTTCTCCCCAATGGGCACCCTAAGTGGCTTACAACATCATTTCCCCCTTCTCCATTTTGTTCTAACAACATCCTTTGAGTTAGGATAAATTAAGAGGTTAACAGAGTAGGGATTTGAACTTAGGTCTCTCAAACCTTAATCTGAAACTCTTACTCCTACACCATGTCAGTTCTCATCATGCTAGCAAGAATCTTGACATACATTATAAAATTTCCATACAGGTCATGGGGAGTGAAAAAATACAACACCCCCCCCCACACACACACACAACATACCACTAGATCCCTAAACCATGGTGCAGGTTAGGATACCAACAAAATCTACAGTGACATATTGCTCTCCTAAGCCCTAGATAAACCTCTGGCAGGATATCCATAGCCCAGCTGACAGGGTGTTTTATGCCATGCACGCTGATCACACATTGGACTGTGCAGAACAGAACCTTGCGGAAAGAGCACTTTGCCCAAAGAACACTATGCATAATTTTATAAACCTCTATCATGTCCCCACTTAGCAGGCCCTTTTCTAAAAAGTCCGAGACTCTTCAGCTTTTCCCCATAGGAGAGACGCTCCAAACCCTTCATCGTGATTGCCCTCTTCTGTACTTTTTCCAGCTTTCCAATGTCCTTTCTGATATACAGTAAGCAGAACTGCACACAGTACTCAAATAAGGCTGCACCATAGATCTATAGAGATGCATTTTAGTATTGCTCTTTTTATTTTCAATCCCTTTCCTAATAGTCCCCAACATAAAGTTTTCCACTGCTGCAGCACACTAGGTTGAAGTTTTCATGGAGCTATCCACTACCACCCCAAGGTCTCTTTCCCTCTCAATCGCTGGAAGTTCAAACCCTATTAGCATGTATTTTAAGACAAAATTTATTTATTTATAAAATGTATATCCTGCTTTTCTACCCTCAGCAGGGACACCAATTTTTGTTCCAATTTGCATTGCAGTTACCTACACTGAACTTCAGTGTAGATAGGGAGCTGTCCCTATGCCGTTCCTGACTGGACTCAGTTACTGTCTTCAACGTGGGACTTATACTGGGAGGGTGCAGAGGGTGTCCTCCACAGTCTAGACCAGAGGTCCCCAACCTTTTTCAACCTGAGAGCATTTTTGGAATTCTAACACTCAGTGGTAGGCACAACCACTACCATAGGAGGCAGTGGTAGGCAAAATGACTGCCATAGGAGGAAGAGCCAACCACAAAATGTCAGGACGAGATATTATTGCATAACTCTTAACAGTAACTCTTCCACACTTCAGCCAGGTCTGTTTAACAGGATGCCTTTAAAAATGAACATATTGTTTTAAAATATTTTCTTGCATACACACAGCCTACCTTTAGTCATGCAGTGAAGATCCTTATGTTGTGGTGGCAGTGGCTGTCAAGCAATAATTTTCAAAAATTTGCACAGGCAATCAGATCTCCAATAACCAATCAAAGCCCCATCTTGCCACTACCTACTTTTTAAAAACACTTGGCAGGCACTAGAAAAGGGCACCACACCGAGGACTCCTCCTGTGTTATAGAAAGGGAGGGGCAGCGTCCTCTTGTTGCACACTCCCTGGTATTACCTAACAGCTTAAAACCATGCAGTCCAGATGGTGGGGAAATGCATATTCAAGATACTTCTTTCCACTGGTGTTGAGTTGACAACAGGCTTGGAAAAAAATATCCTATCCCTTTCATAGAGGCAAAATGTATAGAAGTGGGCAACTGATGTTTTTCATGGCATGGATGTAAATCATTTAGTAAATAACATCCCATTAAGCCTTTACGAAAAGGACTGGACAATTCTTCTCCAGGTAGATTGCAGCCCCAGTGGGTGTCTACTATGTTCCCTTTGTTTCTGTCCTTTTTGTGTTCTGTGTTTGGGTAGTGACAGGCTAACATCTAACATGGGGGAGCAGAGCAGTATCAGTGTGTGCTGGGTGGCTGCTTCCATGTCAGGCTGACACAGGAGTGTTGCAGAAGAGCTGCTTTGGAATTCAGTGCAATTGCTATGCCCTCCACACCTTGGAGTGGGGTCTTTTAAAAATGTATTTCCCCTCTGCTGAATTATCATAAGATACCTAGGGTCTTAAGATGGGGCTGTAACTTGTTTAAATCCAAGACATTCAGCTGCTAACTACCCATTATGCAGAAATACCTGTAACAGAGTCTCTGTGCTGTTAAGAAAAACATTCTTTGGTCAGGTGAAATGACCTGAAAAGTGGTGTGAGAAAATGCTTAACCCTGATCCCTGCTATGAACAGCGGCCTTTGCCATAGACAAGGCTTTTTCTTCCTCAGGTGTACACATTCATGTCTAAAATAGCATAACCACTCTTCTGAACCCTACAGAGTAAGAAGGCCAGGGAAGGAAGGGAGAAGTGCTTTACTGACCAGTGAAGTGAAGACATGACCCCAGTCGTTCTCCACCTTTACTTAATGAGAAGAACTGCATCCCTAAGCCGCTACATCCACTGTGTATAGAGTCCACTTCACATGGGGGAAAGGAGCATGCTTCATGAAGTGGTGATCAGCAAAGAGAACTGTTGGCCTGCAAAGAACTAAGCCTTGGAGTTTTTGTCAATGGTCCAGTTTGTTATTTACTATTTTTAAAATGATTTAGTACATCTTTATTTTATTTTTTAAAAAATTATTCTGCAGGAATGAAATCAAACCTTTGTGAAACACAAAATGAGCAATGTATATATTTATTTATGACTACCTGAAAATTTTTGGGAAGTATTTTTTATCACAAAGGGGAAAAACAAGGAACTATTGCTAGATGGCTCAAAATGGAAATCTGATCATTTGCCCACCCTCTATTTGAATGTGATCATAAACCCATTTTCTGTTACAGCGACACTCTGCCCCGCACTTGGTGGAATTGCATTTAGGGCAGGGGTAGAAACAGCCCAAGCAGTTCTTCTCCAGGCAGTCACACAAATCTGCTTTGTTGGAAAGCAGCCGGCCATGTTTGTCATATTTCTTTGCAGGTCTATAAAAGATCAAACAGAGAATCACAGTGAACCCTTCACTACATTTAGAGAAGCAAAAACGGAGATGCAAAGGGTCAGGACTTCCTGCTGACACTTCTGCAACAAGCTGAAAAAAGCGCTCTCTGAACCTCAGCAAGTTTTTCTTTTTTAAAGTGGAGGATTTAATGCTTATGCATATGTCTATTTAGGACAATATAGATATTCTGCACATGTGACCTTACTGATAGGTTTGTCTCATGTTAAGATGTGCAAGCCGTTTTCTGTTAGAGAAGCAGGGTTTTTTTAAGTACATTTTTATCCTGCCCTTGCTCAGTCTCCTCTCCTCCTTTTTATCCTCACAACAACCCTGTGAAGTAGGTTAGGCTGAGTGTGTGTGACTGGCCCAAGGTCACCCAATTAACTTCATGGAACTGTGAAAATTTGAACCAGGTTTTCCAGATCCTGACACCTTAACCCAAGAGTCCCCAATCCTTTTAAGCCTGTGGGTGCCTTTGGAATTCTGAAAGAGGGTTGTGGGTACAGCAACAAAACAGCTGCCACAGGAGGCAGAGCCAACCACAAGTCTGACAGTGAAGTTATGCAACACTCCAATAGTAGCTCCTCAACATTTCAGGCAGAAGCTCTGTTTAATGGGATACCTTTTAAAATCAACATATTTTTAAAAAATATTTTCTCGCATACATACAAAACAAGTATACATATTAAGTTAGCCAAGAAACTCTCATCTGTCAGTGATTACCTTCATTTTGCAAGCACCTAACATACTAATGCAAAAGGGAAAGGGTTTTCCCCTTTACAGGAATAGTGTAATATAATATGTGACAGATGTGCTGAAGGGTTTGTGAGAGCTCCTTGCACATGTGTACAGTAAGAAAAAGATTCTGGCCAGACTTTGATAGGAATATAAATGGTTTTTGAAAAGTGACCAAGATTTGATATAGTGATGTTACTATCAACTTCTACCTGAATTATAAAAATATTTTCAAATTGGACAGATCTTATTACTTCAGTAGAAGTTCCAGTTAGATGCATTAAACATTTTAAGCATGTAGCCCTATCATGTTTAGTCAGAATCAAGTCCCACTGGGTTTTTAGAATATCAGTCTGCTATTTGCACAGGCAAAACACATAAAGCCACTGTCAGCATTAGACTATAAACATAAAAAACTCTATCTGACCCGGCCCACTTGCTAAAAACACTTGGTGGGCTCCATGAAAGGTGTCAGGCACCATGAGGTCCATGAGTGACACATTGGAGACCCTGGTTTAAACCAAAAACTAGACTGGAAAGCATCTCTCCCTTGAAGACTCAGTCTGGTGTAGTGGTTAAAGTACTAGAGCAGAATCTGGGAGGCCCAAGTTCAAATACCCACTCTTCCATGGAAGCGGGATTGCCTCCATCCCCAGCTGCCACTACCCTCATCACCGGGCCTCTGGCCAGCAGAGGGGAGAAGGCACAGGGAACCTGGAGGCATGCAGCCAAAACAGATGTGCACACTTCTGCATCACCAGCCAAAGATGTAACTTCTGGAGCAACAGAGAAGTGACAGGTCATGCTGGGGGCTAGGAGGAGAGAAGAACAATGTAAGCAGTACTGGGTCCCCATTGGGGAGAAAGTTGGAGCATAAATGAAGTTAAATTAAAATACATATTAAAAAATACTATCTGAATACAATATGAGTATGCAATATACTGGGGACAAACAGCAAAAGCTGCTAAGGTTCTGCAAATGAAATGTAAGGTAGCATTTGTCTAGCTCAATGTTTTCCAACCTTTTTATCCATGGAGGAACCCCTACATTAATTTTTCAAATCCAAAGGAACTCCTACCTATGAAAATGCTTACAGGACAAAAAAAGTTCATGGCAGGAAGCGCAATTCAATTACTGCCAAATTATTGTCAAGAAATTTTATTTGTGAAGCACTGGGGTGTGTATAAGTGTGTGTGAGAGAGAAGAACATGTGTGTACTTACATTGTAAAAAAAAGTGAAACATTTTTTCTGCCTTTTTTGTATTATGTAATCTTTTTTTCAAATATCAAATCAAAATAAAGTCAAAGTCAATATGATGTTTCCTTTCAGTGGGATATTTGAGTCGGTAATCTTTGTCTGGAAACACTGGTATAACTAGTGCCTAATAACCTACAGCTTAACTATGTGCCTGCTTCCTCAGAAGAAAACCTGTTCACATGCCACACAGTAAACATATGTATAAGCTGCACATACAAGTACACCTGTTTGTAAGAAAGAGCCGATGTGTGTTCACTGTACAGATGACACCAAGAACTGGTACTTTGATCAATATGGGGTTTGAGATGTACATGTGATGAATGCAAAATGACAATCAATGCACACAGAAAGCAAAAACAATTGTACACTGTGCACGGATAGTACTGTGTTTACAGTAACTTGTAAACAGGGTCTCTGAATTCATTAGAACTCCATGGAAATGAGCAAAAGACTGAAGTCTTAGATTATCACTGACTGCCATCATGAGATCCAATTTAAGATGTAGAATAAATCAAACTTACTTCTTTGTATTATTAAAGCAATCCTGGGTTATCATTGACATGCAAGCTTTCTTCTGCTGCTCCCGAGTTTCAGGGTTGAAATCTGCTAGAAGTGGTCCTGGATTCTGAAATGCCAGGCATTTCAGCTGCCGTTCTATTTGTTGCTATGAGCAAAAAGAAACAAGTAACTATAAGGAATATGGTGATTTCTTTTTAATTGGATTGTTACTTATAATCAGTATTATTAAAACATGAGCTTACAACAACCCTACCTTAGCAATATTTCCTTTTAAAACATTTAATCATCTATTTCCTTTAAACCATCCTTGCCTGAGAATTAGCTAGTTGGAGGATGTTGCATCAGAGATATCAATACCAGCAATACAGTAGTCTGTGGCAACTGTGCATAAACTACTCTCAATGCATGACAAATTGTTCGGGGAGTATCTGCAAGCATTTACTGTTACAGTAAATGTCTGAACTTGCAGTTCATCCCGTATTTAGCAGGATTACTATGGTAACAACACATCATCAGTAGGGTAAAACTAACGTGTCTCAAAATGATTGTGACCCAGGTTAATTTTACCCTAACATTTACTATTACTCCATCTAATAGAGTTAAGAACATGGCAGGTAAGAAGCCTCAAGAGAGAGCTGGAGCTCTCTTACTGACCAACCTCTGGTTGGGAGGAAGGGTTTTAACCTCTTTCCCTGTCCCCAAAGGAGCAAGGAACTGAGCTGTCTTTCTTTTTCATGGTTAAACCCCAATACGCTCACAGCCCACCCATCCACATAACCTGCCTATTTGCTTGTTCCACTAAAGATAGTGATGGTTTACTGACTGGGTGCTGGGTGCACAGAGGGAACCAGGTTCTTCATAGTAGAAGAAGGGACAGCCAGAAAAGTATGCCACTGTGCAACAGGCAAGCTACAGAGAAGGATGATCATTGATGAGTTACCCCTTGTTATCTTTCCAGAAACCATATACACCTTTCTCTAGTTATCCACAACTCTCCCTTTCCCTCTGCTTTGACACTTTCACTGGACAGCAAGGAAAGTGAAGACTCTGGAAAGATCATTCAGAAAGGCAGGGTTACACATTAATATATTAACCATCCTAGCTACCAACCACTCCTCCTGGCTACCAACTATCCTGGCTACCAGCCATTTCTCCTCCACACCAGATAATTGTACTAATCAGTTCACACCATAAACATTTGAGTCAGAGTTGCAGAGCAAATTAAAAACAAGTTCACAACCAGCCAGCATTTAAAAAAAAAAGGATGGTGACAAGCAAAGAATAAAAATTTAGCTGTTCTGGATTAACATCATCTGGACTTTCAGGAATGTGAGCTAACAAATGTAATAAATAATAAAGAAAAGGGCTAATTTTGAAGCACTCTATGAACTTGACAATATGATGCATCCTCCCTGAGTCCACCACAGGGCCTTTGATCAGATGTGCCTTGAAAGTTCTGTGCATGGAATGCAATTCCCAGGTGATATGGGGACATTAGATCTGTTGTGCATTGGGAGAAGGGCATTAAGACCCATCCCATGCTGTTTTCCCAACCTGAAATGGCCCTAGGGGATGCTATTTGTCCCACTGTGGAAACCTACATGTATCCCTACACATGGATCCCTTAATGGACGAAACAACACTCTCTGTGTGTAGTTTCATGCAGGAAAAGAGTATGACTGCAATAAGCTTAAGCACATTCTCCCTGTGCCCCACAGTTCTGGTCTGAACTGGATCTCCACAAACCACAGCACTGATTTCCAATGATGGAACTTGCACAGTATGTCTGATCAAAAGCCATTATGGCAGACCTTGGGAGGATGCAAGTATAACGTAACATACAGGCCCTATATTTAAGACAACTCTCTGTTCAAAGTAGTAGCAGTTAATTCGGGATGATTTTGTGCTCTAAGAGAAACTGAAGCTTTTTCAGTCCTTGAAAGTTGCTCCACACGTTCTCAAGGTCCTCAACCACTCCTGTGATAGCAGAGGATCGTTTTCCAGGTGCTACAGTCTGCTGCAGATCATAGACACATTCCATCAAGAAAGTCTTTGTGCAAGTTTCATTGAAATTAATGGGAGATGAATGCTAGTGTAAACCACTTCGGGGTCCCCATATTGGGAAAAAAGTGGGGGATAAATGAAGTAAACAAACAAACAGTGTACTTGTTCAGTCCCAACTAATTTCTATGAAGCTTGTGCCCTACATTTGAGATTGCTCAGTTGACAAACTAGGTTTCTCCTCATCAAGATTTTCAAGACAAGTTGCATGGACAGAAGTAGTAGTGGAGCATAGATGGACCCTTCCACAATCTACAGTAAATGGAAGGGGAAATGCTCAAACTCTGCTACTCTCAGTTGGCTCTGTCCATACTCTTACCATCTTCTTTTTCCAATGTTCTTCGTGGCTTGTCAACTGAAGAATCTGAGGGCAAGGAAAATGCATAGAAAGAATCATTGATGGAAAGGAACAAAATATGCAAAGGACTCCAGCAAAGCATTAAGAAGATAGAGTGAGACAAAGCCAACATATTAATCAGTGGGAAAAGTATTTTAGGGTAATTGATGTAGGTTTTTTGGAAGTTTCTGGACTAATAATGGACTAAGATAATGAAGTGCTGGCAGACTGACCTTTATGCATGCATTTTAAATGCACAAAGTTAAAAAGGTCCTAAAGTGCTACATTTTTATTTTAGTCCAGATCTTCAATATCTCTTGGCAGACTCCCCAATATTTATTGGCAGCCTGCAGCAAAATGGCAAGTGTCATCAACATTCTGTATAATTTCTTATCATTTTTATAAAGAAACCAAGTATATGAAACACAAAATATGGAGTCCTGGGGTAAGGTGTGACGAAAGTGACAAATTAAGTCTAATTTTGAAATTTAGTTTTCAAAAAGTAATATTGGATTTCCCCCATAAAATACAGTCCTGCTAAAATGCTTGTAAAATGAAAACAAATAATGTAGATCACAACAAAGGAGGAGGAAAATGGCAAACATAACAAAAAAATATCAACTGAATAAGATAAAGCAATAGCAGAAAAGACTGAGAGCTGTTATATGTCCTGCTTATATTTGAAAGCATTGCTTTCAATGTACTACCTGTTCCTAATACCTGTTTAAGAGGGACAGTAATACATTACAAACACTACAGCAAGTGAGTGTTAAAATTGTCCCAGGTAGTGACCATTATTGTGTGCATAGCCATTCATTGGTATTGATGCACATCAGTGAAGTTTCACTGCACCACCCCCAATCTCTCTTTTCCACAGTGAAGCTTGTCTTGGTGAAGTTTATTCACAAAATTCTGAGGACATCGCCATGTTATAATAGCTACCACATGGAATGATTTAAAGGATCACTTGCTGACTGTACCATGTAGACCATGCACGTGGTCACGTCACAACTAAGTTATGGTGACCCCAGCAAGAGGCTTTCAAAGGTTGTGCAGACCACCCCCTTTTAAATGTTAATTAAGGATACAAAATTCATGATAATGCTGGCACTTGCAGGAGTGCTCTTCCGTGTTAAACTTTGTAATCTGTTGGTTTTCTTTGATGAGGCCGAGCTTTAAGATAATCTTTAGTATATGCATTCATCAGTGACACATAAAGTGTTAACTGGGATCAAAGATATGTTCTGTCACAACCACAAACTTCAGCACCAGTACATAATAACCTGTCATGCTTCACATTGTGTTTAAACTATGACAGCAACCTCCATGGTATCGTACCTACTACTCATGTTGCCTTTTCAAAACACTGCATGCTCTTACACAAACCATGTAACCATTTTACAGTGTCACAAGCATCTAAACAACCCACTTTTTGGCCAATCTATAGCATATGCAAAACTGGATTTGACGTACAAATCAATGCAGTTATATGTCCTCTGCCCCATTCATTGTGGTAAGTATTGATCTTTTATATATGTGCAAATGTTTCTATATTTGCACTCTAGCATCCTATGTACTTTAGTTAGGGATATACTTCCTCCCAAAATACCTGTATATGAACACTCGTAACACTGTACACTAGACATGGGAAACCAAGCTGAGCTCAGACATTGATACCAAACACCATATATCAGTGAAGGATTACTAACTGCACTCCGTTTTTGCTTTAAAGCCCAAACTATGAGTCTCTCTACACGAGACGCCTGGGTGCATGTTCGTCAAGTGCTAGGAGACACAATGTTAGCAGGGAAGCATAGTTTTAAAAGACAGAGCTTGCGGAGATCACTCCAGAGGGGACAGATTCTCTCACAGCCCTCCACCACCTCTGGCGTGCCAGACTGTCTCCCTTTCTGGAGCCTGTGCCCTACCACTCTCACTACTTAAAAAGTAGAAGTAGAAAAGTTTATTGTCTTCAGCCATAGGCCATTACAAGTCACAAACAACAAACAAAACAGAAACACAAGCTTGAATAAAATTGATGTGACATGGTCAAAGCATTAAAATTTAAAACTAGATACAACCATCAAACCATTTCTGGTTATCAAATTCATAATTCTCACTACTTAAAACTTTGAATTAACTGAGCTTTGGTTAATGCCTAACACCATGTCAGTTGTCCATTTATTTTATTTTTAGTCCATTTGTATCCTACTTTTCTTCCCAGTGGGAACCCAAAAGTGGGTTACAACATTCTCCCCTTCTCCATTTTATCCTCAACAACCACCTTGTGAAACTGGATAGGCTGAGTGTGTGTGACTGGCCCAAGGCCACGCAGCCACCTACCATGGGACAGTGGAGTTTTGAACCTGGGTCACCCAAATCTTAGTCTAACACTCAAGCCACTGCACCCAGGGCCCAAGTATTATTTTTTGAAACTTTTGTTTAATAATAACACCCATCCTGAGAGTTCTACAACTTTTCTAACTATTTTGTAACTTTTTGATGACTAAAAAAGATTATCCTGTCAATGTTTTTAATTGTTCTTAATTGTTTTTATGTATTTATGATGTAAATCCACTCTGAGCTCGCTTGCAGGGAAAGCGGACTATAAATTAAATTAATAAATAATGTTCTAATAGGCTAATCTGGCTGCAAAGTTTAGGTCAATTAAAGCTTGATTTTTCTGGCCTTTTTCATTACAAAATCATGAACTAGCCCACAAAGTCCATTTTTCTTGCAAGGTCTCATTCAGAAGACAAGTTGGTTAGATGGCTTAACCATTCTTGACCCATTGTAGAATACCTGCAGTTTTTGATGAGTGCTAGCTTGCTGAAACTTCTTTCAGCTTTTTCCATAGTCATTGACAGCAGCCAAAGAATCAGTAGGGCTATGCATGCTTCACTGTAAATTACTCCCCACAGACTTACAATGCCATCCTAAGCAAAGTTACTCCAGTCTAAGCCCATTGCAGTCAATGGGCTTAAGCTGGAGTAACTCTGCTTTGGATTTCACTGTTAGTCTCTATATTGAAATCATTTTCATCTTGATTATGTTCATCTGCTTCCTTAGTTACTATTAGGTTTGCCAATTCTGGATTAGGAAATTCCTGGAGATTTTGGGGGTGGAGCCTGGACAGTGGGGCTTTGGGGAGGGAAGGGGGCTCAACAGGGTATAATGCCATAGAATCGACTTTTCAAAGCAGCCATTTTCTTCAGGGGAACTGATCTCTGTGGCCTGGAGACCAGTTATAATTCCAGGAAATCTCCAGCCACTACATGGAGGCTGGCAGCCTGAGTTACTATATTGTTGACTGCAGAAAGGCCTTGTCTAATGAAAAAAAAATGGATCACAGATTGGTTTCGTTTTTGTTCCCACTATTTTACATCCTTATCTTTCTGGCTGCCTGATTTGTATTTATAGCCACCCCCAGATATGGCAGCAGGGAATGTGTACGTTTCTGACTGAGAGAGAATTAGACACTTACATGTATTTTGGGCCTGCAAATCGTACCTGAAGAAGCACCAACACTTGCTACCAAGATTGTATAGTGTTTTGTCTTGCCCTTCCCACCAGGTGTCCCTCCCTCCTGCCTGTGTAAAAGGAACTCTGGGACTGATAGTTCTTGAGAGTGCTACTGTAACACTGCTTCTGATTGGCTCCAACAAAACTCACAAGATTTGGACGATACATAGATGTAAGGAAATAAGTTTCTATCAATGTTCTCAGGCATGTTCTACAAGTTATCGTCTCTTTTTTTGACCCATGATAATTGGGATTGCACTGCAGCCTGGGATGGGCTCCTCTGGACCTCCACACACCAGTAAAGTGAACCCTCCCCACCATGTGGAGGCTCTGACTGCACCACTCTGGCCCAATACTGCATACTTAGAGGTCCTTCACAGCTCTGTGTTAAGACTGTGAGCAATCATACTCAAACTAGGTTTGCCAACCACCAGGGGGTGGCTAGAGATCTCCTGGAATTACAACTGATCTTAGGGTTGCCAGGTCACTTTGACAACAGAGACATTTATTCCTCTGCTAATCCTTTCAGGAAGTCCATTTCCATCTTGAAAAGATGTATTGATTTTATTGATTGTTTTTGAAACAGGACAGGAGACCTTACAATTTCTGGAATGGATCAATACTTTGCACCCTACTATTAAGTCTGATAGTAAATTTCATAATTCCCATATTAACTGTTTGGATACCATCATTTATAAGGATTCCAGTAACAAATTGATTGGGAAACTATATAAAAAAGATATTGATTGTAATGCTTTATTACATTATGGGTCATTTCACCCTCTTCACTTAAGGGACAACTTGCCTTATGGCCAGTTTTTGAGGATAAAGAGGAATTCTACTACATCTCAGGATTACAGGAGTGATGCTGGAAAAACAATTAATTAATCACAAGAGGGTATCCAGTCTGTGTACTTAAAACAGCCAAAAGGAGAGCTGATGAAGTTGATAGAAAAGAATTATTAGGTGAAAAACACCATCGAAAGAGTAACAATATCTCAAGTGCTGCTGATTTCTGGCGAGAATGAATGCTGTTCCCTCAGCGGTTTTGGAGGGTAGATACAAGAAAGTACCATATGCTAACAGAACATGCAGACGCCCATATGATAAAATTTAAACCATTGAACATATGATTATAAAGTGTCCCATATTTAATGAGTTGAGGGCTAGCTTAATCATCCCTCTACTTAAAAATATGGAACTACTTAATAGGAGAGCGCAGGTGACATGGTTATTATCGGATACAAATGATTCTGCTACTCTTTCTGTGGCAAAATGTATAGGCAATAATTAAACAACAGATAAATGATATTAAGTAAGGTTCTTCCAATTTTAATTTCTGCTTAAGGCAATAGCCATATGAGCAGTACTAGACAGACAGACAGACAGACAAGTGTGCTGTTGATTTCTCTCCTTTGGCAGGTACCATTAAGAATATTATCTGTAAACACTGGAATTTAGTTTCCAGCTTACCTGGCTGTAAAGGGAAACCAAAAATAGGATTTAGAAAAAATAAAAGCATTAGAGACTCAGCAATAATCAAGGAGAATTTAAGATCTAATAAAGTCACTGGTCACTTTAAAAGTGGTCAGAGCTGTGTTATGTGTAGGCTGATGGAGGAACAAAAAGAATATATACATCCACAGAAAGGGTGCATCATAAAATTCAAGTTTTTTACTAATTGTGAATCTAAATATTTAGCATTTTTGTTCTTCTGGCTTCTGGTATCTAGCTATTGGTACTAGAATGATCAAGGTTAGAATCTTGGAACATGTATCATGGATTAAAAATTGTATACCCGAGGCGTCTATGACTCAGCATTTTTAGATAAACAACATAGGATCTAAGATTTTTTGTCATCTACAAGCGTGATTCCCATCTTTACAATATAAAGGACATTAAAAAGGAATTATTATGGAAAGAAACACAATTTATTTATGAATTTAAAACATATGTACCTTATGGGCTTAATACTGAATTAGATTACACACCCTTTATTTAAAGGGTGCTATGGGTTTAAGGCTGATTTAGTATAGCATGCCAGGTTCGTGTAGTGGTTAGGAGTGCAGGACTCTAATCTGGAGAGCCAGGTTTGATTCCCCACTCTTCCACTTGAAGCCAGCTGGGTGACCTTGGGCTAGTCACAGTTCTCTGGAGATCTCTCAGCTTGATAGGAGAGGTGAGCTCTGGCAAATTTAGAAGCATTATCATTGCAAGTTCTTAGCACGCAGGGTGAGTTGTTGTAAATTATGTGTATTTAATTTTATGTGAATATAAGAATTATTTTATTTTGTTCAATAGCAATTTGTGGAATGCAACTCTGACAAAGTGTTTGAAGCGCATGGAATACCAGATGTGCGTAGGTCACACTTACATCCACACGATGATTGAAGATTGGACTCATAGTGATATAGAAAGAATGTATTTTGTAATATAACAATTTTGTTATTACATATCCACTTGTACATGTATATTGAGGTAACAGATATTCAAGTTTTTTGTATAAATAAACTTAGTGTTTTCACTTTAAAAATCCATTACATGGTGTTTTTGCTGTATTATTCAACCTCCAGGGGGTGGCTGGAGATCTCCTGGAATTACAACTGATCTTTTGGTTGCCAGGTCCCCTGACCCTCCTGGTTGAGAGAGGGGGGACGTGGTGCTTATCTTCCTGCTGCCCTGGCATACATCTCATGCATGACTAAGTGACTCACTTAGGTATTTTTAAAATGCCCTGTTTTGGCTATTTTGGGTCCGTTTGGGCCCGGATTGGGCCCAAAATGACCCGTATTGGGCTGCTGCTGGGCGGGGGAAGGTTCCTCCGCCCAACAG